>NW_027513816.1:307500-615000 GCF_048772815.1 Callospermophilus lateralis | reverse complement strand
AACACTCCCATATGGCCCTCATCTTCTTTTATATAGACACTCATCATAACCACTGGCTGGAGGTTTCCATGAGGTGCGCAGACCAAGACAGTGTCCAAAATATGTTCCCTTTCCTCTCATTTGCCTAAAGTCAGGGTGGCCTGGACACTTGCTGTGAACCTGGAGTAATCAAATACTCCTGTCATTAATTCAGGTCCACTTCTCCAATTTGAGGCCAACTGACCGTGGGGTTTAGAATCTTTATTTGAATTGCAGTCATGGAAAACCCAAGCACCTATAGCCTAGCCTCTGTAAGTTGGAAAAATTCATTTCACTCAAAGAATTCCTATTCTCACTTGATGGAGGTCAGGAACCTTACAGAGGAAGGCGAGAGACTTCATCCCAAAGACTGCTCTTTTGGCCATTTTGGTTTGGGATGCACACATGGGAAATTTCTTTAAATCCATCAGGTGTTGACAATCTAAGCCACAGCCTCACACAGGGCCAAGGGGCTGATTCAGACAATCCCTTTCCAAAGCAATTAAGCAAAGAGCCACAGGTATACCCATTCATTTCCATTTGAAAACTGTTTTCTTCAGGCTTCACAAAGGGATGGCCTGAGTCAAAGACCTTCCTGACATTCAGTGCAACACAACAATAGGTAAGCAAAAGGCCCAAAGCAGGGTTTCTCCACTGAGACTTTCCTGGTCACACTGATATCTGAGTTTTCTGAGATGCTCGCCATTCACTTCAGCTATCCAGTTCATGGCCATGTTACAGAGTTTGGAGGGGGTACATATCTTGGACACAAAACCATGGGCTTATTCTGGAGAGTGGCCAGAATTCAGGAAGAAAACAGGAACTTAGAAAGATAGTAGGTGTTGCCCATCCATAAGGCAAGCTACAGTCCATTCATCAATTTGGCTGGATAAATGCTGTGAAGCTTTCTACTAGATAGGACACATCCATTGATGCATTTTTTTTAATATCTACAACCCCGGACACAATGTGATACACAGACATAGAAACACTCGCCTTGTCAAACGACTTACTAGAAACAGTCCACTCCAAACTAAACAAACCTACTTTTCTACCTATTCTAAGAACATGACACAAGACCACAAACTCATAACCACAAACAAAAAGGCACCTCCTTCGCCCAGGTAGGTCTGTGACTATCCGGAGTGTCCTCTGACTTGTGGGCCAATAATGTTCCCCCGAAATGGCCTGTCCTGTCTTAGATCTGGTCTCCTTGGCCAACTCCGTGAAGTTGTCAGGAGCCAGCGGAGCCTCTACTTGCTTTCTCAGGAAAAGCTCTGCTTCAGAGCTTTCTTGCATTTGGCCTTCCTCACATCTGTAGGTACCAAGAAAGACTGACTCTGTCTTTGTAAATCCAAACAAGTGAGACCACTGGGACTGGGACTGGGACTGGCTATGGGTGCCTGGCATCCTGGATCCCAAGTTCAGAGAGTTCCATCACCACTGAAGTGTGATGGAACTGTTTTTAGTTCCTCCTTCAGGAACTGAATGAGGTCACTCTCTTGGCAACCACTTTGTCCAAACGTTGCTTCCAAGGTTCCCATGAGATGGAGGCTGGCCCTAATTCCTGTGACACTTTAACAAGTTTGAATTGTATATCAACCATAATCTCCCAGGAACAGATCTACACACAGGCCTGGGTTGGATCATGTTCTCTGCTTTAAGAATAGAAGCTGATTCAGACACAACCCTTTATCCTGACCAAGCCGTTTGCCATGGAAGATGCCTTTTGCTCTCTCAGGTCCTTCATAGCTGCCTACATATTCTCCAGGGATCATTTCGCCATGGACATTTGAGGTTATCAACAGGTGGAAGATCCATTACATTCCAGTATTATAAGACCAACTCTTTCCCTGCTTTTCTGTAAAGTAAGATTGAGGGAATACTGTATGGTTAGGGTTAATAACAGGTTCGATTTGGGTTAGGAATCATTTTGCTGGGTGAATAATGGTATTGGGAACCTGCGATATTTATAACAATATAGAGGTGAAATGTATGCATGAAAACAGAAATCTAAGTATGATTTGAAGCCCAGAAGGGCATTGGGCCCTTGCTTGGGATACTTAGCATTGAATTAACTTCTGAACAGATGTCTCAGATAAATCGATATACAATGGCATATGACCTTGTACCTTGGATGATTGAATGTAGAAAAGAACATCCAGTCAAAAAGGGATAGTCAGTAGGATTAGAAAGATAGTAGTTAGGATTAGGAAGAAGAGTGCATGTAGAATTTGCAACAAAAGTTCTTTAGCAATAGGTTTTCGGTTAGAGAATGAATTTAAATGTCAGCACATGTGAAGAGTCAGTCACAATGATGAAATTGGGAAAATATGTAGGAAAGCAGATATAAATAGAGACATTAGGTAATCAGGCAAAGTATATAGTGAGTGATAGGATTAGACATTTTCAACAGGGTTGAGGTTGAATATATTATCTTAGGAAGAAACAAATATGTAGTCACCAATAGGATTTACATTTGAGAGCATTAGGCAACCTGGACATGATATTTTTAGTAATCCATGTTCACTTTCCATTTAGGCTTTGGTACAATCATAAATGTGAACTTTGAATTCTGTGCCCAGAATATTTCTGTGATTAAATATATATATATATATATATATATATATATATATATATATATATATATATATATGTAGATCATTTGACATGAGTATTTCTCCACCATTTTTAGGAGCAATATTGACTGACTACTACTGACTGATAGGTATAGATTCTTTATTTGATTTGGCGTCATGAGAAAACCCAAGCACCTCTTCATGGCTTGAAGAACTCATTTGACCCAAAGAGCCACAAGTGATGCTCATTCATTTCCATTTGAAAACAGCTTTCTTCAGGCTTCACAAAGGGGTGACCTGAGGCAAAGAACTTCCTGATATTCTGGGCAACAGAACAATAGGTAAGCAAATGGCCCAAAGCAGGGTTTCTCCACTGAGACTTTCCTGATCACACTCTCCCAGCTCACGTGTAAAGTTAGATTGAAGGAAAAGTCTATGGTTAGGGTTAATAACATATTCGATTTTGGTTAGGAATCATTCTGAAGGATGAATAATGGTATTGGGAGACTGGGATATTTACAAGAATATATAGGTGAAATACAAGTATGAAAACAGAAATCTAGGTACAATTTGAAGCCCAGAAGGGCATTGGGCCCTTGAGTGGGTTACTTAGCTTTGAGTTATGTCCTGCCCAGATGTCTCAGATAAATCGATATTCAATGGCATAGGACCTTGTACCTTGGATGATTGAATGTTGAAGAGAACATCCAATTAAAAAAAGAAAGTCCGTAGGATTAGGAAGATAGTTGCTAGGTTTAGAAACAAGAGTGAGTATAGGATTTGGACAAAAAGTTCTCTAGCAATAGGTTTTCAAGTAGAGAGTGAATGTAAATATCAGCACATGTGAAGAGTCAGTCACAATGAGAACTGGGGAAAATATGTAGGAAAGCAGATATCAATAGAGACTTTAAGAAATCAGGCAAAGTTTAAAGTGAGGGATAGGATGAGATATTTTCAACAGGCTTGAGATTGAATATATAATCTTAGGAAGAAACAAATATATAGTCAACAATAGGATTTACATTTGAGAGCATTAGGCAACCTGGACATGGATGTTTTTAGTAATGCATGCTCACTTTCCTTTTAGGCTTTGGTACAATCATAAGAGTGACCTTTGTTTTCTGTGTCCAGAATGTTACTGTGATAAAATGTATATGTAGATTAGGTGACATGAGGATTTCTTCCACCATTACTGGGAGCAATATTTTGAAGACGTATAAATTCGTATTGGGGGAACAAAGAGGTGTACCATGTGTCTATGAATATAGAAATAATGCATGAATAGACCATACTGTGAACAAATAATGTAACTGGTTCCAACTTTAAATAATTGATTTAATTAATATCTGAAAATGTAAAGGAAATCTTAAATTGATATAAATACATTCATTATAACCAGTCATAAATCTAACGGTAATATTAGGGTTATGGTTTATCAAGAAGAATGTGTGAGTTTTGCTTCAAAAGTGATTATGGAAATCGAAAATAATGTGTTTGAAAAGAAGTCTCATGAAAAGACCAGTCAAAAAATCTGGAGGAATATATGTGTTCTGAAGCAGGAAGTGATTGAAATTGAAACAAATGCCTATAAATTTGTGAACTTGTGGATGAAATATATATCCTATGATGTGCATAAACTGAGAAAATAGTAATGTACCACTGTTGAATAAAAATGAACCGGAAAATACACATCATGTCCCATAGGAAACTACTTGCATTGATATTAAACTGGGTATTACTGTAGAAATATTAGGATTTGTATGCACCATCCACTGAAGTTATCTTTCAGTACTAGGTAACAAATATGTATTTCAGGTTGATGAATATTTCTGAGAATTATCTTGTGAAAAGTTGATCATAAATCCACATACATGAATATGAATGATTTTAAGGAGTGTATAATAAGACTCATATATTTCATATTTTGAAAAATTTGTAGAGTGTGTATTCCAATCAAAATTCATCATGAAATATATATGTCATCCACAGATGCAAAAATATTTATTTCACTGAAAATGGATTTATGTATAATGTTGTTCTACTAGGAAGCTCACCCATATTTTGAATTTTCAGTTCCAACAATGTTTAGGAGGAGTGATCTCTTCTCATAATTTGTATCTGCCAAGTCAGCCACCTCACAAAAATGTACATGTGATAACAGATAGGATACTATATGTGCATATAAAAATACATGTGCTGAATAGGCTACAGAGAAATGAGACAGGAATTTGTTGAGAGCCACAGCTGAAGGGGCCCCAGCAAACTTCCAGCTGCCAGCAAATTTCCAGCTGCCTTCTGATTATTGGCTCACAGCGACCTCAGCATCATCTAGCTGATTGGCTCCTCTGTGGTGATGCTCATTGGGCTGTTTCCCTGCCCTTTCAGACCATGGAGCTGCTCCTTGGGGAACTTTTTTGGCTCCACCCAGCCAATCGGCCTCAAGAGCAGTAGGATTGTGGCAGGTGGAGAGGCTTGTGTGTGTGAGAGAGACTTTACAAGGAAGCCAGTAGTGGCAGTTGGGCTCTGAGGGTTTTTCCTGAGGAGTTGTTTTGTTTGCCGTGTGTGGTTCTAAAAATAAAGTTAGTTTTTTTTTTTTTTTTTTGACAAGTGGCTCCTGAATCATGCCCAGCCAGACTGCAGCATTTGGTGGCTCACATGGGGAACGACTGAGGGTAAGTGATAAGGTAAACTGCTTGCCCCTGTGGGCAAGGTGAAAGGATGGGTAGCCATTTTAAGATGACTCCTTTGTTTTGCTTCACTTTTGTTTTAAGTTGCCTGTTCCTGGAGATGAGTGGGACGGAAGAAAAACCACTCACATCTGAGAAAAAACTATTTACGTCTGAGGAACAGATAGGTATAAAGGACGGATGCACATGTCAGGAGGATAGAAAGGCTATAATGACTTTTTGTTGTTCCCTTTTTAATTCATTCTGTCTCAGTTTTGTTTGGCGTCATCTTGTTGGGTTGTATTATAATAGAAATACGGGATCAGAAATTAGTAAAAAACAAACTGAAAGAGTGTTAAATAATTTGTTAGAGAAAGGAGGCATCTCAGAAATATCAAGGACAGTCAGGGCATTTGTTGATACAATACAAAAATGTAGCCCATGGCTTTTGAAGGAGGAGTCATTAAATATATCACAATGGAACCATCATGGTGAAGATTTAAAAGGATTAGAAAAGAGCAGCCGGGGGACTATGCCAGTTGGCACATTGCCATTGTAGACGTTCATATCTGGTTTGCTTAGTCCAAAGCCTTCAGTTCAGACAAAGATAGAGGAACCAAGTTTAGAGCATAAAAAGCAATCAGGGGCAAAGTTAGAAAAGGAGACTGCTACTAACACCTTTCTGTCACCAGAGGATGTAAATGTCCAACTAACAAGGCCACCTCCATGTGCTGGGAGGCCCCCAACCCCAACAGTTGATAGTTCGGATCCTGAGACAGGATCTCAAGTATTAACATGCCCTGTATTTGAGGTAGGAGGGCAGCGAATTCACCATGCTTTAAATTTCAAAATAGTGAAGCAGCTAAAAGAGGCTGTAACAACATATGGTCCTCAAGCACACTTCATTGTAAGCTTGGTCGAATCCATTAACACCTTGAACATGACGCCAGCAGATTGGGCTAATATGTGTAAAGCTGTGCTAAATGGAGGTCAATACCTATTATGGAAGGTTGCCAATGAGGAATTTTGCAAAGAGATGTCTAGGCGAAATGCAGCAGCTGGTTATCCTCAGAGAAATCTAGATTTGTTGTTAGAAAAGGGACCTTATGAGGATCAGCAACAACAAATTCCATATGATCCTGGCATATACGCACAAATTGCTGTAGAGGCAGTTAGGGCATGGAAGACTTTACAAGGACATGGAGGTTTACAAGGTCAATTATCTAAGGTAATACAAGGAGCTAATGAATCTTAGGCTGGATTTGTAGATAGGCTTATTGAAACAGCTACAGAGTTTTTGGAAATACAGAACAAGCAATGCCATTATTAAAACAACTGGCTTATGACCAAGCGAATCATTGCTGCAGAGGTATCATTAGACCATGGAAACATGAAGATTTAAACACATTTATTAAATTTGGTAGAGACATTAATGAACAAGAGCAAGTCGTGGCAGCTGCAATAAAACAGGCTTTAGATGCCAGAGACATTAATGAAAAAGGGCAAATTGTGGCAGCTTTAGTAAAACAGGCTTTAGAAGACAGGCCAAGAACATGCTACAATTGTGAACAAACAGGACTTTTTAAAAGGAATTGCCCCATAGGAGGAGGGTTTAACAAAACTAGGTATCAAAGGACTAGAATACCGGGTATTTGGCCAAGATGACGTAGAGGGAGACATTGGGCTAATGAATACCATTCTCAAACCACCATAGAGGGTACTTCATTATCAAAAAACAAACAAGCACCAGGTGTTTATCCACGATATCATGAAGAAAGGCATCCGGCTCCATTGCCAAAAAATGGAGAGGGGGGCCCAATGCTCTGGGGCCCGAAACCGGAAATATATGGAGCACTGGAGGAAACCAGCAACCCCATCAGTGTAGTGCCCACGACACATTGTTCATCAGATCCCTCATCAGACAAACCAGAGGGAGCGCAGGGTTGGACATCTGTGCCTCCGCCAGATCAATACTAACTCCAGAGATGGGAGTTCAAATCATTCCCACAGGGGTGAAACGACCTCTTCCCAAAAGAACAGTAGGCTTATTATTGGGATGCAGCTCTTCTACTCTAAAAGAACTTATGATGAGTCCTGGGGTAATTGATGCCGACTATGAAGGTGAAATAAAAATTATAGCCAGTTCTCCAAAGGGTATATCAGTAATTTCTCCAGGAGATAGAATAGCACAATTACTAATAATACCCAGCCCACATGATAAATTTTACAGTTATGCTGTAGAAAGAGGTTCCAAGGGATTAGGCTCCACAGGTGTAGATTGGGCTATGCTTTCTTTAAATTTATATTCTCGCCCCATGCTAAAACTAAATATTCAAGGACATGAATTCAATGGGCTACTGGATACAGGTGCAGACCTTAGCATCATCTGTCGTCAAGAATGGCCAAAACATTGGCCATTACAACAAGCCACTCAAACGCTTTGAGGCCTAGGAGTGGCGACTAATCCCCATAAAAGTGCAACGGTATTAGATTGGAAGGATCCTGAAGGATGTGAAGGAACTATACAGCCATATGTATTGGAACATCTTCCCGTAAATTTATGGGGATGAGATGTCCTAGATCAATTTGGTTTGACATTAACAAATAACATCAATCAAAATTCACCCACTATTATGGCTAGGCAAGATTTTAGGAAAGGAAAAAGATTAGAAAAGCAAGAACAAGGTATAGCAGCACCAATACAAAAAGATCAAGGAACAGATAGATATGGATTGGATTTTCAGAAAGGGCCACTGAGACAATAAATATTACTTGGAAATCAGAAAGACCAGTATGGGTTCCTCAGTGGCCCCTGACTAAAGAAAAGATACAAGTAGCCCATGACCTGGTCAAACAACAATTAGCGGAAGGACATATACAACCTTCTGTGTCTCCCCATAATACTCTCATTTTTGTCCTTAAAAAGAAATCTGGTAAATGGAGATTATTGCAAGATTTAAGAACCATTAATAATGGGATGGTTATTATGGGACCTGCTCAATCAGAGATTCCTCAATTGTGTGCTTTGCCAAAAACTTGGTATGTTTTTGTTGTAGATATTAAAGATCGTTTTATTTTCAATTCCAATTTATCCTGAGGATATTCCAAGTTTTGCATTTACTATACCTGCACTGAATCATGAAGGTCCTGACAAGAGATATGAGTGGAAAGTTCTCCCTCAAGGGATGGCTAACAGCCCAACTATGTGTCAAATTTATGTTAACAAAGTAATCCAGCCACTTAGAAATCAAATTCCTGAAATACAAATTTTTCACTATATGGATGATGTATTATTAGCACACAAAGTTAAAAACCCATTGCTAGAATGGTATGCCATACTTACAAACGTATTAAAAAATTATAACCGAGAGATAGCAATAGGTAAAATACAATTAAATTTTCCAATTAATTATTTAGTAGCTCTATTATCCTCAACCATGGTCAGTCAACCAAAAATTCAAATATGAGTAGATCAACTCAAATCAATTAATGATTTTCAAGAGTTATTAGGAGACTTAAATTGGATAAGGCCTCATCTAGGTATACCAACAGGAGAGTTGGGACCTTTATTTGATATCCTAAAAGGACCATGAGATCCAAATTCACTCAGAATGTTAACGCCTGAAGCAAGAAAAGCAATAAAAATCATTGAAACATATATGGGAAATATGCTTTTGGATAGAGTTGATATAATTTTGCATTTATTATTTATTGTACTAACAACAAAAAAATATTTCTACAGGAGTATTTTGGGAAGAAGGTCCATTATTATGTATACATTTATCTTATTCTTCTAACACTATTATTACTTGCTATCCTGAGGCTGAGGGAGAATTAATACTCATAGGAATAAAAGCAGCAAAAAGAGTGTGTGTGGAATTTCACCCAATAAAATTATTACTCCATATACTATGAATCAAATTGATGAATTAGCTAATTAGTTAAATACTTGGGCAATAATCGTGTGTAAATCTAATGTTTCATTTGATAACCATTTACCATCTTATCTTTTATTGTCTTTTTGGTCATTCCATCCTGTAATTTTTCCAAAAATGACAAGAAAACACCTATCATGAATGCTCCAAATATATTCACCGATGGGTTAAATAATGGTACAACAGCAATAGTTACACCTGATCCAACTTTTATATTTTTAGTACCAAAACAATCAGCTCACAAGGTAGAGCTTAGTACAGTATTACAAGCTTTTGTGATTTTTAAAGATTCTGTATTTAATTTATTTTCCGATAGTCAGTATATAGTTAATGCTATAGTATCCCTTGAAGATGCTGGTAGGATTTCCCCTTTCTCTACTGTTTTCTCTTTGCTTTCCACTATACAAAGTCTAATCTGGGACAGAAAAGATCCATTCTTTATAGGACATATCAGGGCACATACAGGATTGCCTAAAGCCCTTAGTTTGGGCAATGATTTAGCAGATAAAACTACAATTGACATACATACATATTTTCTTTACACTAGAAGAAGCAATAAATTTTCTTAAAAAGTTCCATGTCAATGCTTATACTTTACAAAAGCATTTCAAAAGAACTAAGGAACATCTAGACAAATTATAAAACAATGTCAAAATTGTGTGACCTTTTTACCACAAGTTAATCTTGGAGTCAATTCTAGAGGATTGATACCTAACCATATTTGGCAGATGGACTTCACACACTTGCCAGAATTTGGAAAATTAAAATATTTGCATGTTACAGTTGATATTTGTTCTGGATTTTTAATGGGCTCCCTTCATGCTGGAGAAAAAAACTAAAGATGTTATAGCTCATTGCTTACAAAATTTTGCCACTGTGGGCATTCCAAAACAGTTAAAAACAGATAATGCCCCCGGTTACACTTCTACCTCTTTTAAACCATTTTGCTCATCATTTGGCATTACTCATATAACAGGAAACCCATACAATCCACAGGGACAAGGCATACTTGAAAGAGCACATCAAACAATAAAAATGTACTTATTAAAGCACAAAGACGGAATTGAGAAGGGGTATATATTCCCCAAAGATAAACTTAAATTAACGCTTTTTACTCTAAACTTTTTAAACTTGGATTCATCAGGACTTAGTCCTGTGGAAAGGCATATGTTTCCAAAAAATGTGCATAAGCCCAAGGTACTTTGGAAGGATATTCTAATAGGACAATGGAAAAGTGTTGACCCAGTAATTGTCTGGAGTCGGGCGTCTGTTTGTGTGTTTCCACAGGAAGAACAGCAGCTGATTTGGATTTTGGAGAGATTAACTAAAGTCCTGACCCAGTGATTGTCTTTAGTCAGGGGTCTGTTTGTGTGTTTCCACAGGAAGAACAGCAGGCAATATGGATTCCAGAGAAATTAACTAAAGTGATTTCTATAGACCAAAAAGAAGATGATTTGGCTCAAATTCATAACAGCTGATATCCAAAACTCCAGTTTGGCTATCCTTACATCTGCCACAGAACCAGGATGCTTTTTTCAATATCTATTTTATTATTGCCCTTTCCCACATCATGAAGTTCTATTTTTTATTTTTTTTTTTGAGCTCATACAGACCTAGGTTAATGTTGTGCTGATCAGTTCTATTTTTTGACTATAGAGTTTTTAGACATTCCAATGGTGATTTCACCTGTAAAAAGTTATAAGGCCTTTACTATTATGTTATGTGTTGTATATATTATATTATTTGTGCACACTTGTGTTTTGTGTTTTATGTTTGAATGTACATATATCCATATATCATATATGATGTGCGCTCATGAAAAATGGATCCAAATTTTTTTTATTCACGTGATTTAAATAGTTTAATTTAAATTGGGTAAACAACTGTTGAGGATTGTTTTAATATGTGAACAAAAAAAGGAGTTTAGCAGAACTGTTTGTTGACTTTCACCTTTCCTTTTCATTATATTTAATAATTCTCTTCAAGATAATGTAAATTGTTAAGATAATTGGGTTTTTTAGTGCCTTCTGGAATGGTAAGTAATTTTTTCTTTAGCCATTATTGCCAGAATTCCAATCTTCAACCCAGTGCTGGTGAAGACAAAGATAAAACCAATCTACAGCTTCTGCAATAGCCATCACTGAACTGCTTGCAGAACTTGCCTGGAATATGTATCACTTGTATGCATTGTGAACTAACATGTATGCATTGTGAACTATCTGTTGGTGCAGCGACTTGTGGTAGTGTTGGGGTAATTTTGCTGATGCTCTCATTGGTGGAACAATTTTTCCAAAAGGAGACATCAATTGGCTTGGTGTATCTTCCCTATTCTCACTTTATAGAGGTCAGGAACCTTACAGAGGAAGGCGAAAGACTTCATCTGCAATGACTGTACTTTCGGCCATTTTGGTTTTGGATGCACACATGGGATCTTTCTTTAGATCCATAAGGGGCTGAGAATTTAATCAACAGCCTCACACAGAGCTAAGAGGCTGATTCAGACACATCCCTTTCCAAAGCAATTAAGCAAAGAGCCACAGGTGATTTCCATTCATTTCCATTTGAAAACTGTTTTCTTCAGGTTTCACAAAGGGGTGGCCTGAGGCAAAGAACTTCCTGACATTCAGGGTAACAGAACAATATGTAAGCAAAAGTCCCAAAGCAGGGTTTATCCACTGAGACTTTTCTGGTCACAGTGATCTGAGTTTTCTGAGCTTCTCGCCATTCACTTCAGCTATCCAGAACATAGCCATGTCACAGAGCTTGGAAGTGATTCATATCTTGGACACAAAACCATGAGCCTCTTCTGGAGAGTGGCCAGAATTCAGGAAGAAAACAGCAACTTAGGAAATTAGCAGGTGTTGCCCATAGATAAGGCAAGCCAAAGTCCATACATAAATCGGGCAGGATGAATGCTGGGAAGCTTTCTACCAGACAGTACACATCCATTGAATCATTCTCTTTTCTAATGTCTACAACCGCGATACACAGACATAGAAACAGTCGCCTTGTCAAATGACTTATTAAAAACAGTTCACTACAAACCAAACAAACCACCTTTCCTACATATTCTCAGAATATGAGACAAACCAAAAAACCACACCCACACAACAAAGGCACCTCCTTCCCTCAAATGGGTCTGTGAGTATCCGGAGTGTCCTCTGACTGGTGGGCCACACTATGTTCCCCTGAGATGGCCTGTCCTGTATGAGATTAGGTCTCCTTGGTCAACTCTGTGAACTTGTCTGAAGCCAGGGGTGAGACCCTACCTGCTTGCTCAGAAAAGGCCCCTCTTGAGAGCTTTCCTGTTATTTGGCCATTCCCACATTAGTAGGTATCAAGAAAGATTGACTCTATCCTTGGAAAATCAAAACAAGTGAGACCACTGAGACTGGGACTTGGACTGGCTCTGGGTGCCTGGCTTACTGGATCTAAGTTCAGAGAGTTTGATCACCACGGAAGTGAGGTAAGTCACTTCCTTCAGGAATTGAATGAGTTCACTGCCTTGGCAACCACTTTGTCCTAAGAGTTGACTCCAAGGGTCCCATGAGATGGAGGCTGCCCCTGCTTCCTGTGACACTTTCACAAGTTAGAATGGTATATCAACCATAGGCACACAGGAACAGCTCTCCACACAGGCCTGGTTTGGTCCATCTTCTCTACATTAATAAGAGAGAGGCTGATTCATACATATCCCTACATCCTGACCAGGTTGTTTTCCATGGAAGATAACTTTTGCTCTCTCAGGTCTTTCATAGCTGCCTACAACTTATCCAGGTGTCATTTATGTAGGACATTTGAGGTTCTCAACAGGTGGAAGATCACCTACATTCCTGTATTGAAATACCAACTCCTTCCCTGCTCTTCTGTAAAGTTAGATTGAGGGAAGAGTGTATGATTAGGGTGAATAACAGGTTCGATTTGGGTGAGGAATCATTCTGAGGGTTGAATAACAGTATTGGGAACCTGCGATATTTACAAGAATATATAGGTGAAATATAAGTATGAAAACAGAAATCTAGTTAAGATTTGAAGCCGAGAAGGGCATGGGAACTTGATTGGGATACTTAGCGTTGAATTACGTTCTGAACAGATGTCTCAGATAAATCGATATACAATGGCATAGGACCATGTACCTTGAATGATTGAATGTAGAAGAGAACATCAAGTCAAAAAGGAATACTCGGTAGGAACAGGACATAGTAGTTTTAGGAAGAAGAGTGAGTATAGGATCTGGACCAAAAGTTCTTTAGCAATATGGTTTCAGTTGAGAGTGAATGTAAATGTTAGCACATGTGAAGAGTCAGTCACGATGATGGACTGGGGAAAATATGGAGGAAAGCAGATATTAATAGAGACATTAGGAAATCAGGCAAAGTATAAACTGAGTCATAGGACTAGACATTTTCAACAGGGTTGAGTTTGGATATATAATGTTAGAAAGAAACAAATATGTAGTCACCAATAAGATTCACATTTGAGAGCATTAGGCAACCTGGACATGGGTGCATTTAGTAATCCATGCTCATTTTCCATTTAGGCTTTGGTACAATCATAGGAGTGACCTTTGTTTTATGTGTCCAGAATATTACTGTGATAAAATGTATATGTAGATCAGGTGACATGGGTATTTCTTCCACCATTTCTGGGAGCACTATTTTGAAGAAATATAAATTAGTATTGGGGGTACAAAGGGTATACCCTGTGTCATAGAATATATTGATAATGCATCAATTGACCATCATGTGAATAAATAATATAACTGGTTCCACTTTAAATAATGGATTGAATTGATATCTGAAAATATATAAGAAATCTAATATTGATATACAGTCATTCATTCCAACGAGTTATACATCTAATGGTAATATTAGGGTTATGGGTTATCATGAAAGGTGTGTGGGTTTTGCTTCAAAAGTGATTACGGAAATCGAAAATAATGTGTTTTGAAAGAAGTCTCATGAAAATATCAGTCAAGAAACATGGAGAAATACATGTGTTCTGAAGCAGGAAGTGACTTAAAGTGAAACAAATGCCTATCAATTTGCTAACTTGTGGATGAAATATGTATCCTATGATGTGCATAAACTGAAGAAATAGCAATGTACCAGTGTTGAATAAAAATGAACTTCAAAATACACATCATGTCCCATAGTAATCTACTTGAATTGATGTTAAACAGGGTCAGTTACTGTAGAAATGTTAGGATATGTATGCACCATTCAACGAAGTTAGTTTTCAGTACTAGGAAACAAGTAAGTATTTTAGATGGATGAGTATTTCTGAGAATAATCTTGTGAAAAGTTGATTATAAATCCACATACATGAATATAAATGAATTTAGGGAGTCTACAATAAGACACATGTTTCATATTTTGAAAAATCTAGACAGAGTGCATATATATATATATATATATATATGTATATATATATATATATATATATATATATATACATATATATATATACACACACACACAGAGAGAGACATTAAAAATTGCAATATATATGCCAATCGAAATTTATCGTGAAATATATATCATCATCAGATCCAAAAATATTAATTTCACTGAACATGGATTTTTGTATAAGGTTGTTCAAATAGGAAGCTCACCCATGGGTTGTATTTTCAGTTCCAACAGCGTTTACGAGGAGTGGTCATTTCTCACAATTTGTATCTGCCAATCAGCCACCTCATGAGACTGTATGTGTGATAACCAGGTAGGATTCTATATGTGCATATAAAAACACATGTTCTGAATAAGCTAGAGAGAATGGGAGACAGTAATTTACATATTTGTTAACTTTAAAAACACATGGAAAACTATTTCAATTAAAAATTGACTAGATTTATTACTCCTACCCTATATAATGCAAAAGGCAAGTCCAACTATACACCATGCCTCCTATGAAATGCTTGTATTTCTATTTTGTTTGAGTTATTTTTCTCCATCATATTAGGATTAGTAGTCAGAGTCTATTAGGATATGGGTTAATGTCAGGGATTCAGTATTTCAAATAAATGCTGCACACAAATTTTTGAACTCTCATACAGAAAAATGCCTTGACATTACCCTCGCCTGAAGTAAGACACAATTAGAGGAGAAGAGTTAAAAATTCCGTGAATACATATCTGGAATGGAATACGCTCAGGAGTTCACAACCTTGGAGGTGGTAGAGGAGTTTCCAAAAGTAAGGGACAGGGTAAACACTCAACAAACATGGAGCTCTGCTGGCCTAAAGACTTCTTGAGAAACTGCCTCTGAGGTTGCGCACTTGAAATATAAGTATTTGTCAGGAGCTTCATTTGTAGTGAGACCATAAAAGCTGGGTGTGCATGTATGTGACCTGGAGGACATAGTTTCTTATTTTCCACTGAACATGAGGCAGCAGTGCTGATTTCTCTCTATGTAGGTTAACAGTGTCCACTGGGGGCTAAGTTTCTCTCTGTTTGGACTGTGAAGCCATTTGGTCATCCTCCACTTTTCGTGGTATTTCTTACTGCTGCACTGGGAGTTTGTTATTTGCTTCACGAAATACAAGTAGTTCACCTGGTACAGTGCTGGAGGGAGTTCTGTCACCTGTGGTGGGTAAGGGTCTGCAAGAGAATGCACCAACCATGCTTCTATCCCACATAGCTTTTCCCTTGACCATAGCATCCTGATTCTGAACATTGCCCTGAAACCTCTCCAAATAACAAGATGCCTTTACATATAAGGGTCTGCTGGCTGCACCATGTCAGTCACAAGCCATTTGGAAGACAATGGAAGATCCCCATGGCCCCACCACAGATGTTTTATCACACACCTGCCCTCCACTGCTCTAGGCCCACTACTCAGAAGGCTCGAACTTACTGGCATCTCTGTTCTACACCATTTGCATGAAACCCAGTGAATCAAGGCACTGTCTGTTATACTCATGATCAGAAACCGGACATCCAAACTTTCTCCAGTGGTACCTGGTCCTGGGAATTTCAAAAATTTCATGGTATTTATCTAGCCATTTTTCAAGGATGAAGTTGGAGGCACTGTGGGTTTCAATTCATTCAGGAACCTTTAAATTTTGAGAAAGCTGATTTCAATGAAATCTCTATAGAACTCTCACAGACAAGGCTTCTAAAAGAGTGGCCAAAAGGTCACATGAAACCAGGCCCATTGAGGTCTACAGTGTGAGGTTCATGTGGGTTTTGACTCTCAACTATGGCTGCCAAGTCATTCAGAATAAAATCATGTGATATCCTGGCTGAAATTTCCAATGCTCTGTGGAAAGCCACCCTGGGCCTAGATCTCAGTTTCCAAGGGCAACTCTCATGTGTGGCCTCTTATAATCCCAACACAATTCATGACACCTCTTCTCTGAGTTCAGTTCCAGAACTCAGTGTCTAAGGGGAATCACACCAGAGTTCACACCCAGGTGGACCCAGTCTGTTAGGGTAAAAGAAATTGAAGTTAAAGTGTAAAATAGCTGGTGTTGTAAAGTTTCTAAGCTGCAAAGCCTGAGTTAAAATGTAAAGGACCAGGTATTGTTAAGTTCCCATGCTAAACCTAAAACCTGAAATTCCTGTAGCTGTTAGGACAATTCCTTTCACTGCCCATTAAATATTCCCCCTGACCATCCAGTTGTTTAATAATCTAGGACCCTGTGCAGCTTGGCACCTAAGCATATCAGGGCCCAAACCAATCAGTTTGAATGTACCCCCCTCCTTAGGATCGACCTATCACCCCCGCCCGACCTGATTCCACCAATGAATGTGCTAATCAAGTTTGAGAGTTGTTGTTCGATTTTCCGGCTGATCAAGATGATTTTCTCTGATATATATAAAGCCTCTGCCTACCCAAAAAGTGTACTGAAGCACTGCTTAACCTCTTCTCGGGGATCTGGGCCGCTGTTGCTTGTTGAGTGAGCACAGAGCCCCAGCGAACTGAATTGGATCCTCAATAAATCCCCATTGCTGTTGCATGAGCCAGTCTCTTGGTAGTCTCTTCCTCCGACGTCTGCTGGAATCTTACAAGTCATCTCTTCCAACTGCCACACAAATGACCACAATTAAAACCAAAACACTCCCACATGGCCCTCATATTCTTCCATATAGACACTCATCATATCCTCTGGCTAAAGGTTTCCATGAGGGGCGCAGCCCAAGACAGTGTCCAAAATAAGCTCCCTTGCCTCTGGTTTGCCTAAAGTCAGGGTGGCCTGGACAACCTTCCTGTGAACCACGAGTGGTCAAATAGGCCTGCCATTAATACTACTTTGGTTCACCAATTTGAGGCCTACTGACTGTGGGGTTTAGATTCTTTATGTGAATTGGAGTAATCAGAAAACCCAAGCACCTATGGGCTAGCCTCTGCAGGGCTTTTAAGAACTCAATTGACCCAAAGGATCCCTATTCTCACTTGATGGAGGTCAGGAACCTTACAAAGGAAGGTGAGAGACTTTATCCATAATGACTGCTCTTTTGGCCAGTTTGGTTTGAATGCACACATGGGATCATTCTTTAGATCCATCAGGTGCTGATAATCTAAGCCACAGACTCACAAAGGGCCAAAAGGCTGAATCAGACACATCTCCTTCCAAAGAAATTAAGAAAAGAGCCACAGGGGATGTCCATTCATTTCCATTTGAAAACTGTTTTCTTCAGGTTTCAAAAAGAGATGGCCTGAGGCAAAGACCTTGCTGACATTCAGGTCAACAGAACAATAGGTAAGCAAAAGGCCCAAAGCAGGGTTTCTCCAATGAGACTTAAATGGTCACTCTGATATCTGAGTATTCTGAGATGCTCTCCATTCCCTTCAGCTATCCAGTACATGGCCATGTCACAGAGCTTGGAGGTGGTACATATCTTGGAGAGAAAACCATGAGCCTATTCTGGATATTGGCCAGAATTCAGGAAGAAAACAGGAACTTAGAAAGATAGCAGGTGTTGCCCATCGATAAGGAAAGCCTCAGACCATTAATAAATTTGGCAGGATACATGCTGGGATGCGTTCTACTAGACAACACAAATCCATTGATCCATTCTCTTTTCAACTGTCTACAACCACGGACACAGTGGGATTCAGAGACATAGAAACACTCGCCTTGTCAAATGACTTACTAGAAACAGTTCACTCAAAACCAAACAAACCGCCGCTACTACCTATTCTCAGAACATGAGACAAAACCACAAACACACACACACATACAAAGGCACCTCCTTCCCCCAAGTAGGACTGTGACTATCCAGAGTGTCCTATGACTGGTGGGTCATACTATGTTCCACTGAAATGGCCTGTCCTTTCTCAGATCTGGTCTCCTTGTCCAACTCTGTGAAGTTGTCAGGAGCCAGTGGTGAGCCACTACCTGCTTTCTCAGAAAAGGCCCCTCTTCAGAGCTTTCCTGGCATTTGGCCATCCACACATCAGTAGTTACCAAGAAACTCTGACTCTCTCCTTGGTAAATCAAAAAAATTGAGACCCCTGGGACTGGGACTGTGACTGGCTCTGAGTGCCTGGCTTCCTGGATACCAAGTTCAGACAGTTCCATCACCAAAGAAGTGTGATGAGGTCACTTCCTTCAGGAACTGAATGAGGTCACTATCTTGGCAACCTCTTTGCCTTCACAGTTGCTTCCAAAGGTCCCATGATATGGAGGCTGCCCCTACTTCCTGTGATACTTTCACAGGTTAGAATGGTATATCAACCATAGGCACCTAGGGACAGCTCTCCACATAGGCCTGTTTTGGTCCATCTTATCTATATGAAAAAAAGAGAGGCTGATTCAGACACAACCCTTTATCCTGACCAGGTTATTCACCATGGAAGATGTCTTTTGCTCTCTCAGGTCCTTCATAGCTGCCTACATCTTCTCCATGGATCATTTCTGCATGGGCCTTTTGGGTTCTCAGCAGGTGGAGAATCCCCTACATGCCTGTATTTTGAGACCAACTCTGTCCCTGCTCTTCTGAAAAGTTAGATTGAGGGATCAGTGTATGGTTAAGGTTAATAACATGTTTGATTTGGGTTAGGAATCATTTCACTCAATTAATAATGGTATTGGGAACCTGTGACATTTTTAAGAATATATAGGTGAAATATAAGTATGAAAACAGAAATCTAGGTAAGATTTGAAGCCCAGAAGGGCATTGGGCCTTTGATTGGGATACTTAGCATTGAATTATGTTATGCACAGATGTCTCAGATAAATCGATATACAATGAAATAGGACCTTGTACCTTGGATGATTGAATGTAGAAGAGAACATCCAATCAAACGGGGATAGTCTGTAGGATCAGGAAGATAGTCGGTAGGTGTTGAAATGAGGGCCAGTATAGACTTTGGACCAAAAGTTCTTTAACAATAGGGTTTCGGTTAGAGAGTGAATGTCAATATCAGCACATGTGTAGGGTCACTCACAATGATGAACTGGGGAAAATATGTAGCAAAGCAGATATCAATAGAGACATTAGGAAATCAGGTATAGTACAAAGTGAGTGATAATATTAGACATTTTCAACAGGGTTGAACTTGACTGTATAATCTTAGGGAAAAATAAATATGGAGTCACAAATAGATTGACATTTGAGAGCATTAGGCAATTTAGACATAGATGTTTTAGTAATCCATGGTCAATTTCCATTTAGGCTTTGGTACAATCATAAAGGTGAACTTTGCATTTTGTGTCCAGATTATTACAGTGATAAAATGTATATGTAGATCAGGTGGAGTATTTCTTCCACTGTTTCTGGGAGCAATATTTTGAAGATGCATAAATTAGTATTGGGGGTACAAATGGGTGTACCATGTGTTTATGAATATTGAGATAATGCATGAAGAGACCATACTGAGAATTAAAAATATAACTGGTTCCAACTTTAAATAATGGAATGAATTGATATCTGAAAATATACATGAAATCTTATATTGATACACATACATTCATTACAACCATTTATACATCTAATGGAAATATTAGGGTTATGGATAATCATGAAAATTGTGTATATTTTGCTTCAAAAATCATTATGAAAATCAAAAATAATGTGTTTGGAAATGAAGTTTCATGATAAGACCAGTCAAGTAACCTGCAGGAATACGTGTGTTCTGAAGCAGGAAGTGATTGAAAGTGAAACAAATACCTGTAAATTTGAGAACTTTTGGATTAAATATATATCCTATGATGTGCAAAAAAAGAAGAAATAGTAATTTACCAGTGTTGAATAGAAATAAACGTCAAAATACATAACATGTCCCATATTAATCAACTTGCTTTGATATTAAACTGGGTCAGTTACTATAAAATATTAGGATTTGTGTGCACCGTTCACTGAAGTTAGCTTTCAGTACTAGGTAACAAATATGAATTTCAGGTGGATGAATATTTCTGGAATAATCTTCTGAAAAGTTGATTATAAATCCAAGTACATGAACATGAATAAATTTATGGAGTGTATAAAAGACACATATATTTCATGTTTTGAAGAACCTGGAGAATATATATATATATATATATATATATATATATATATATATATATATATATATATATACAAAAAACACACACAGAGACATTAAAAACTGGCAATATATATGCCAATAGAAATTCATCATGAAATATATATCATCCATTGAAGCAAAAATATTTATTTTACTAAACATGGATTTAAGTAAAATTTTGTTCAACTAGGAAGCTCACCCATAGGTTGAATTTTCAGTTCCAACAGTGTTTAGGAGGAGAGATCTCTTCTCACAATTTGTATCTGCCATGTCATCCACCTCACAAAAATATAAGTGTGATACCAGGTAGGATTCAATATGTGCATTAAAAATACATGTTCTGAATAGGCTTCAGAGAAAGGGAAACAAGAATTCACATATTTGTTAACTTTAAAAACACATGGAGAACTTTTTCATTTAAAAATTGACTAGATTTGTAACACCTACCCTTTATCATGCAAAAGGCAAGTCCAACTATACAACAGGCCTCCTCTGAACTGGTTGTATTTCTATTTTGTTTGGGTTATTTTTCTCCATCATATTAGGATTAGTAGTGAGAGTCTAGTAGGGTATGGGTAAGTGTCAGGGATTCAGAATTTCGAATGGAAAATAGGAAAATTAATCTCATGTGTATTCAAATATGTGCTACACAAAAATCTCCCCACTCTGATCCAGAACAATGCCTTGACATTTCCTTCACCACAAGTAAGACACAATTAGAGGAGAAGAGTTAGAAAATTTGTGAATACATATCCGGAATGGAAAATGCTCAGGAGTTCACAACCTTGGAGTTGGGAGAGGAGTATCCAAAAGTAAGGGATAGGGTAAACACTCCACAAACATGAAGTTCTTTTGGCCTAAAGACTTCTTGACAAACTGCCTCTGAGTTTGGGCACTTAAAGTATATGTTGTTGTCAGGAGATTTAGCTTCCTTTGTAGTGAGACCATCAAATCTGGAATGGCATCTATGTGACCTGGAGGACATGGTTTCTTGTTTTCCAATGAACATTAGGCAGCAGTGATGAATTCTATCTTTGTCGGCAAACTTTGGCCACCTGGGTCTAAGTGTCTGCCCGCGTGGACTGTGAAGTCATTTGGTCATCCTCCACTTTTCGTGGTCTTTCTGGCTGCTGCACTCGTAGTTTGGTGTTGCTTCAAAAAATACAAGGAGTTCATCAGGGACACAGTGCTGGAGGGAGTTCTGTCAGGTGTGGTGGGTCAGGGTTTACAGGAGAATGCACCAACCAGGCTTCTATCCCACATAGCTTGCCCCCTTGACAAGAGCAACCTGATTCTGAACATTGCCCTGAATCCCCTCTATATAATAAGATGCCTTTACATATAAGGGTCTGCTGGCAGCAGCATGTCAGTCACAAGCCATTTGGAAGTCAAAGGCATATTCACATGGCCCCACCACAGATGTTTATCACACACCTTCACACCACAGCTCTAGGCCCACTACTCAGCAGGCTCCAACTTACAGGCATCTCTGTTCTACTCCATTTTCATGAAACCCAGTCAATCAAGGCATTGTCTGGTACACTCATGATCAGGAACCAGATATCCAAAGGTTCTCCAGTGCCACCTGGTCATGGGAATTTCAAAACTTGCATGGTATTTATCTAGCTATTTTTCAAAAATGAATTTGAGACACTCTGGGTTTCAATTAATTCAGGAACCATTAAATGGTGAGGAAGCTCATTTCAATGAAAGCTCTAGAAAACTCTCATAGGCAAGGCTACAGAAACAGAGGCCAAATGGTAACATAAGCAAGGCCCATTGAGATCTACAATGTTAGGTCCATGTGTGTTTTGACTCTCAACGATGGCTGCCAAGTCTTTCAGAATAAAATCATCTGATATCCTTGCAAAGATTCCCAGTTTTCTGTGCAAAGCCACCCTGGGCCTAGATCACAGATACCAAGAGCGAATCTCATGCGTGGCCTCCTAAAATCTCAAAACAATTCATGGCAATACTTCACTGAGGTCAGTTCCAGAAAGCAGTCTCTAAGTGGAATCACACAAGAGTTCAAGCCCAGGTGAACACAGTTATCTCTTCCAACTGACACACAAATGACCACAATTAAAACCAAAACACTTCGACATGGCCCTCATTTTCTTCCATATAGACACTCATCATAACCTCTGACTGGAGGTTTTCATGAGGAGCGCAGTCCAAGACAGTGTCCAAAATAAGCTCCCTTGCCACTCATTTGCTAAAGTCAGGGTGGCCTGGACATACTTTCTGTGAACCAGGCGTGATGAAATAGGCATGCTGTGAAG
Source organism: Callospermophilus lateralis (assembly GCF_048772815.1). Taxonomy (NCBI): domain Eukaryota; kingdom Metazoa; phylum Chordata; class Mammalia; order Rodentia; family Sciuridae; genus Callospermophilus; species Callospermophilus lateralis. The sequence continues at coordinate 592,046 of NW_027513816.1, read as the reverse complement.
ACTACACCGCTTCTCTACTTTGAGGCCAACTGACTCAGAGGTTAAGATTCTTTATGTGAATTGGAGTCATGAGAAAACCCAAGCACCTCTGCAGGGCTTTGGAGAACTCCTCTGACCCAAAGGATCCCTATTGACGGAAGTCAGGAACCTCACAGAGGAAGGCGAGACGTCATCCACAAGGACTGCTCTTTTGGCCATTTTGGTTTTGGATGCACACATGGGATCTTTCTTTAGATCCATCAGGTGCTGAGAATCTAAGCCACAGCCTTACACAGGGCCAAGAGGCTAAATCACACACATCCCTTTCCAAAGCAATAAAGCAAAGGGCCACAGGTGATGCCCATTCATTTCCATTTGAAAACTGTTTTCCTCAGGCTTCACAAAGGGGTGGCCTGAAGCAAAGAACTTCTTGAAATTAAGGGCAACAGAACATTATGTAAGCAAAAGGCCCAAAGCAGGGTTTCTCCACTGATACTTTACTGGTCACACTGATATCTGAGTTTTCTGAGATGCTCGCCATTCCCTGCAGATATCCAGTACATGGCCATGTCACAGAGCTTGGAGGTGGTACATATCTTGGACAAAAAACATGAGCCAATTCTGGAGATTGGAAAGAATTCAGGAAGAAAATTGGTAATTAGGAAGATAGTAGGTGTTGCCCATTCTTAAGGAAAGCCGCAACCCATTCATAAATTGGGCAGGTTGAATGCTGGGAAGCTTTCTACTAGACAGGACAAATACATTGATGCATTCTCGTTTCTAATGTATACAACCACGGACACAGTGGAATACACAGACATAGAAACACTCGCCTTGTCAAACGACTTACTAGAAACAGTACACTCCAAAAAAAAAAAAAAAAAACTAACCGCCTTTCCTACCTATTCTCAGAAGATGAGACAAAATCATAAACCCACAACCACACCCACAAAGTCACCTCCTTCCCCCAAGTAGGTCTGTGACTCTACGGAGTGTCCTCTGACTGGTGGGCCATACAATGTTCCCCCGAAATGTCCTGTCCTGTCTCAGATCTGGTCTACTTGGCCAACTCTTTTAAGTTGTCAGAAGGGAATTTTGAGCCACTACCTGCTTTCTCAGGAAAGGCCCCTCTTCAGAGCTCTCATTGCTTTTGGCATCATAATATCAGTAGGAACAAAGAAAGACTGACTCTGTCTTTGGTAAATCCAAGCAAGTGAGCCCACTGGGACTGGGACTGGGACTGGCTCTGTGTGCCTGGCTTCCAGGATCCCAAGTTCAGAGAGATCCATCACCAAGGAAGTGAGGTGAGGTCACTTCCTTCAGGAATTGAATGAATTCATTGTCTTGTAAACCATTTTGTCCTAATAGTTGCTTCCAAGTGTCCCATTAGATGGAGGGTTCCCCTACTTCCTCTGAAATGTTCACAAGTTAGAAAGGTATGTCAACCTTAGGAACCCGGGAATAGCTATCCACACAGGCCTGGTTTGGTCCTTCTCCTCTACATTAAGAAGAGAGAGGCTGATTCAGACACATCCCTTCATCCTGACCAGGGTGTTTGACATGGAAGATGACTTTTGCTCTCTCAGGTCCTTCATAGATGACTATATCTTCTCCAGGGTTCATTTCTACATGGATCTTTGAAGTTCTCAGCAGGTGGAAGATCCCCTACATTCCTGTATTGTAAGACCAACTCTGTCCCTGCTTTTCATTAAATTTAGATTGAGGGAACAGTGTATTCTTAGGGTTAATAAAATGTTTGAATTGGGTTAGGAATCATTCTGCGGGATGAATAATGGTATTGGGAATCTGCGATATTTATAAAAATATAGAGGTTAAATATATGAATAAAAACAGAAATCTAGGTAATTTTGAAGCCTAGAGGGCATTGGGCCCTTGATTGGGATACTTAACTTTGATTTACATTGTGCACAGATGTCTCAGAAAAATAGATATATAATGGCATAGAACCTTGTACCTTGGATGATTGAATGTCGAAGAGAACATCCAGTCAAAAACGGATAGTCGGTAGGATTAGGTAGATAGTAGATTTAGGAAGAAGTGTCAATATAGGATTTGGAATATATGTTCTATCGCAATAGTGTTTTGGTTAGAGAGTGAAAGTAAACATAACTTCATGTGAAGGGTCAGTCACAATGATGAACTGGGGAAAATATGTAGGAAACCACATATCAATAAAGACATAATGAAATCAGGCAAAGTATAAAGTGAGTGATATGATTAGGCATTTTCAACAGGGTAGAGTTTGAATATATAATCTTTGGAAGAAACAAATATGTAGTCACCAACAGGATTGATAATTGAGAGGATTAGGCAACATGGACAGGAATGTTTTTAGTAATCCATGTTCACTTTCCATTCAGACTCCGGTACAATCATAAGTGTGACATTTACTTTTTGTGTCCCGAATATTACTGTGATAAAATGTGTATGTAGATCTGGTGACATGAGTATTTCTTACACCATTTCTGGCAGTAATATTTAGAAGACATATACATAAGTATTGGTTGTACAAAGAGGTGTGCCCTGTGTCTATGAATATAGAGATAATGCATGAATTGACCACACTGTGAATAAATAATATAGCTGATTCCACTTTAAATAATGGATGGAATTGATATCTGAAAATATTTAAGATATCTTATATTGATATAAAATCATTCATTCCAACCAGTTATACATCTATTGTTAATATTAGTGTTATTGTTTATCATGAACGGTGTCTGAGTTTCGCTTCAAAAATGATTATGAAAATTGAAAATAATGTGTTTTGTAAAGAAGTCTCATGAAAAGACCAGTCAAGAAACATGGATGAATACATGTGTTCTGAAGAAGGAATTGATTGAAAGTGAAACAAATGCCTATAAATTTGCGAAACTGTGGATGAAAAATATATCCTATGATGTGCATAAACTGAAGAAATCATAATGTACCAGTGTTGAATAAAAATGAACGTCAAAACACACAGCATGTCCCATTGGAATCTACTCGCATTGATGTTAAACTGGGTCAGTTACTGTAGAAATATTAGGATTTGTATGCAACATTCACTGAAGTTAGTTTTCACTAGTAGGAAAAAATATGTATTTCAGGTGGATGAATATTTCTGAGAATAATCATGTGAAAATTTGATTATAAATCCACATACATGAATATGAATGAATTTAGGAAGTGTGTAATAAGACACATATATTTCATATTTTGAAAAATCTGGAGACTGTATATATATATATATATATATATATATATATATATATATACACACAGACATTAAAAAGTAGCAATATATATGCCAATCGAAATTCACCATGAAATATAAATCATCCACAGATGCAAAAATATTCATTTTATTAAACATGGATTTATGTATAATGTTGTTCATCTAGGAAGCTCTCCCATAGGTTTAATTTTCTGTTCCAACAGTGTTTAGGAGCTGTGATGTCTTCTCGCAATTTGTATCTGCCAAGTAAGCCACCTCACAAGATTGTACGAGTGGTACCAGGTAGGATTCTGTATGTGCATATAAAAATACATGTGCTGAATATGCTACGGAGAAAGGGAGACACGAATTCATACATTTGTTTACTTTAAAAACACATGGAGAACTCTTTCAATAAAAAAATTAACTAGTTTATACCTTCTACCCAATATAATGCAAAAGACAATTCCAACTACACACCATGCCTTCTCTGAACTGCTTGTATTTCTATTCCGTTTGGGTTATTTTACTCCACCATATTAGGATTAGTAGTCAGAGTCTAATAGGGTATATGTTAGTGTCAGGGATTTAGTATTCTGAATGGAAAATTGGAAAATGAATCCAATGTGTATGCAAATATGTGCTACACAAAATTTTTCCCACTCTCATCCAGAACAATGCCTTGACAATACTTTCACCCCAAGTAAGACACAATTAGGGAAAAAGAGTTAGGAATTCTGAGAATACAAATCTGGAATGGAATATGATCAGGAGTTCACAAACTTGGAGGTGGTAGAGGAGTTTCCAAAAGTAAGGGACAGGGTCAAAACTTTCCATATAACAAGATGCCTTTACAAATAAGGGTCTGCTGGCTGCATCCTGTCAGTCACAAGGCATTTGGAAGCCAATGGCAGATCGAAATGGCCCCAGCGCATATTTTGTGTCACACACCTGCCCAACATTGCTCTAGGCCCACTGCTCAGCAGGCTCCAACTTACTGGCATATCTGATCTACACCATTTTCATGAAACCCAGTCAATCAAGGAACCGTCTGGTATACTCATGATCAGCAACAGGGCATCCAAAGTTTCTCCAGTGCCACCTGGTCATGGGAATTTCAAAAATTTCATGGTATTTATCTAGCCATTTTTCAAGGATGAAGTTGGACGCACTATGGGTTTCAATTAATTCAGGAACCATTAAATGGTGAGGAAGCTCATTTCAATGAATGCTCTGAAGAACTCTCACAGGTAAGTCTTCCCAAAGAGTGGCCAAAAGGTCACATGAAGCCAGACCCATTGAGGTCTACAATGTGAGTTCCATGTGTGTTTTGACTCTCAACTATGCCTGCCAAGTCTTTAAAAATAAAATCATGTTATATCCTGGCTGAGATTCCCAGTGCTCTGTGGAAATCCACACTGGCCTTAGATCTCAGTTTCCAAGGGTCACTCTCATGCGTGGCCTAATAAAATCCCGACAAAATTCATGGCAATACTGCTCTGAGGTCAGTTCCAGAACTCAGTCTCTAATGGGAGTCACACCAGAGTTCAAGCCCAGGTGGACCCAGTCATCTCTTCCAACCATGATACAAATGTCCACAATTAAAACCAAAACACTCCCACATGGCCCTCATCTTCTTCCATATAGACACTAATCATTACCTCTGGTAGCAGGTTTCCATGAGGGGCGCAGCCCACAACAGTGTCCAAAATAAGCTCCCTTTTTCCCTCATTTTCCTAAAGTCTGTGTGGCCTAGACACCCTTCCTGTTAACCAAGAGTGATCAAATAGGCATGCCGTTAATGCTGCTTTGCTTCTCCAATTTGAGGCCTAATTACTGTGCGGTTTAGATTCTTTATGTGAATTGGAATCATGAGAAAACCCATGCACCTATAGGCTAGCCTCTACAGGGCTTTAAATATCTCATTTGACCCAAAGTATCACTATTCTCACTTAATGGAGGTCAGGAACTTTACATAGGAAGGCGAGAGACTTCATCTACAATATCTGCTCTTTTAGCCATTTTTGTATTGGATGCACACATGAGATATTTCTTTGGATCCATCTAGTGGTGAGAATCTAAGCCACAGCCTCACACAGTGCCAAGAGGCTGATTCAGACACATCCCTTTCCAAAGCAATTAAGCACAGAGCCACAGGTGATGCCCATTCATTTCAATTTGAGAACTCTTTTCTTCAGGCTTCACAAAGGGGAGGCCTGAGGCAGAGACCTTCCTGACTTTCAGGGCAATAAAACAATAGGTAAGCAAAGGCACAAAGCAGGCTTTCTCCACTGAGACTTTACTGGTCATACTGATATCTGAGTTTTCTAAGAAGCTCGTCATTCCCTTCAGGTATCCAGTACATGTCCATGTCACAGAGCTTGGAGGTGGTACATATCTTGGACACCAAAGCATGAGCCTATTCTTTAGAGAGGCCAGAATTCAGGAAGAAAACAGGAACTTTGGAGGATAGCAGATGTTGCCCATCCATAAGTCAAGCAGCAGTCCATTCATAAATTGGGCAGTATGAAGGCTGGCAAGCTTTCTACTAGACAGGACACATCCATTGATGCATTCTCTCTTCTTATGTCTACAACCACGAACACCGTTTTATATACAGACATAAAAACACTTGGCTTGTCAAAGTACTTACCAGAAAGAGTTCACTCAATCCAAACAAACCGCCTTTGATACCTATTCTCAGAACAAGTGAAAACCACAAACCTACACCTACACCCATAAAGGCACCTCCTTTCCCTAAGTAATTCTGAGACTATTTGGAGTGTCCTCAGACTAGTGGGCCACAGTATGTTCCCTTTAAATGGCATGTTCTCTCTCAGATCTGTACTCCTTAGCCAACTCTGTAAAGTTGTCAGGAGCCAGCATTGAGCAACTACCTTTTTCTCAGGAAAGGCCCCTCTTCAGAGCTCTCTTGGCATTTTGCCATCCTCACATCAGTAGGTACCAAGAAAGACTGACTCTGTCTTTGGTAAATCCAAACAAGTGAGACCACTGGGACTGGGACTGGGACTGGCTCTGTGTGCCTGGCTTCCTGGATCCCAAGTTCAGATAGTTCCATCAACAAGGAAGTGAGGTGAGGTCAATTCCTTCAGGAACTGAATGAGGTCACTGCCTTGGCAACCACTTTGTCCTAACATTTGCTTCCAAGGGTCCCATGAGATGCAGGCTGCCCCTACTACCTGTGACAGTTTCACAAGTTAGAATGGTATATCAACCATAGGCACCCGGGAACAACTCTCCAAACAGGCCTGGTTTGGTCCATCTTCTCTACATTAAAATTTGAGAGCCTGATTCAGACACAACCCTTCATACTGACCAGGTTGATTTCCATGGAAGATGACTTTTGCTCTCTCAGGTCCTTCATAGCTGCCTACGTCTTCTCCAGTGATCATATCTGCATGGATCTTTGAGGTTCTCAGCAGATGAACAATCCCCTACATTCCTGTATTGTAATACCAACTCTGTGCCTGCTCTTCTGTAAAGTTAGATTGAGGGAAGAGTGTATGGTTATGTTTAATAACATGTTTGATATGGGTTAGGAATTATTCTGCTGGATGAATAATGGTATTGGGAACCTGAGATATTTATAAGAATATAGAGTTGGAATATTGTAATGGTCTGGCAGGTATAGGAGGAAGAGACCACCAAGAGACTGTCTCATGCAACAACAAAGGGTTTATTGAGGGTCCAGCATGCTGGGGCTCAGAGCTCACTTGAATAGAGCAGAGAGTCCTGAGAACAGCTTAAACAGAGCTTATATACTTTCCTTGGAGAGGGCAGGGAGGGAAATTTATTGATGCGTCAGGGAGAGTGGGCAGTTTGCTTTCAACGGGATGATGGAGTACATTCTGCAGTTTGGCAGTTGGGGACAGCACATTCTGGGAACAAGATTAGCAAACAGTTCTCAAGATTTCAACAGTGTTTTATTAAGCATACAGAAAAATAGGAAGTGACAAGTACCTATTTTATTAACTTTTTATTCCCCAATTCTTCTTCTGGTTACTTTTAATCATGAAAGTGATCATTGAAGGGTGTCACATTTTATGTCTCCTAGTGGGGTATATTGTTGTCTGATTACCATAAGTTTAAATTGTCCAATTTGAGCTTCGAGAAAGGAAACTACATGGTTGAGCCAACAGGGTCCTACAGTTAGCAATAATATGAGGATTATTAATGGACAGGCCTGGGCTGATGAAAGCATAGTTAACCAGAGGGACTGTGTGAACCAAGACTCAAACCACCCTTTTTGGGCCTCTCTCTCTCATTGACACTCTTAAAGGCATTTTCTTAATATACTCATAGGTTCTTATACAACTCCAGTATGGTCGGCATAAAAACAACCTTCTTCCCTCAATGCAGCACAAAGTCCCCCTTCTCTCATGAAGAGAAGGTTTAACCCTCGCCTGTTCTGTAAAACAACTTCAGAGAGAGAGGTTAAACATTCCTGTAAAGCTGTGATGGAGGTTTTATTATCTTTAATTTTTGGTCTATTGCTGCTTCTAATTGGGTCATTTGTTGTGTCCCATGGACTAGGGTTCCTGTGCTCACTCCTGCAGCAACTCCTATTCCTAATAGGATGGCTAAAGTGAGAGATACAGGTTCCCGGTGGAAACAGGTTGTATGACCTCCGATTTGATCTTTAAATGAACATGCATCATCCTAGAACACTCTGGGAAACATCTGCACCATTACATAATTAATCACATCTGTTGACCATTTCATGAAAACATAAACAATGTTTAAGTATATAGAATTATACTGTTGTAGGTACGGAAAAGGAAAGGAATCTAAGATAGCACCGAAGACAGGGAAACAGCCCTATTTGGTTGCAAACGGATTTAGAGGGTATTGCTTCTGTTGTAATCAATTAATCTTCTGAACCCCAAGTTTAGGTAGTTTCAGAATTTGTACCCAACATGTAAGGGAAGGGGCTCAGAAGTTCACAGTCTGCAGAAGTTCACAAAAAGCAGTTTTTGTTTCTGTTATTTTTTCCTCTGTTCTCGGCAAGTTAACTTTTCAAGGACACTTGGGACAGGGAGAGCTTTTTATTTTCTCTTTTTTTTTCTCCCTGCCAGCTGTTACCATGGAGCCTAGTTGGTAACTTCTTTACTTAGAATTGTAGCCATCTCTGTGAATCCCCAGCTCAAGGCCAGAGGCCTTGTTCACTTATTTTGTGAAAAACTCGTAAGGGGGTGTCTAGCTTAGGAGTGCTGATTTTTCCAGCCACTGGCCAAGTAGAACAGGGCGACAGGAAAACACGGAGTTTATCTACATTGAATTCTTTTATAGGGACTCTTTTGCTGAAAGTCCTAAAGTCAGCAATGGTGAAGACTTCTGGAGAAGGTCATATAAGACTTTTCTGTGGGCCTGGTAAAGAGGGGCAAGACGTGGAAAGCAAGGCTGAGAGCAGCTCCGTTTATCTGAGAATTAGGAAGGAGAGATGTAAAAGAATATTGGGAAAGGGGTTTGTGAGTTTCCTGGCAACAAAAACTTGAGCAGTAGAACAGGTAGAGCAGAGGGGACGACAGGAGTGAGTATCCCAAAAAGGGTGTGAGGGACTTTAAATTCTTAGTCACCTGTTTTCAGTGATGACAAGGCAACTTTAAAGGTCACTTTCATTACATCTTGGATAGTGGTCTGAGGGATCTCCTCAGCTGGTTTGAGCTTTGGGTTAGCTGGTAAGAGGACCTGATGGGACCTGCACTGGGCACTTACTGGAGAAAAGAGGACTGAGTGGGTGGAGGGGTACCTCAGTACCTGATAACTCAGCAAGGGCACAATGGTCTGAGAACCGGCCGAGGTTTGGTTTTTTGATCTAGTAAATGGAGGGGAGAAATCAGGTTGCTGAGGTGGGAGTGAAAGCAGAGAGTCTGGAGCAGAAGGCTGAGGGTTAGGATCTATTGGAGAAGCATAGTTCAGGACGTGAGTGAAGGAGGGAAAAGGTCTTCACATAGGGGAATCTCCTTCCACCCTTTTGATCACTTGTAGAAGTTAAAAATGTCATGCATAATTTGAGGATCTAGAGAGCCTTCTGGGGTCCATCGGTTTTGGTTGTCTAATTGGTAATATGGCCAATGCTGTGTACTGAATTTGATGGGGAGTTTGGGTTCCACCAGGCAGTCCCTGTATGCTACCATCCCCATGACTTACAGAAGAAGTTGGCTTTTTCCCCTCACAGCCGTGGCTCTTTGTGGCTTTGATAGTCTGCCATGCAAAAATAGTAATCTGGGCTATCCAACCTGCATCTTGCTCGCGTGTCCCTACATCCATAATGTTTGTTTCCATTATCGATGATACAGAAGGTATTTAATAGAATTTTAGTGGGATCCACTTTATCAGATATATCCCAATAGGAAAAACCTATAGCCAGCTGACAAATGTCTGGGTGGAGAGATGGCCACCAGGTCCCTATGGGGGCTGTAAGCGAGATAGACCATACTTCTTCTCTAGTAGGATTTGTGATCAGCCATCGCTGATGAACCACCTGATGAGGTTTAGGACTACTGGTGGCCAAGGGGAGAGTCTATAGCCTTATTCATATGGTGAATACACAATTTGAAAGGGTTACTAGTCATTTCCAGTTTCCAGCAAGAGTCTAGACAGAGCGCAGGCTTGAGATGAGCGGCATGGTTCCAGGAATTGATTCCGTATACATTTACTGATGTAGGTGTTATAAGTAGTACCTGGTATGTTCCTTTCCATCGGGGTTCCAGGAATGAAACCTGATGTCTTCTTATGTAGATGAAGTCTCTTACATTATATTGAAGTGGAGTCCCCTTGTCCCCAGTTTGGTAGGCCGTGGCCAGCTGTTTGAACAGATATCAATGAGTTCTTTCAAGAGCTTTAAGTCTGTCAAGCTAGGGGGTGTGGAAGGGATCCTTAGGTCTTAGAGTTGGGGTTAGGTCCCTTACTGGAGGAAGGGCACCATAGAGAATTTCACAGGTGGTGAGGTTACACAAAGAAACAGAGGGAGTATTTCTTGCATGAAACAGTGCATAAGGCAGGAGCATAGTCCAATCTTTTATGCAGGTCTCTAAGATTAATTTCGTAAAGGTCTATTTAATGGTTCTATTTATTTTGTCTACCTGTCCTGAGTTCTGGGGTCTAAAAGCATAATGTAACTACCAATTAATAACCAGGGTACTGGTTAACCTATTCTCAGAACATGAGACAAAACCAGAATCCCACACCCACACCCACAAAGGCACCTGCTTCCCCCAAGTACATCTGTGACTATCTGGAGTATTCTCTGACTGGTGGGTCATACTATGTTCCCCAAAAATAGCCTGTCTTGTCTCAGATCTGGTCTTCGTGGCCAACTCTGTGAAGATTTCAGGAGCCAGCATGAGCCACTACCTGCTTTCTCAGGAAAGGCCCCTCTTCAGAGCTCTTCTGGCATTTGGCCATCCCCACATCAGTAGGTACCATGAAAGACTGACTCTGTCCCTGGTAAATCCAAAGAAGTGAGCCCACTAGGAGTAGGACTGGGACTGGCAATGGGTGCCTGGCTTCCTGGATCCCAAGTTCAGAGAGTTCCAACACCAAGGAAGTGACGTGAGGTCACTTCCTTCAGAAACTGAAAGAGGTCACTCCCTTGGCAACCACTTTGTCCTAACAGTTGCTTCCTATGGTCTCTTGAGATGGAGGATGCCCCTACTTCCTGTGACACTTTCACAAGTTAGAATGGTATATAAACCATAGGCACTCAGAAATAGCTCTCCACACAGGCCTGGTTTGATCCATCTTCTCTACATTAATAAGAGAGAGGCTGATTCAGATACAATCCTTTATCCTGACCAGGTTGTATGCAATGGAAGATGACTTTTGCTCTCTCAAGTCCTTCATAGCTGCCTACATCTTCTCCAGGAATGATTTCTGCATGGACCTTTGAGATTCTAAGCAGGTGGAAGATCCCCTACATTCCTGTATTGTAAGACCAACACTGTCCCCGCTCTTCTGTAAAGTTAGATTGAGGGAACAGTGTATGTTAGGGTTAATCACATGTTCAATTTGGGTTAGGAATCATTCTTCGGGATGAATAATAGTATTGGGAAACTCTCTCAGATCTGGTCTCCTTGGCCAACTCAGTGAAGTTTTCAGGAGCCAGTGGTGAGACACTGCCTGCTTTCTCATGAACTGGCCCTCTTCAGAGCTCTCCTGGCATTTGGCCATCCTCACATCAGTAGGTACCAAGAACGTCTGACTCTGTCCTTGGTAAATACAAACATGTGAGCCCACTGGGACTGGGACTGGGACTGACTCTGGGTGCCTGGCTTCTTGGATCCCCAGTTCAGAGAGTTCCATCACCAAAGAAGTGAGGTAGGTCACTTCATTCAGAAACTGAATGAGGTCACTGCCTTGGCAAACACTTTGTCCTAAAAGTTGCTTCCTAGGTTCCCATGAGATGGAGCCTGCCCCTACTTACTGTGACACTTCAAGCTAAGAATTGTATATCAAAAATAGGCACCCGGGAACAGCTCTCCACACATGCCTGATTTGGTCCAAGTACTCTACATTAAGAAGAGAGAGGCTGATTCAGACACATCCCTTCATTTTGACCTGGTTGTTTTCCACGGAAAATGAATTTTTCTCTCTCAGGTCCTCCATAGCTGTCAACATCTTCTCCAGGGATCATTTCTGTAAGGACCTTTGAGGTTCTCAGCAGGTGGAAGATCCCCTACATTCCTGTATTGTAAGACAAATTGTGTCCCTACTCTTTTGTAAAGTTAGATTGATGGAAGAGTGTATGGTTAGGATTAATAACATATTCGATTTGAGTTAGGAATCATTCTGCAGGATGAATAATGGTATTGGGAATCTGCGATATTTACAAGAATAAATAGGTGAAATGTAAGTATGAAAACAGAAATCTAGGTAAGATTTGAAGCCCAGAAGGGAATTGGGCCTTTGATTGTGACACTTAGCTTTGAATTATGTTCTGCACAGATGTCTCAGATAAATCGATATAAAATGGCATAGGACCTTGTACCTTGGATGATTGAATGTCGAAGAGAATATCCAGTCAAAAGGGGACAGTAGGTGGATTAGGAAGATAGTAAGTAAGTTTAGAAAAAAGAGTGAGTATAGGAATTGGACCAAAAGTTCTTTAGCAACAGGGTTTCGGTTAGTGAGTGAATGTCAATGTCAGCACATGTGAAGAATGAGTCACAATGATGAACTGGGGAAAATATGTAGAAAAGCAGATATCTATAGAGACATTATGAAATCAGACAAAGTATAAAGTGAGTGATAGTATTAGATATTTTCAACAGGGTTGAATTTGAATATATAATCTTAGGAAGAAACAAATATGTAATCATTAATAGGATTGACATTTGAGAGCATTAGCCAAATTGGACATGGATTTTTTTAGTAATCCATGTTTACATTCCATTTAGTCTTTGGTACAATCATAAGTGTGAACTTTGCATTTTGTGTCCAGAATATTACTGTGATAAAATGTATATGTAGATCAGTTGACAGAGTATTTCTTCCACCATTTCTGGGAGCAATATTTTGAAGACATATAAATTAATATTGGGGGTACAAAGAGGTGTACCCTGTGTCTATGTATGTAGAGATAATGCATGAAGAGACCATACTGTGAATAAATAATATAACTGATTACACTTTAAATAATCGATTGAATTTATATCTGAAAATATGCAGAAAATCTTATATTGATATACAATCATTAATTCCAACCAATTATACATATAATGGTAATATTACTTTAATGGTTTATCAAGACGGGTGTGTGAGATTTGCTTCAAAGCGATAATGGAAATTGAAAATAATGTGTTTGGAAAGAAGTCTCATGAAACGAGCAGTCAAGAAACATTAAGGAATACATGTGTTCTGAATCAGGAAGTGATTGAAAGTGAAACAAATGCCTATCAATTTGATAAATTGTGGATGAAGTATTTATCCTATGATGTGCATTAACTGAAGAAATAGTAATGTACCAGAGTTGAATAAAAATGAACGTCAAAATACACTTCATGTCCCATAGGAATCTATACGCATTGATGTTAAACTGGGTGAGTTACTGTAGAAATATTAGGATTGGTGTGCACCATTCACTGAAGTTTGTTTTCAGTACTAGGAAACAAATATGTATTTCAGGTGGATGAATATTTCTGATAATAATCTTGTGAAAAGTTGATCATAAATCCACATATATGAATATGAATGAATTTAGGGAGTGTATAATAAGACACATATATTTCATATTTTGAAAAATCTGGAGAGTATATATATATATATATATATATATATATATATATATATATATATATATAAAACACACACACACAGACATTAAAAAGTAGCAATATATATGGAAATCTAAATTAATCATGAAATTTATATCATCCACAGATCCAAAAATATTCATTTTACTGAACATGGGTTTATGTATAATGTTGTTCATCTAGGAAGCTCACCCATAGGTTGAATTTTCAGTTCCAACAGCGTTTAGAATGAGTGATCTATTCTCACAAATTGTATCTGCCAATTCATCCACCTCACAAGAATGTACGTGTGGTACCAGGTAGGATTTGATATGTGCATATAAAAATACATGTGCTGAATAGGCTACAGAGAAAGGGAGACAGGAATTCAAATATTTGTTAACTTTCAAAACACATGGAGAACTATTTGAATTGAAAATTTGCTAGATTTATAACTCCTACACTACATAATGCAAAAGGCAAGTCCAACTATGCACCATGCCTCCTCTGAACTGCTTGTATTTCTATTTTGTTGGGGTAATTTATCTCCATCATATTTGCATTAGTAGTCAGAGTCCAGTAGGGTAGGTTTTAGTGTCAGGGATTAAGTATTTCGAATGAAAAATTAGATAATGAATCCAATGTGTATGCAAAAAATCTTCCCATTCTCATCCAGAACAATGCCTTGACATTACATTCGCCCCAAGTAATACACAATTAGAGGAGAAGAGTTAGAAAATCTGTGAATACATATATGGAATGGAAAATGCTCAGGACTTCACAAGCTTGGATGTGGAAGGGGAGTTTCCAAAAGTAAGGGACAGGGTTGATAGACCCAACCTGATCATTTATTAAAATTGGGAGCCCACTTGCCAGAAAGCCATGAAAAGATAATTTTGGCTTTATTATAAATTACTGCAAATTCTGAACCTGCTTGGAATGTTTGCCCATGCCTTAAACTCACCCATGCCTGGCTCTCTGACCAGATTGCAGCCCTCTCTGAAACTTTAGTGACACCTCATAAATATTTTCTTTCCCTGGCCAGACAACGAGTCTCTGAGGCTCTAATGGTCCTCATAATTTCTGATGTTGGGGTGAGCTTAAAAAAAAATGTAAACTACCGTTAGTGTGATGCTTGTTAAAGTTCTGTTATCTGTAACCCCCTTTTTGTGCATCTTCCTGGGCTATATAGCTGGGCTATAGGAAAGGTGGGTTTGCTGTCTTGCTCCCGCCATTTTGGGAGGGAGAGGTAGCCTTTCCCTTTGAAATAATTAGCTTGCCTTAATTTGATTTTACTAGGAGTCAGTGGTCTTTACATGCATTCCTGGTCTAATATTTTGGAGTTCCCCAGTGAGATGACCCTGCCGGACAAGATCACAAGACCAGACTGCTGTAAATTCTGAAGTTGGCCTTCCTTCCAGGGCTTCAAGCTTGAGAGCAACTCTAGGGTTTGTGCAACTTGAGATGGTCCAAGGCCTTGGAGTTAGCCTTCAGTTCAGGGAGCACTGCAGTGAACCACCGCATTAAAACTATTAGCAAGCACCTGGTGGAGGAGGCATCCATAGGTAATTGGTGCCTTTATAACATCTGATATCCGGTTAAGGGAGATCTCTTCTGATGACAGAGAGGTGGACTGAGGAGGCTCACATATACTCCTGTCTGGGACAGTAACAAGAATCATTCTGTCATCTGTTCTGTTCTCTAGGGAATTCATCTGGAAGGGTAGAGAGGTGCCAACGGGAATGCATGCGCTCCTACGGGGAGCTTTAGGAAGACATTGCATCGCTCCTCTGTTTTCCTGTTTCGGCGCCGGATTTCTGTTTTTTTTTTTTTTTTTTGTTGTTGTTGTTGTTTTGTTCTGTGTTCTATATGTTTTTTGTTTGTTTGTTTTTGTGCATTTTGTTGTGTGATTTCTGTGGTGAAAACTTAAGGATATCGGACATGAAAATAAAGCAAGTAAGTCTGACACCCTTTGGACTGAGTTTAAAGGAACTGCAATGAACTTTACACCCGTTTGTTAAGCAGTATGAGAGAAGCCCCTCGCTGGCTGCCTGGAGCACACTCACTGCAGAGGGCAGTGCTTGCGGGGGACCTAAGAACTGAGTATCTCCCAGGTTAATAAGTGAAACTCCTTTAAAATCCCTTGTCCCTCCAGATAAAGAGAGTCACAACCTTTTGGCAGAGTCCCTGTGTTTATCTTTGTTAGCAAAGCAATAAACCTTCGTTTTTCTTTTTCTCAAAACCCTGTCCTCATATTTAAATTGGCATTAATTGGCTTCAAGTTCAGGAACCCAACTTTAAGTTACAAATTTTGATAACCCACCCGCACCCTGGAACTTTTTGAGAGCTGACTACAGAAATGTTAGGAGATGGAGCATGCTTGTGGTGGAACTGAACCAGAGGAGCAAATCCTGTAAGTAAAAGGAGGGACTGAGGGACTCCCAGCAGCTGCTGAAGCCTTATTTTTTCAGAGAATTCCCTAGGTCTTTCCCTGCAATTTAACGATAATGCCACCTCTGTCATCTTAAAAAAGAGGGGAAAAAAGGGGACACTAAATGCAGGAAAGTCACTATGGAGACCCTTGATTTTACATTTCAGGATGCTCCTCTGTGAAAACATCTGGTCCCCTTGTGGGGACATCTGTGGTGCAACTGGTGTAGGAGATTTTTCTCTTATCTGCTCTGTTTTAAAGGCTTCTGTCTGTCAGTCATAGTCTGAAGCTCCTTTCTGTCTGTCGTGTGTCTTTGTTTCTGGCACTTTAAGACATGTGCAATAATGTGTTGATATTATATATTGTTTCTTGGGAATGATTTTACCTGAATGTGTGTCTAAATGATGATGTTTTATTGTAACAATCTGGTAGCTTATTGGGTTTTTGAAGCATTGCAGAATCTTGCCATTAAAAGTCAGATTCAGATAATTGTTTAGTTTATGATTTCAGATAATTCATGCCAGATAACTTAAATACTTAGGATGGAAAACTAAAGAACTCTACTTCCAAGTTGGCAAGAAATTTTCCAATCATTCAGTCTTTTTTTTTCACCAATTTTTAATTGGGTAGCCTGGGAAAATGTCACTGTGTGTACCAGTGCATTAATTTGGACAAGGATAGTAAATCATAGTATGGTATCTGTTGACAACACAAGATGTAAAGATATAAAATTTTGTAAATTTTGTCTTAAACTTGTATCAAAATTTTCAACATCCTATCTGGAAAATTATGGTTAAAATGCGTTAGGCCTGAGGTGTCTGCTCAGAATAGCAGTTTTTTCCTGCTCCTTCCAGACCTCAGCCAGGACTTAGATTGAAATGCAAATGAAAGAAGCCTGCAAGATCAGTAGGAGACTGATATGAGGCTTAAGGAAAAAAAAAAGTAAATAGTATGGTATTTACTAATTACTGGTCAGTTATTTTTTCTAGGACTCTTATTTTTTTCCTTAGATCCTTTAATTTTTCTAACTCATAATTTTGATCCTACAGACCTAGGTTAATGTTTTTCTGATCTGTTCTATCTTTGACCAACTGTGGAGTTTTTAAAACATGGCAATGGAGATTTCACCTGCTAAAAGCTACAAGGCCATTACTATTATTATGTGTGCACACTTTTGTTATTTGTTGTATGTCTATATATATATATATACTCTTAATCATATATATGATACAGAAATTAACATATATAAGGAGCGCTCATAATAAAAAAAACACTCATAAAAACAAATTTTAAGGGATGCCCTCTCTCACCACTTCGGTTCAACATAGTTCTCGAATCACAGGCCAGAGCAATTAGACAGACGAAGAAATTAAAGGCATAAAAATAGGAAAAGAACTCAAATTATCACTATTTGCAGATGACATGATTCTATACCTAGCAGACACAAAAGGGTCTACAAAGAAACTACTAGAGCAAATAAATGAATTCAGCAAAGTGTCAGGATATAATATCAACACACATAAATCAAAGACATTCCTGTATATCAGCCACAAATCCTCTGAAATGGAAATGAGGACAACCACCCCATTCACAATATCCTCAAATAAAATAAAATACTTGGGAATCAACCTAACAAAAGAGGTGAAAGACTTATACAATGAAAACTATAGAAACCTAAAGAGAGAAATAGAAGAAGATCTTAGAAGATGGAAAAATATACCCTGTTCATGGATAGGTAGAACTAACATCATAAAAATGGCGATATTACCAAAAGTTCTCTATAGGTTTAATGCAATGCCAATCAAAATCCCAACGGCATTTCTTGTAGAAATAGAGAAAGCAATCATGAAATTCATAAGGAAAAATAAAAGACCCAGAATAGCAAAAACAATGCTAAGCAGGAAGTGTGAATCAGGCGGGATAGCTACACCAGACTTCAAACTATACTACAGAGCAATAGTAACAAAAACATCAGGGTACTGGTACCAAAACAGGTGGGTGGACCAATGGTACAGAATAGAGGACACAGAAAGCAATCCACAAAACTACAACTATCTTATATTCGATAAAGGGGCTAAAAGCATGCAATTGAAGAAGGATAGCATCTTCAACAAATGGTGTTGGGAAAACTGGAAATCCATATGCAACAAAATGAAACTGAATCCCTTTCTCTTGCCATGCACAAAAGTTAACTCAAAGTGGATCAAGGAACTTGATATCAAATCAGAGACATGGCGTCTGATAGAAGAAAAAGTTGGCTATGATCTACATACTGTGGGGTTGGGCTCCAAATTCCTCAATAGGACACCCATAGCACAAGTGTTAATAACTAGAATCAACAAATGGGACTTACTCAAACTAAAAAGTTTTTTCTCAGCAAAAGAAAGAATAAGAGAGGTAAATAGGGATCCTACGTCCTGGGAACAAATCTTTACTCCTCACACTTCACACAGAGCCCTAATATCCAGAATATACAAAGAACTCAAAAAATTAGACAATAAGATAACAAATAACCCAATCAACAAATGGGCCAAGGGCCTGAATAGAAATTTCTCAGAGGAGGACATACAATCAATCAACAAGTATATGAAAAAATGCTCACCATCTCTAGCAGTCAGAGAAATGCAAATCAAAACCACCCTAAGATACCATATCACTCAGTAAGATTAGCAGCCATTAGGAAGTCAAACAACAACAAGTGCTGGCGAGGATGTGGGGAAAAGGGTACTCTTGTACATTGCTGGTGGGACTGCAAATTGGTGCGGCCAATTTGGAAAGCAGTATGGAGATTTCTTGGAAAGCTGGGAATAAAACCACCATTTGATCCAGCTATTCCCCTACTCGGTCTATTCCCTAAAGACCTAAAAAGAGCACACTATAGGGACACTGCTACATCTATGTTCATAGCAGCACAATTCACAATAGCAAGACTGTGGAAGCAACCTAGATGCCATTCAATAGACGAAAGGATAAAAAATGTGTGGCATTTTTACACAATGGAGTATTACTCTGCATTAAGAAATGACAAAATCATAGAATTTGGAGAGAAATGGATGGCATAAGAGCAGATTATGCTAAGTGAAGCTAGCCAATCCCTCAAAAACAAATGCCAAATATCTTCTTTGATATAAGGAGAGTAACTAAGAACAGAGTAGGGACGAAGAGCATGAGAAGAAGATTAACATTAAACAGGGATGAGAGGTGGGTGGGAAAGGGAGAGAGAAGGGAAATTTCCTGTAAATGGAAGAAGACCCTCAGGGGTATACAAAATTACATACAAGAGGAAGTGAGGGGAAAGGAGGAAAAATATGAGGGGGGAGAAATGAATTACAGTAGAGGGGGTAGAGAGAGAAGAGGGGAGGGGATGGGGGAGTGGGGATAGTAGAGGATAGGAAAGGCAGCAGAATACAACAGACACCAGAATGGCAATATGTAAATCAATGGTTATGCAACTGATGTGATTCTGCAATCTGTATATGGGGTAAAAACGGGAGTTCATATCCCACTTGAATCAAGTGTGAAATATAATATATCAAGAACTATGTAATGTTTTGAACAACCTACAATAAAAATTAATTTTAAAAAAGTGGATCCAAAGATCTTTAATTCACGTGATTAAAATTGTTCAATTTAAATTGGATAAACAGTTAAAATAAATGTTTTTAAATTTAAGCTTACAAGTTTTTGTAGGTGTTCAAAAATCTAGTAAAATATTAATATCTACAAAATGTCTAAAATGCCTTGATTCTAGGACTTTTCCTTCAACAAAAAAATGGTTTACACAGTTCAATACATTTGTCTAATATTTTAATAAATAAGTAAAGTAAATTTGATGTGGAATTTCTCATTCTTGAGTACATTTGTTAGATACCCGATTGATTTACTAAGGTCTGTATCAGATTGTAAAAATCAGTCATGTGTTAAAGAGACAAAAATTTCTGAAAACATAAGTTTACCCATAATATTGTGTTTATTAAGTTTTATTTTTTCTAGAGCAAGCAACCATAAAAATTAAACAACTGATTAAATAAGAACTGTTATTTTAGAGCACTCTACTGCCATTTCTTTAAAAGCTAAACTTGGTTAATCTAGAAATATCAATGTAATATTGATGCTATTAATGTGCTCGTATCTTCCAGGTATACAAGTCTGTAAGTTAGAAACATTTAAGGAGCATTATATCAAGCTGGTATTCTGAAGTTGTATGGTAAAAAAAATGTACTGGGGATTTATTTACCTGTTATCAATAAGATATGTAAAGTTTTATGTTACTTTTTTCATTGGGGAACAATTTAAATGTATTTTTAAGTTAATAAGAGCCTAATATATGTAAAGGTTAAAATCTTTCAGCCTTTCTTTAATCCATGTTTTAAATGTGATGTCATATGATGTTAGATAATGTTCATGTGACCTCAAACAATTTATGTAAACTTTGTAAAATGATATTTAAAAAACAATGATCATCTTTAGAACTAAAACACTTAATATTTATAAAGAGGCCTGCCTTACCTGAGATAAGGCTCTGTGTCCCATCTTACTACATGTGAGAATGACTACAAAAGGAGTAGGTCAGATTTTATTTCATTTAAAGTTATGTTCAAAAGTTCTTTTGTTTTTCTGTGAAGATTACTAGGATCTCAAACAGGGCATATAATGTATAACTCAGCCAAAAAATTCAGGGTAGCTATTACAGAAACTAAGTATTTTTACTCTTGTTAAAAAATTTTATTTTTAATTTGCTTATAAGTGATGTAAAGATTCCCTGTTAGTCTTTTACAGAAGTGTTGCTTTAATAACACAACATGGGTTAATTTAAGATAATAAGTCATCACCTACAAGACAGACAGAATAATACATATCCCAATTAATGAAAAGATAAATAATAATTAAGTTATAGATATTAAAGCCCAGTACTCTCAATATAAGGCTGTTAAAATTTATTTGCTGGATGTTTAAGATTAGGATTTAAAATTAAAGTTAAATGAATCGGCCAAGAAAACAAATATTAATATTTTAAGGTACACACTTTATGTTAGCCTCCCAAAATAAGTAAGACTGGAGGTTACAAAGAAGGATTCTCAGACAGGAATGCCTGATAACTATAAAAAGAGACTATTAAGAGGAGCTGCCAGAGGCAGAAAATTTAGTTTAGGGCCTACAGATATTCCTAACCTACAGAGGTAGGCTTGGTGTTTGCTAGTACGATTATCCAGCCCTGAGTAATAGAATTAAAGGTTTCTCTATTAGACACAGAGGTCATACTAGAAAAAGGATTTTGCAAGATCAGATGACATTAAATTAATAAACTGTATCTTATGGGGAGGGACAACTGTAAAACAAAAAATTAAATATTAAGTTGACAGTCCTGATAACTGAGGATATTAAAGAATGGTGAGGGAACTTCTATACGGTGACATGTTCCAGCTGCTGCAACATTTATTCATTACTCATGGTTTTTGTTACTCTCATAGAAGAACCCATTCCCAGATGACTTTACAACCTGTTCTTCCCCAACCAGACTTCAAACCAAGCTGAAATCTAAAAGGCAACTCATGTCCCTCAACTAAATTCTAAAAGGCAACTCATGTCCCTCATGCCATGACCCTTATGTCACCGTCTCTCAGCGCAGAAGAATCCAAAATGCGTGAGGCCTCCCTTCTTACAACAATGGAGCCAAAAATAAATAGACTATCAATATACGTAATTAATTAAGTCAGGTAAAATCAGGGAGACCCGTTTTGGGTGAGTTCTAGAAATTTGGAGACTGTTACCTGAGGGATTTAAATTTCCTCAGTGCACTTCCCTTAATCTATCAAAGATTTGAAAGGAACACATAAGAAAAGGGGGGAATGATAGGCCCAACCTGATCTTTTATTAAAATTGGGAGCCATCTTGCCACAAAGCCATGATAAGATAATTCTGGCTTTACTATAAATTACTGCAAATTCTGAACCTGCTTGGAATGCCTGCCCATGCCTTGAACTCACCCATGTCTGGCTCTCTGACCAGATAGCAGCACTCTGTGAAACATTAGCGACACATCATAAATATTGGCCTTCCCTGGACAGACAATGACCATCTCTGAGGGTCTAATGGTCCTCACAAATTCTGATGTTGGGGCCAGCAAAAAAAAAAAAAATATATATATATATATATAAACTACCATTAGTGTGATGCTTGTCCGAGTTCTGTTATCTCTAACCCCCCTTTTGTGTAACTTTCTGGGCTTTAAAGCTGGGCTGTAGGTAAGTTGGGGTTGCTGTCTTGTTCCGGCCGTTTTGGAAGGGAGAGTTAGCCTGGCTGGTGAAAATAATAAGCTTAGTTTAATTTGATTTTAATTGGAGTCAGTGGTCTTTTCTTGCATCCTTGTCTAACAGGTAAACACTCCACAAACATGGAGCTCTACTGGCCTAACGACTTTTTGAGAAACTGCCTCTGAGGTTGGGCACTTGAAATATATGTTGTTTTCAGGAGCTTTAGCTTCCTTTGTTGTGAGACCATCAAAGCTGGCTCTGCATCTATGTGACCTGAAGAAATTGGTTTCTTATTTTCCAATGAAAATGAGGCAAAGTGCTGAATTCTCTCTTTGTAGGTAAACTGTGGCCACTGAAGGCTAAGTGTCTCCCTGTGTGGACTGTGTACCCATTTAGTCATCCTCCACTATTCATGGTGTTTCTTGCTGCTGCACTGGGAGTTTGGTATTTGCTCTACGAAATACAAGAAGTTCAACTGGGACACAGTGCTGAAGGTAGTTCTGTCACGTGTGGTCGGTCAGAGTCTGCAGGAGAATGCACCAACCAGGATTCTATCCCACATAGCTTGCCCACTTGAAGATAGCAACCTGATTCGGAACATTGCCCTGAAACCTCTCCATATAACAAGATGCCTTTACATATAAGGGTCTGCTGGCTGCACCATGTCAGTCACAAGCCATTTGGAAGTCAATGGTAGATCCAAATGGCCCCAACACAAATGTTTTATCCCACACCTGCACACCACAGTTCTGGGCCCAATACTCAGCAGGCTCCAACATACTGGCATTTCAGTTCTACACCATTTCATGAAACCCAGTCAATCAAACCACTGTCTGGAACACTCCTGATCAGCAACAGGACATCCAAATGTTCTCCTCTGACACCTGGTTATGGGAATTTCAAAAATTTTTGGTATTTATCTAGCATTTTTCACGGATGAAGTTGGAGGCACTGTAGGTTTCAATTCTTTCAAGAACCATTAAATGGTATGGAAGCTCATTTCAATGAAAGCTCTGGAGAATTCTCACAGTCAAGGCTTCCCAAAGAGTGGCCAAAAAATCACATGAACCCAGGCCCATTGAGGTCTAGAGTGTGAGGTCCATGTTTGTTTTGAATCTCATCTATGGCTGCCAAGTCTTTCATAATAAAATCATGTGATATCCTGGCTGAGATTCCCGATGCTCTGTGGAAAGACACCCTGGGACTTGATCTCAGTTTCCAAGGGCGACTCTAATGCGTTGCCTCCTAAAATCCCAAGAGAACTCATGACAATATTTCTCTGAGGTCAGTTTCAGAACTCAGTCTGTAAGGGGAATCACACCAGACTTCAAGCCCAGGTGGACCCAGTCATCTATTTCAACCACCACACAAATGACCACAATTAAAACCAAAACACTCCCACATGGCCCTCATCTTCTTCCATATAGACACTCATCATAACCTCTGGCTGGGGTTTTCCATGAGGGGCAAAGCTCACGACAGTGTCCAAAATAAGCTCCCTTACCCCTCATTTGCCTAAAATCAGGGTGGCCTGGACACCCTTCCTGTGAACCAGTAGTGATCAAATATGCCTGCCATTTGTACTGCCCAGCTTCTCCAATATGAGGCCTACTGACTGTTTGGTATAGATTTTTTTATGTGAATTGGAGTCATGAGAAAACCCAAGCAATTATGGGCTAGCCTCTGCAGGGTTTTGAAGAACTCATTTGACCCAATGGATCCCTCTTCTCACTTGATGTAGGTCAGAAACCTTACAGAGGAAGGTGAAGGACTTCAACCACAATGACTGCCCTTTTGGCCATTTTGGTTTTGGAAGCACAAAAGGAATCTTTCTTTAGATCCATCAGGTGCTGAGAATCTAAGCCACAGCCTCACACAGGGCCAAGAGGCTGATTCAGACACATCCCTTTTGGAAGAAATTAAGCAAAGAGCCACAGGTGATGCCCATTCACTTCCATTTGAAAACTGTTTTCTTCAGGCTTCACAAAGGGTTGGCCTGAGGCAAAGACCTTCCTGACATTCAGGGCTACAGAACATTATGTAAGAAAAGGCCCAAAGCAGGGTTTCTCCACTGAGATTTTACTGGTCACACTGATATCTGAGTTTTCTGAGATGCTCGCCATTCCCTTCAGCTATCCAGTACATGGCCATGTCACAGAGCTTGGAGGTGGTACATATCTTGGACTCAAAACCATGAGCCTGTTGTGGAGAGTGGCCAGAATTCAGGAAGAGTACAGGAACTTAGGAATATTGTAGGTGTTGCCCATCCATAAGGCAAGCCACAGTCCTTTCATAAATTGGGCAGGATGAATGCTGTTAAACTTTCTCCTGGAGAGGACAAATCCATTGATGCATTATCTTTTCTAATGTCTACAACCAGAGATACAGTGGGATACACAGATATAGAAACAATTGCCTTGTCAAACAACTTACTAGAAACAGTCCACTCAATACCAAACAAATAGCCTTTCCTACCTATCACGCCTTTCCTACTGTATCAACATACACTAGTTATTCATCACCCCCTGCCCCGGTTATTTTGCTGCAGTGGGATTGCTGCAGATGGTGGCCCATACAGGGAGCCCTGGGACACTTGGGGGTAAGTGACGAATAAAAGCTGCCCATCCATAGATAGGATGGGAGCAAATCTGCTCATCCCTAGGCAGATAGGGGGAGAGGAAAAACGGTCATTTCAAAAAATGGAGAAGATTGATACAGTATGATTGTGTCTTGTTTTATCTCAGTGTATTGTACTGTCTTTGTGATGAAAATAAGGAAGAGTTGAGAAGTAAATTGATAATGGAAAGAGGCACCCCAGTGGAAACAAGAGCAATTAGGGCATGTGTTGATGGAAGCCCAGGAAGTCTAATCAGAAAGAAAAAGAAAGTTAAGAAGAAGAAGGATTATCAGGAAAAAAGTTTCAGCAAAAGGCTGTTACTGAATACTTTTCGTTTCCGGAGTGTGTGTGAATAGGCGCCTCGGCTGCCACATGCTCAAGCCAGTCACTGTGCAGCAAGGGCTTTTCAAGCAGTGGCAGCCGGCAATTCCCCGCCTCCAGCCTGGGGAGTGGGGCCCCGTGGCAGTTTGAGTCCTGGAAACTCCCCAGGGCCATCTGTGGCTGCCCAGGATGCTACAGCCAGCCATAGATGCTACTGGCTCCCTGATGTTTGGTCATTTTCAATGTCAATAACTAAGCTACAATGGTTCTCCCACACCCGGAAGATAATAAATAATAAGCACTATTAAGGCTTTTTTCAAATGTAAAAAACCTTGAGATAATGTACTAAATTTTTCAGAAGGTTGTTTTCTTAGCACCTGGTGGAATACTATAGGATTTTCTTTAGCCAGTGGTAGGAGTTCCTGCCTTCATCCCAGTGCCGGTGAGGACAAGGGTGGAAGAATTTCCAGTGTTGCTGAAAACCGGAGGAGACTTCGGCTGAGAAACGGAGGAGACTTTGGATCAAGCTAGCTGCCTTCAGAACTTTCCTGGGCTGTGATTTAAGCTAGCTGCCTGCAGAATTTACATGGACTGTGATTTAAGCTAGCTGCCTGCAGAACTTACCAGGACTGTGATTTAAGCTAGCTGCCTGCAGAACATACCTGGACTGTGGTTTACCTGAACTGTGAGTTAATCTATTGAGACACTGCTTTACCTGGACTGAGACAACAAACTGTAATCTATAACAAATTTTAACTCGGTGTCTTTGCTAACAGTGTCATTGCTGGTATTATTTCTCCAAGTGCTTCATCAATTGGCTTGTATTGTGACATTTTGTATCCTCCCTTTCTGTTTGTAGCAGGTTATTTATGGTGTTTCTGTAAAAACCACTGTGGTCTTTATTTAAATTAAATAAAAGGGGGAAATGTTAGAGTCTGTAAACATGTCAAAATAACACCTGGCATTTTGCCAGGGGAATGTTAGAGTGTGTAAACAAGTCTGGATGATGCCTGGCAAAATGCCAGAGGGAGTGGTTTGAGATGTAACAAAAGCGAGCCATTAAGTGTGGAGATTCCTGATTGGTTGACTGCAGTATCTAGTTTATGTTAATTAGATAAGCTGGGTGGAATGTATAAATACCTCTATTGTCCTACAATAAATGGCTTCCACTCCTGCTATATCAACATACACATGTTATTCATAACCCCCAACCCCCGGTTATTTTGCTCCAACCGGACCGCGGCAGTATCTGCCAAGTCAGAAACCTCTCAAGTATGAACATGTGATACCAGGTAGGATTCTATATGTGCAAATAAAAATACATGTGCTGAATAGGCTACACAAAAAGGGAGAGAGGAATTCACATATTTGTTAACTTTAAAAACACATGGAGAACTATTTTAATTAAAAATTGACTAGATTTATAACTCCTACCCTATATAATGCAAAAGGCAAGTCCAACTATACAACATGACTCCTCTGAACTGCTTGTATTTCTATTTTGTTTGGGTTATTAATCTCCATCATATTAGGATTAGTAGTCAGAGTCTAGTAGGGTATGGGTTAGTGTCCAAAATAAGCTCCCTTGCCCCTCATTTGCCTAAAGTCATGTTGGCCTGGACACCCTGCATGTGAACCAGGAGTGATAAAATAGGACTGCAGTTAATACGGCTCTGCTTCTCCAATTTGAGGCCTACTGACTGTCAGGTAACGATTCTTTATGTGATTTGGAGTCATGAGAAAACACAACCACTTCTTCAGGGCATTGAAGAATTCATTTGAACCAAAGGATTCCTATTCTCACTTGATGTAGGTCAGAAACCTAACAAAGAAACGCAAGAGACTTCATTCACCATAACAGATCTTTTTGCCATTTTGGTTATGGATGCACACATGGGATCTTTCTATAGATCCATGAGGTGCTGAGAATCTAAGCCACAACCGCACACAGGGCCAAGAGGCTGATTCAGACACATCCCTTTCCAAAGAAATTAAGCAAAGAGCCACAGGTGATGCCCTTTCATTTCCATTTGAAAACTGTTTTCTTCAGGCTTAACAAAGGGGTGGGCTGATGGAAAGAACTTCCTGACATTCAGGGCAACAGAAATATAGGTAAGAGAATGGCCAAAGCAGGATTTCTCCACTGAGACTTTCCTGGTCACACTGATATCTGAGTTTTCTGTGATTCTCCCATTCCATTCAGCTGTCCAGTACATGGCCATGGCACAGAGCTTGGAGGTGGTATATATCTTGGACACAAAACCATGAGCCTATTCTGGAGAGTGGCCAGAATTCAGGAAGAAAACAGGAACTTAGGAAGATAGTAGGTGTTCCCCATCCATAAGACACACCGCAGTCCATCCATCAGTTGAGCAGGATGAATGCTGGGAAGCTTTCTACTAGACAGGATACATCCATTGGTGCATTCTGTTTTTTAATGTCCAAAACCACTTACACGGTGGGATACACCGAACTAGAATCACTCACCTTGTCAAACGATTTACTAGAAACAGTCCATTCCAAACCAAACAAACCTCCTTTCCTACCTATTTTCAGAACATGAGATAAAACCACAAACTCACACCCACACCCACAAAGGCATCTCCTTCCTACAAGTAAGTCTCTGACTCTCCAGTGTGTCCTCTGTCTGTTGAGCCAAACTATGTTCCCCAAAATGGCCAGTCCTGTCTCAGTTCTGGTTGCCTTGGCCAACTCTGTGAAGTTGTCAGGATCCAGTGGTGAGCCACTACCTGCTTTCTCAGGAAAGACCCTCTTCATATCTGTCCTGGCATTTGGCCATTCTCTCAGCAATAGGTACCAAGAAAGACTGACTCTGTCCTTGGTAAATCCAAACAACTGAGCCCAGTGGGAGTGGGACTGGGACTGGCTCTGGGTGTCTGGCATCTTGGATCCCAATTTCAGAGAGTTCCAATACCAAGGAAGTGAGGTAGGACACTTCCTTCAAGAACTGAATGAGGTCACTCCCTTGGCAACCACTTTGTCCTAACAGTTGCTTCCAAGGGTCCCATGAGATAGAGGCTGCACCTACTTCCTGTGACACTTTCGCAAGTTAGAATGGTATATCAACCATAGGCACCCGGGAACATCTCTCAACAAAGGCCTGGTTTGGTCCACCTTCTCTACATTTAGAACAGAGAGACTGATTCAGACACGACCCTTCATCCTGACCAGGTGGTTTGCCATGCAAGGTGACTTTTGCTCTCTCAACTCCTTCATAGCTGCCTACATCTTCTCCAGGTATCATTTCTGCATGGACCTTTGAGGTTCTCAGCAGGTTTAAGATGACCTACATTCCTGTATTGTAAAAACAATTCTGTCCCTGCTCTTCTGTAAACTTAGATTGAGGGAAGAGTGTATGGTTAGGGTTAATAAAAGGTTCGATTTGGGTTAAGAATCATTCTGCAGGATGAATAATTGTATTGGGAACCTGTAATATTTACAAGAATGTAAAAGTGAAACATTAGAATGAAAACAGAAATCTAGGTAAGATTTGAAGCCCAGAAGGGTATTGGGCCCTTGATTGGGATACTTAGCTTTGAATTATGTTCTGCAGAGATGTCTCAGATAAATCGATGTACAATGGCATAGGACCTTGTACCTTGGATGATGGAATGTCGAAGAGAACTTCTAGTCAAAAAGGGATACTCGGTATTATTTGAAAGATAGTCAGTAGGTTTAGAAAGCAGAGAGAGTATAGGATTTAACCCAAAAGTTCTTTAGCAATAGGGTTTCGGGTAGAGAGTGAATGAAAATGTGAGCACATGTGAAGAGTCAGTCACAATGATAAACTGTGGAAAAGATGTAGGAAAGCAGATATTAATAGAGACATTAGTAAATCAGGCAAATGATAAAGTGATTGATAGGATTAGACATTTTCAACAGGCTTGAGGTAAAATATATAATCTTAGGAAGAAACAAATATGTAGTGACCAATAGGATTGACATTTGAGAGCGTTAGGCAACCTGGACATGGATGTTTTTAGTAATGCATACTCACTTTCCATTAAGGCTTTGGTAAAATCATAAGTGTGAACTTTGCTTTTTATGTCCAGAAAATTACTGTGATAAAATGTATATGTAGATCAGATGACATAAGTATTTATTCCACCGTTTCTTGGAGCAATATTTTGAAGATATATAAATTAGTACTGGGGTTACAAATGGGTGTACCCTGTGTCTAGGAATAAAGAGATAATGCATGAATAGACAAAACTTTGATTAAACAATGTAACAAGTTCTAAATTTAAATAATGGATTGAATTGATATCTGAAAATATACAGGAAATCTTATATTGATATGCAATCATTCAATCCAACCAGGTATCCATCTTATTTTAATATTATTCTTATGGATTATCATAAAGAGTGTGTGAATTTTGTTTCAAAGGTGATTATGGATTTCAGAAATAATGAGTTTGGAAAGAAGTCTCATGAAGAGACCAGACAAGAAACCTGGAGGAATACAAGAGTTTTGAATAAGGAAGTTATTGAAAGCGAAACAAATGCCTATAAATTTGTGAACTTGTTAATGAAATATATATCCTATGATGTGCATAAACTGAAGAAATAATAATGTACCAGTTTTGTTAAAAAATGAACGTCAAAATACACATCATGTCCCATAGGAATCTACAAGCATTGATGTTAAACTGGGACAGTTACTGTAGAAATATTTGGATTTGTATGCACCATTCACTGAAGTTTGTTTTTAGTACTAGGAAACAAATATGTATTTCAGGTGGATGAATATTTTTGAAAATAATCTTGTGAAAAGTTGATTATAAATCCACATACATGTACATGAATGAATTTAGGGAGTATATAATAAGACACATATGTTTCATATTTTCAAAAATCTGGAGAGTGTATATCTATCTATCTATCTATCTTTCTATCTATACACACACACACACACACACACACACTCAGACATTAAAATGTAGCAATATATATATATATATATATATATATATATATATATATATATATATATATATATATATATAAATCATGAAATATATATAATCCACAGATCCAAAAATATTAATTTTACTAAACGTGGATTTATGTATAATGTTTTTCAACTAGGAAGTCACCCATAGTTTGAATTTTCACTTCCAACAGCATTCAGAGGAGTGATCTCTTCTGACAATTTGTATCTGCTAAGTCAGCAACCTCTCAAGAATGTACATGTGATACCAGGTAGGATTCTAAATGTGCATATAAAAATACATGTTCTGAATAGGCTACAGAGAAAGGGAGAGAGGAATTCACATGGTTGTGAACTTTAAAAACACATGGAGAACTGTTTCAATTAAAAATTGGCTAAATTTATAACTCCTACCCTATATAATGCAAAAGGCAAGTACAACTATACAACATGAATCCTCAAAACTTCTTGTATTTCTATTCTGTTGGGGTTATTATTCTCCATCATGTTAGGATTACTAGTCAGAGTCTAGTAGGGTATGGGTTAGTGTCCAAAATAAGCTCCCTTGCCGCTCATTTGCCTAAATTCATGGTGGCCTGGACACCCTGCATGTGAACCAGGAGTGATAAAATAAGACCGCAGTTAATACTGATCTGCTTCTCCAATTTGAGGCCTACTGACTGTCAGGTATAGATTCTTTATGTGAATTGGAGTCATAAGAAAACCCAAGCACTTCTTCAGGGCTTTCAAAAATTTATTTGAACCAAAGGATCCCTATTCTCACTTGATGTAGTTCAGGAACCTAACAAAGAAAGGCAAGAGACTTCATCCATCATAACTGATCTTTTTGAAATTTTGGTTTTGGATGCACACATCGGATCTTTCTTTAGATCCATCAGGGGCTGAGAATCTAAGCCACAACCGCACACAGGGCCAAAGGGTGATTCAGACACATCCCTTTGCAAAGAAATTAAGCAAAGAGCCACAGGTGATGCCCATTCATTTTCATTTGAAAACTCTTTTTTTCAGGCTTCACATGAGGGTGGCCTGAGGCAAAGAACTTCCTGACATTCAGGGAAACAGATACATAGTAAGAGAATGGCCCATAGCAGGGTTTCTCCACTGAGACTTTCCTGGTCACACTGATATCTGAGTTTTCTGAGATTCTCCCATTCCCTTCAGCTGTCCAGTACATGGCCATTTAACAGAGCTTGAGGTGGTACATATCTTAAACACAAAACTATGTGCCTATTCGGGAGAGTGGCCAGAATTCAGGAAGAAAACAGGAACTTAGGCAGATAGTAGGTGTTTCCCATCCATGAGGCAAGCCGCAGTCCATTCATCAATTGGGCAGGATGAATGCTGCGAAGCTTTCTACTAGACAGAACACATCAACTGATGCATTCTCTTTTCTAATGTCGACAACCACGGACACAGTGGGATACACAGACATAGAAAGACTCGCCTTGTCAAACGACTTACTAGAAACAGTTCACTACAATCCAATCAAACCGCCTTTCTTTCGTATTCTCAGAACATGAGACAAAACCACAAACCCACACCCACACCTGCAAAGGCACCTCCTTCCCCCAAGTAGGTCTGTCATATCCGGAGTGTCCTCTGACTGGTGGGCCATACTATGTTCTCCCAAAATGGCCTGTCCTGTCTCAGATCTGCTCTACTTTGCCAACTCTGTGAAGTAGTCAGGAGCCAGCGGTGATCCATTACCTGCTTTATCAGGATAGGACCCTCTTCAGAGGTTTCCTGGCATTTGGCCATCCTCAAATCAGTAGGTACCAAGAAATATTGACTCTGTCCTTCGTAAATCCAAACAAGTTAGACCACTGGGACTTGGACGGGTTATGGCTCTGGGTGCCTGGCTTCCTGGATCCCAAGTTCAGAGACTTCCATCACCAAGGAAGTGAGGTGAAGTCACTTCCTTGAGGAACTGAATGAGGTCACTGCCTTGGAAACCACGTTGTCCTAACATTTGCCTCCAAGGTTCCCATGAGATGGAGGATGCCCCTACATCCTGTGACACTTTCACAAGTTCGAATCGTATATCAAACATAGGGACCAGGGAACAGCTCTCCACACAGGCATGGTTTGGTCTATCTTCTCTGTATTAAGAAGAATGAGGCAGATTCAGACACATTCCTTAATTCTACCAGGTTGTTTGCCATTGAGATGACTTTTGCTCTCTCAGGTCCTTCATCGCTGCCTACATCTTCTCCAGGGATCATTTCTGCATGTACCTTTGAGGTTCTCAGCAGGTGGAAGATCCCATGCATTCCTGTATTGTAAGACCAACACTGTCACTGCTCTTCTGTAAAGTTAGATTGAGGGAAAAGTGTATGGTTAGGGTTAATAACATTTTCATTTTCGGTTAGGAACCATTCTGCTGGATGAATAATGTTATTGGAACCTGTGATATTTATTAGAATACAGACGTGAAATATATGTACATAAACAGAAATCTAAGTAAGATTCGAAGCCCAGAAATCATTGGGCCCTTGATTGGGATACCTATCGTTGAATTACATTCTGCAAAAATGTCTCAGAGAAATCGATATACAATGGCATAAGACCTTGTAACTGGATGATTGAATGTAGAAGACAACCTCCAGTCAAAAAGTGATAGTCGGTAGGATTAGGAAGATAGTAGGTAGGTTTTAAGAAGAAGAGTGAATATAGGATTTGGACCAAAAGTTCTTTAGCAATAGGATTTCGATTGGAGTGTGAATGTAAGTTTCAGAACATGTGAAGATTTAGTCACAATGATGAACTGTGGAAAAGCAGATACCAATAGAGACATTACAAAAACAGGCAAAGTATAAAGTGAGTGAGAGGATTAGACATTTTCAACAGGGTTGAGTTTGAATATATAATCTTTGGAAGAAACTAATTTGTAGTTACCAATAGGATTTTCATTTGAGAGCATTAGGCAACCTGGACATGGATGTTTTTAGTAATCCATGTTCACTTTTCATTTAGCTTTGATACAATCATAAGTGTGACCTTTGCTTTTTGTGTCCAGAATATTTCAGTGATAAAATGCATATGTAGATCAGGTGACATGGGTATTTCTTCCAACATTTCTGGGAACAATATTTTGAAGACGTATAAATTAGTGTTGGGGGTACAAAGAGGTGTACCCTGTGTCTATGAATATAGAGATAATGCATGAAAATACCACATTGTGAATAAATAATATAACTGGTTCCACTTTAAATAATGGATTGAATTGATATCTGAAACTAAGTAAGAAATCTTATATTGATATACAATCATTCATTCCAACCAGTTGTACATCTAATGGTAATATTAGGGTTATGGTTTATTATGAGGGGTGTGTGAGTTTTGCTTCAAATGTGATAATGGAAATCGAAAATAATGTGTTTGGAAAGAAGTTTCAAGAAAAGACCAGTCAGAAACGGAGAAATACATGTTTTCTGAATCAGGAAGTGATTGAAAGTGAAATAAATGCCTATAAATTTGTGAACGTGTGGATGAAATATATAACCTATAATGTGCATAAACTCAAGAAATAGAAATGTACCAGTGTTGAATAAAAATAAACTTCAAAGTACATATCACGTCCCATACGAATCTACTTGCATTGATGTTAAACTGGGTCAGTTACTGTAGAAATATTAGGATTTTTTTTTTTGGTGTTATACTACAATTTATTTTAGCACTAGAATGCCACAGAATGTAGAGGAAAGAGCAATGGATTTTTAGTTATAGCACTAATAATCTAACATTTAATGACTCTTTTGGGGAGTCTAGAAATTACATAAGGCTATGTAACATATATTTTATTATTTAACATTCATAAATGCTTGGGATTTTAGTAATATTTCTAGTTTTTTATTTTTTATTTTTTAAGTTGTTGATGGATCTTCATTTTGATTATTTGTTTATGTGGTGCTGAGAATAGAACCCAGTTCCTCACACATACTAGGCAAACATGTTAACACTGAATCACAAACCCAGCCGCTCCACTTTTGTCTTAACATCGAACATGCCTCTCCCTCTTCTTTACTCACTTTCTTCCTCATTATTCCCCTTCTCTCTCTTCCTTTTTCGTTTTTCCTCCATATTTATTTTTCTCTCATGGCATTACAAACAGTTGTATGCTATGAAATTTAAATTTGAGACTGTTTTTTATAGTCACTATTTTTTTAAAAAAATTTAATAATTATAATCACCTGATAGATATATTACAATACATTTATTATACATATGTGTCTATATTCATGCATATGCATTACATATATTATGTATATATATATATATATATATATATATATATATATATATATATATATATATATACACATATATATTTAAAAGTACTTTGATTAGCCTGTTAGAAATAATATACACCAAGACTTTCTTAATTCTGAAGTCTTCCAGAATTAACATCTTACAATGAAAATCAAATAAACATATTTAAGAAAAAAGGTATCATTCTTTATTATCAATATTGATAATTTAATATTTTTTATCACGTTACGCTGTAATATGGCATATTATATCTTATGAATTAGAGAAATTTTTTTGAACAACCTATTATTTAAGGACCATATGCACTGACATTTTAAATGGCTTTCTTATGATTTAAATTTCTATCAATTATGTATTAATTGCCAAATACTTATTTTAGTACTTTTCATATTCATAATTGATATAAAGTGAATTGTTTAATTTTTCTGGTAATTAGTTACTTATTACAGTAGGGACATTATTAATAGTTCTAAATTTTTATAAGTAAATGGTACAAAGATATTTTCATGCAAAATTAAGAATAATTGCATGCTCTAAATGTTTGATTGTTGATACATATAATACAGAGCTTTTGATGAGTCTCTTCCCAGTAAAACATAAAATGCAAAGATATCGTTGGGTATGTATGTCCAAATAAAGATAATGAAAAATACACATTATCAGCTAGAAACTATTAAATAAAAGATGAAAAGAACAATCCAACACATTGTACCAACTTATCAGATGAGGCAGTATTCTGAAAGAATAGCCTAAGACTAGACCTGGTCCATGACAAAATATTTACCAAAAAATGAAATATGAAAAATATAGGAAATGCTATGAATTTTTCATGAAGGTAGGTGGATTATCCTTTAATCTCAATTAAGTGTATTTTCAAAAGCCAGTTTTCTGGTAAAATAAATTTGTGATAGATACAACTACACAAAACAAAGTTTCTGCTTAGCAAAATGAATGCATCTCAACACTTTTTTAGCTGATTTCTTGCCACTCAATTTTAAACCTTTATTTATTTATTTATTTTTATTGATTGTTCAAAACATTACAAAACTCATGATATATTATCTTTCATACATTTGACTCAATTGGGTTATGAACTCCCATTTTTCCCCAAATACGAATTGTAGAAGCACATTGGTTACACATTCACATTTGTACATAATGGCATAATAGTGATGTTGTATTCTGCTACCTTTTCTATCCCCTACTATCCCCCCTCCCCTCCCCTCCCATCTTTCCTCTCTACCTCATCTGCTGTTGTTCAATTCTCTCCATTGTTTTCCCCCCATTTCCCCTCACAACCTCTTATATGTAATTTTGTGTAACATTGAGGGTCTCCTACCATTTCCATATGCTTTCCCTTCTCTCCCCCTTTCTATCCCCCCACTCGTCTTTGTTTAATGTTAATCTTTTTCTCATGCTCTTCCTCCCTGTTCTGTTCTTAGGTGCTCTCTTTATATCAAAGAAGACAATTGGCATTTTTTTTAAGGATTGGTTAGCTTAGCTTAGCATAATCTGCTCTAATGCCATCCATTTCCTTGCAAAGTCTATGATTTTGCCATTTTTTAGTGCTGAGTAATACTCCATTGTGTATAGATGCCACAGTTTTTTAACCATTCATCTATTGAAGGACATCTAGGTTGGTTCCACAGTCTAGCTATTGTGAATTGTGGCGCTATGATCATTGATGTGGCAGTATCCCTATAGTACGCTCTGTTAAGACCCTCTAGTCCGAGAAGGGTGATAGCTGGGTCAAATGGTGCATTCATTCCCAGCTTTCCAAGAAATCTCCATACTGCTTTACAAATTGGCCTTATTAATTTTCAGTACCACCAGTAGAGTACAAGTGTACCCTTTTCTCCACATCCTCGCCAACACTTATTGTTGTTTGGCTTCATAATGGCTGCTAATCTTACTGGAGTGAGATGGTATCTTAGGGTGGTTTTCATTTGCATTTCTCTGACTGATAGAGATGGTGAGCATTTTTTTATGTACTTGTTGATTGATTGAATGTCCTCCTCTCTGAAGTGTCTGTTCAGGTCCTTGGCCCATTTGTTGATTGGGTTATTTGTTATCTTATTGATTAATTTTTTGAGTTCTTTGTATATTCTGGATATTAGGGCTCTATCTGAATTGTGAGGGGTAAAAAATTGTTCCCAGGATGTAGACTCTCTATTTACCTCTCTTATTGGTTCTCTTGCAGAGAAAAAACTTTTTAGTTTAAGTAAGTCCCATTTGTTTATTGTTGTTATTAACTCTTGGGCTATGGGTGTCCTATTAATGAATTTGGAGCCCGACCCCACAGTATGTAGATCATAGCCATCTTTTTCTTCTATCACATGCAGTGTCTCTGATTTCATCACTAGCTCCTTGATCCATTTTGAGTTAACTTTTGTGCATGGCGAGAGAAAGGGATTCAGTTTCATTTTGGTGCATATGGATTTCCAATTTTCCCAGCACCATTTGTTGAAGATGCTATCCATCTCCCAATATGCTTTTAGCCTCTTTATCATATATAAGAATGTTGTAATTTTGTGGATTGATTTCTGTGTCCTCTATTCTCTACCACTGATCCACCTGCCTGTTTTGGTACCAGTACCACGCTGCTTTTATAAATATTGCTTTGTAGTACAGTTTGAACTCTGGTATCGCTATACCTCCAGATTCAAATTCCTGCTTAGAATTGCTTTTGCTATTCTGGGTCTTTGGTTTTTCCATATGAATTTCATGATTGCTTTATCATTTCTACAAGAAATGCCCTTGGGATTTTGATTGGCATCCATTTTAACCTGTAGAGAACTTTGGGTAATATCACCATTTTGATGATGTTAGTTCTGCCTATCCATGAACAGGGTACATTTTTCCATCTTCTAAGATCTTCTTCTATCTCTCTCTTTAGGGTTCTGTAGTTTTCATTATATAAATCTTTCACCTCTTTTGTTAGGTTGATTTCCAAGCATCTTATTTTCTTTGAGGATATTGTGAATGGAGTGGTTTTCCTCCTTTCCATTTCAGAAGTTTTGCTCCTGATATACATAAATGCCTTTGATTTATGCGTGTTGATTTTATATCCTGCCACTTTGCTTAATTCATTTATTATCTCTAGCAGTTTCTTTGTAGACCCTTTTGGGTCTGTT
The DNA here is from genome assembly GCF_048772815.1 of Callospermophilus lateralis. Classification (NCBI taxonomy): domain Eukaryota; kingdom Metazoa; phylum Chordata; class Mammalia; order Rodentia; family Sciuridae; genus Callospermophilus; species Callospermophilus lateralis. The sequence goes on along the minus strand of NW_027513816.1, from coordinate 554,599 downwards.
ATATATATTATCATGTCATCCACAAATAGTGATAATTTAAGTTCTTTTTTTCCTATTTTTATGCCTTTAATTTCTATTGTCTAATTGCTCTGGCTAGAATTTCAAGAACTAAATTGAATAGAAGTGGTGATAGAGGGCATCCCTGTCTTGTTCCAGATTTTAGAGGCAATCCCTTCAGTTTTTCTCCATTTAGGATGATGCTAGCCTGAGGTTTAGCATATATAGCTTCTACAATGTTGAGGTAAGTTCCTGTTATCCCTAGTTTTTCTAGTGTTTTGAATATAAAGGGATGCTGTACTTTGTCAAATGTTTTTTTCTGCATCTATCGAGATGATCATATGGTTCTTGTCTTTAAGTCTATTGATGTGGTGAATAGTATTTATTGATTTCCGTATATTGAACCAGCCTTGCATCCCAGGGGTGAATCCTACTTGATCATGGTGCACAATTTTTTTGATATGCTTTTGTATTCGATTCATCAGGATTTTATTGAGAATTTTTGTATCCAAGTTCATTAGAGATATTGGTCTGTAGTTTTGTTTCTTTGAAGTGTCTTAGTCTGATTTCAAGATCAGGGTGATTTTGGCCTCATAGAATGAATTTGAAAGAGCTCCTTCTTTTTCTATTTCTTGAAAGAGCTTGAAAAGAATCAGTATTAATTCTTCTTTGAAGGTTTTGTAGAACTCCGCTGTTTACCCATCCGGTCCAGGGCTTTTTTTCTTTGGTTATCTTTTGATGGCTTCTTCTATTTCTTCCTTTGTCATTGGTCTGTTTAAATTGTGTGTGTCTTCCTGACTCAATCTGGGCAGATCGTATGACTTAAGAAATTTATTGATATCTTCACTATCTTCTATTTTATTGGAATATAGGGTTTCAAAATACTTTCTAATTATCTTCTATATTTCTGTAGTGTCTGTTGTGGTATTGCATTTTTCACCCCCTATGTTAATAATTTGAGTTCTCTCTCTTCTTCTCTTCGTTATCATGGCTAAGGGCCTGTCAATCTTATTTATTTTTTCAAAGAACCAACTTTTAGTTTATCAATTTTTTCAATGATTTTTTGTTTGAATTTCGTTGATTTCTGCTCTTATTTTAATGTCGTCTACTACATTTGCTGTTGTTGTGCTCTTCCTTTTCTAGGTTTTTGAGGTGTAGTGTGAGTTCATTTATTTGTTGTTTTTTTTTCTTTTTTTGAGGAAAGAACTCCAAGAAATGAATTTTCCTCTTAAAACTGCTTTCATTGTGTCCCATAGATTACAGTAGGTTGTGTCTGTATGGTCATTTGTCTCTAAGAATTTTTTTGTCTCCTCCTTAATGTCTTCTCTAACCCATTGATCATTCAGTAGAATATTGTTCATTTTCCATGTGATGTAGGATTTTTCCTTCCTTCTTTTATCATTGATTTCCAGTTTCATTTCATTATGATCTGATATGGTGCATGGTATTATCTCCACGCCTTTATATTTACTAAGAGTTGCCCTATGACCTAATATATGGTCTATCTTTGAGTAGGATCCATCTGCTGCTGATAAGAAGGTGTATCCACTTGATGATGGTTGATATATTCTATATATGTCAGTTAAGTCTAGGTTATTGATTGTGCTGTTGAGTTCTATAGATTCTTTATTCAGTTTTTGTCTAGAGGATGTGTCTAATGGTGAGAGCGGTCTGTTGACGTCACCTATAATTATTATGTTGTAGTCTATTTGACTCTTGAACTTGAGAAGAGTTTGTTTTATGAGTGTGGTAGCTCATTTGTTTGCTGCATACAAATTGGTAATTGTTATGTTATGTTGGTGGATGGTTCCTTTTAACGTTATATAGTGTCCTTCTTTATCCCTTTTGATTAACATAGGTTTGAAGTTGATTGTATTTGATATGAGTTTGGCCACTCCTGCTTGCTTCCGTGTGCCCTGTGAGTGGTATGATTTTTCCCAACCTTTTACTTTCAGCCTGTGTATGTCTTTACCTATCATATGAGTCTCCTGAAGGCAGCATATTGTTGGATTTGTTTTTTTGATCCAGGTTACTACCCTATGTCTCTTGAATGGTGAGTTTAGGCCATTAACATTTAAGGTTAGAATTGAAATATGATTTGTACATCCATTCATGTTAATTTATTTATTTATTTTAGTTTGGCTAGTTTTTACTTTTTGGTTATTTTCCTCCCCCTTTACTGAGATACCTCCCACTGTTAGTTTGGGGCACTATTTTTCAATTCTTCTTCTTGTAGTATTTTGCCCAAAATCCTTTGCAGTGCTGGTGTTATGGGTGTGAATTCTTTTAGTTTTTATTCATTGTGAAAGACTTTAATTTTATTGTCAAATCTGAAGCTTAATTTTGCTGGATACAGTATTCTTTGTTGGAATTCATTATTTTTCAGTGTTTGAAATACATTGTTCCAGGATCTTCTCACTTTCAAAGTTTGTGATGAAAAATCAGTCGTTAATCTAATTGGTTTACCCCTGAATGTAATCCGCCTCCTTTCTCTCGTAGCTTTTAATATTCTCTCCTTGTTCTGTATGTTGGCTATCTTCATAATTATATGTCTTGGAGTTGGTCTATTATGTTTTTGAATGTTTGGGGTCCTGTAGGCGTCAAGGATTTGGCAATCCATTCCATCTTTCATCTCTGGGAAGTTTTCTAGAATTATTTCATTTAATATGTTGTCCATTCTTTCGGTTTGAATCTCTATGGCTTCTTCTATCCCGATGACTGTGAAATTTGTTTTTTTTATGACATCCCATACCTTTTGAATAGACTGCTCTTGGGACTTAAGCATCTTTTCTGTGTTGACTATATTCTTTTCTAGTTGATAAACGTTGTCGTCATTATCTGATGTTCTGACTTCTATTTGATCTAGTCTATTTGTAATATTCTCGTTTGAGTTTTAATTAATAGTTTCCTGCATTTCTAGGATTACTGTTTGATTTTTTTTAAGATCTCTATCTCCTGGTAAAGCTTGTTCTTTGCCATTTGAATTTGTTTAATTCATTTTCAAAATATACTTTTATTGCTAGGACTTGCTGATTCATGTATTCTCTAATATCCCTTTCCATCTGAGTTAGGTAAGCCTTGAGTTTTTTTCCCTATCCCTGTTTCTGATGATTCTAGGTCCTCCTGTAGAATTAAGTTGTCCTGCATTGTGTGTACACATTTTTTTCCTTTGTTTTTTCATGATGTTCACGTTGTTTTCCATCTCTATTTGATTGCTGTTTTTCTGCTCTATTCTATAGATTTGTTTTGGTTTAATATATCTGTTGTCTCTCCTTTGTGTTGGTAGACTATGCCTGCTAAAGTGAATTCTGCTTGGAAGGAATTGCGATGGCCGAGCTCCAGTGATGTCACCTGTCTGCTATGGCGGGCCCCAGGCTCCTTGCCAGGGTGTTCAAATGGGAGTGGGCTGGGACTGATCTGTCTCTGATTGTTTTCAACTCCCGGTCGCCGGCGGGCGGGCGGTCTCCAGCTGTCCAGTCACACAGTCAGCGGGTGGGCTGTCACTGGTGGGCGGGAGATCTCTAGCTACCCAGTTGCACGTGCAGCCAGCGGGCGATTGGTCGCTGGTAGGCAGGCGGGCACCAGCCACCCAGTCGCACCAGCAGCGGGCTGTTTGTGACCAGTGGGCGGGCGCTCTCCAGCCGCCCAGTCACGTGGGCCTGGCCTCTAGTCCCCTGTTATCTCCTGCTAGTCCTGGTTTCTCGTGCTACACCAGATTTCCCCTGAGTGATGCCTCTCGGCAGCTCATACTGTCCTCTGGGCCTGCCGTTTCTTGGGTGTGGATGGTGTCTATGGGGAACCCCGGCACTCTATTGTTTTGATTTTTTCCTCTTGCCCCTCTCCCAGCTCTGGCTAGACAGGTTTCGTTTTCGCCGCTGATGGGAGGGGAAGTTGAAGGTCAGGTGCCTCTAGTTTTCCCGACGTCTTTATGCAGGCTCTCTCTGATAATCTCTCCAATGGAAAGCCTAAGAGAGATTTTATGTGAATTCCCTGCTGTATGGGAGATGAGCTGAGTAACACAAACCTGTTTTATTGTTGCAATCTGTTGGAGAGTGGCGGTGGTTACTTCTGCTCTCCAAAGTGGTGGCCGTTGGTTTCCTTGGTGGAGTTTTTATTGTGGGGGGATAGAACTGTAGCACTTCCTTCCCCGTCTGAAATCCCAAACTCAGCCCGGGGCTCAGTTGGAGGTCAGCCAGCAGGATTCCACAGAATCTGCAGCAACGTTTCTCCCTGCCGGCTGGTCGCTTCTAGGTGGTTCCCTGCTGTCTCTAGCCACGGGGCAGGCCACACAGATTTGTCAGCCCGGATCTCCGGTCGCACATTTGGCTCGTGTTTGAGACTCAATTCCCGGACCTCATTGGTGGAAATCATTCTTCTAGGTTTCGGTGCACACCCATTTTTCTGTAAGATCCTAACAAGATAATTTTTTGTCGTTCTAACTCGTTATTCACCTGTGAAGTGGCGCAGTTCACAGGGTGTGGGTGGCAGATTCAGAGACCTCCCTTCATCCTGACCAGGTTGTTTGCCATGGAAGATGACTTTTGCTGTCTCAGGTCCTTCATAGCTGCCTACATCTTCTCCATGGCTTATTTCTCCATGGACCTTTGAGGTTCTCAGCAGGTGAAAGATCCCCTACATTCCTGTATTATAAGACCAACTCTGTCCGTGCTCTTCTTTAAAGTTAGATTGAGGGAACACTGTAGGGTTAGGGTTAATAACATGTTTGATTTGGGTTAGGAATCATTCTGTTTATGAATAATTCTATTGAGAAGCTGCGATATGTATAAGAATATATAGTTGAAATATATGTAGGAAAACAGAAATCTAAGTAAGATTTGAATCCCAGAATGGCATTGGGCCCTTAATTGGGATACTTAGCCTTGAATTACGTTCTGCACAGATGTCTCAGGTAAATTGATACACAATGTCATAGGACCCTGTACCTTGGAAGATTGAATGTAGATGAGAACATCCATTTAAAAAGGTATAGTTGTTATTGAATGGTTAATTAAATAGGTACTTGTCACTTCCTGTTTTTCTCTATGCTTAACAAAACACTGTTGAAATCTTGAGAACTGTTTGCTAATCTTGTTCCCAGAATGTGCTGTCCCCAGTTTTCAAACTGCAGAATTTACTCTCTCACCTGGTTGCATGCAAACTGCCCACTCCCACTGACCCATCAATAAACTTCCCTCCTTGCCCTCGGCAAGGAAAGTATATAAGCTCTGCTCAAGCTCTTCTCAGGGCTCTCTGCTGTATTCAAGTGAGCTCTGAGCCCCAGCATGCTGGAACTCCAATAAACCCTTTGCTGTTTCATGAGTCAGTTTCTTGGTGGACTCTTCCTCCAATGCACGCCCGACCTTTACACATGAAGTTTCCACTGATATCTGTCAGCGGCGGATGAGAGACCCCAGCGGGCTACTCTTGGGGTAAGTAAGTCTCCTATTCCTGGTTTCAGGTTTCAGGTTAGGACTTGGAAAAATGGCTATTGATGAAGAGTGTGAGCTCTCTCCGACAGTGGCTGACAGACGTGTCACAGAGCCACAGGCCACGTTCCTGGAGGACGCCCCAGAGGACTTGGGAAATTTAGTTATAATAGATTCCTCGACTCAGTGATATTTTGCTTTGGATTCGGTATTGCCAGCCCATTGGTTATTGCCGGCTACTCAGTCCTGATCTCAGTGTTGGACGTCCATTGCCTGTCTTTATTGTCTTGTCTTGTCTGTTTCATGTGTCGTTGCTTTCACTGTTTGTGGATCTTTCATTATGGGACAGAGCACTTCAATGCTAGATCTCAGTTTAAAGGGCGACTCTTATGCGTGGTCTCATAAAATCCCAACACAATTAATGGCAATACTTCTCTGATCTCAGTTCCAGAACTCAGTCTCTAAGGGGAATCACACCAGAGTTCAAGCCCAGGTGGACCCAGTCATCTCTTCCAAATGCCACACAAATGACCACAATTAAAACCAAAACACTCCCCAATGGCCCTCATCTTCTTCCATATAGACACTCATCATAACCTCTGGCTGGACGTTTCCATGAGGGGCATAGCCCAAGACAGTGTCCAAAACATGCTCCCTTGCCGCTAATTTGCCTAAAGTCAGGGGGGCCTGGAAACCCTTCCAGTGAACCAGGATTGATCAAATACGCCTGCCATTAATACTGATCTTCTTCTGCAATTTGAGGCCTACTGACTGTCAGGTGTAGATTCTTTATGTGAATTTCAGTCATAAGAAAACCCAACCACATCTGCAGTGCTTTGAAAAACTCATTTGACCCAAAGGATCCCAATTCTCACTTGATGGACATCAAGAACCTAACAGAGGAAGGAGAGAAACTTCACCCACAATGACTGCTCTTTTGGCCATTTTGGTTTTGGATGCACACATGGGATCTTTCTTTAGATCTATCAGTTGCAGAGAATCTAAGACACAGCCTCACACAGGGCATAGAGTTGGATTCAGACACATCCATTTCCAAAGCAATTAAGCAAAGAGCCACAGGTTATGCCCATTCATTTCCATCTGAAAACTGTTTTCTTCAGGCTTCACAAAGGGGTGGTCCGAAACAAAGAACTTCTTGACATTCAAGGCAACAGAACATTATGTAAGCAAAAGGCTCAAAGAAGGGTTTCTCCACTGAGTGTTTACTGGTCACACTGATATCTGTGTTTTCTGAGATGCTCGCCATTCCCTTCATCTATCCAGTACATGGCCATGTCACAGAGCTTGGAGGTGGTACATATCTTGGACACAAAACCATGAGCCTATTCTGGAGATTGGCCAGAATTCAGAAAGAAAATTGGAAATTACTAAGATCGTTGGTGTTGCCCATCCTTAAGGAAAGCTGCAATCCATTCATTAATTGGGCAGGATGAATGCTGGGAAGCTTTCTACAAGACAGGACAAATACATTGATGCATTCTCTTTTCTAATGTCTACAACCACGGACATAGTGGGATACACAGACATAGAAACACTCGCCTTGTCAAACGTCTTACTAGAAACAGTTCAACCCAAAAAAAAAACCACCTTTCCTACCTATTCTCAGAACATGAGACAAAATCATAAACCCAAAACCACACCCATATTGGCACCTCCTTCCCCCGAGTAGGTCTGTGACTCTAGGGAGTGTCCTCAGACTGGTGGGCCATACAATTTTCCCCTGAAAAGTCCTGTCCTGTCTCAGGTCTGTTCTCCTTGACCAACTCTGTTAAGTTGTCAGAAGCTAGTGTTTAGCCACTACCTGCTTTCTCAGGAAAGGCCCTTCTTCAGAGCTCTCCTTGCTTTTGCCATCCTAACATCAGTAGGTACAAAGAAAGACTTACTCTGTCTTTGGTAAATCCAAACAAGTGAGCCCATTGGGACTGGGACTGGGACTGGCTCTATGTGCCTGGTTTCCAGTATCCCAAATTCAGAGAGATCCATCACCAAGAAAGTGAGGTGAGGTCACTCCCTTCAGGAACTGAATAAATTCACTGCCTTGTAAACCATTTTGTCCTAATAGTTGCTTCCAAGTGTCCCATTAGATGGAGGCTTCCCCTACTTCCTTTGAAACTTTCACAAGTTAGAATGGTATGTCAACCTTAGGAACCCGGGAATAGCTATCCACACAGGCCTGGTTTGGTCAATCTCCTCTACATTAAGAAGAGAGAGGCTGATTCAGACACATCCCTTCATCCTGACCAGGGTGATTGCCATGGAAGATGACTTTTGCTCTCACAGATCCTTCATAGCTGACTATATCTTCTCCAGGATTCATTTCTGCATGGACTTTGGAGGTTCTCAGCAGGTGGAAGATCCCCTACATTCCTGTATTGTAAGACCAACTCTGTCCCTGCTTTTCTTTAAATTTAGGTTGATAGAACAGTGTATTCTTAGGGCTAATAAAATGTTTGATTTGAGTTAGGAATAATCCTGCGGGATGAATAATGGTATTGGGAACCTGATTTATTTATAAAAATATAGAGGTTAAATATATGAATGAAAACCGAAATCTAGGTAATTTTGAAGCCCAGAAGGGCATTGGGCCCTTGATTGGGATACTTAACTTTGATTTACATTGTGTACAGATGTCTCAGATAAATAGATATACAATGGCATTGGACCTTGTAGCTTGGATGATTGAATGTTGAAGAGAACATCCAGTCAAAAACGGATAGCAGGTAGAATTAGGTACAGAGTTGGTTTAGGAAGAAGAGTGAGTATAGGATTTGGAACAAAAGTTCTGGAGCATTAGGGTTGTGGTTAGAGAGTGAAAGTGAACATAAGTTCATGTGAAGGGTCAGTCACAATGGTGAACTGGTGAAAATATGCAGGAAACCACATATCTTTAGAGACATTATGAAATCAGGCAAAGTATAAAGTGAGTGATATGATTATGCATTTTCAACAGGGTTGAGTTTGAATATATAATCTTAGGAAGAAACAAATTTCCCCTTCCTCTCCTGTTTTCTCTTTTCTTTCCACTATACAAAGTCTAATCTGGGACAGAAAAGATCCGTCCTTTATAGGGCATATCAGGACATATACAGGATTGCCTGGAGCCCTTAGTTTGGGTAATGATTTAGCAGATAAAACTACGCATGACATACATATTTTCTCTACAGTAGAAGAAGCTACAAATTTTCATAAAAAATTCCATGTCAATGCTAATACTATACATAAGCGCTTTAAAATAACTAAGGAACAAGCTAGACAAATAATAAAACAATGTCAAAATTGTGTGACCATTTTACCACAAGATAATCTTGGAGTCAATCCTAGAGGATTGATACCTAACCATATTTGGCAGTGGACGTCACAAACTTGCCAGAATTTGGAAAATTAAAATATTTGCATGTTACAGTTGATACATCTTCTGAATTTTTGATGGACTCCCTTCATGCCGGAGAAAAAAAACTAAAGATGTTATAGCTCATTGCTTACAAAATTTTGCCACTGTGGGCATTCCAAAACAGTTAAAAACAGATGTTGCCCCTGGTTATACTTTTACCTCTTTTAAAGAATTTTGCTCATCATTTTGCATTACTCATATAACAGGAATCCCATACAATCCGCAGGGACAAGGCATAGTTAAATGAGCTCATCAAACTATTAAAACGTACTAATTAAATGAAAAAAAAGGAATTGGGAAGGGGTATATATTCCCCAAAGATAAACTTAAAATAACCCTTTTTACTCTAAACTTTGGAAATTTGGATTCATCAGGGCTTAGTCCTGTGGAAAGGCATATGTGTCCAAAAAACGTACATAAGCCCAAGGTACTTTGGAAGGATATTCTAACAGGACAATGGAAATGTCCTGACCCAGTAATTGTCTGGAGTTGGAGGTCTGTTTGTGTGTTTCCACAGGGAGAACAGCAGCCGATTTGGATTCCAGAGAGACTAACTAAAGCGATTTCTACAGATTAAAAGAATATGATTTGGCTCAAATCCATAACAGCTGATATCCAGAACTCCAGTTTGGCTATTCTTACATCTGTGACAAATCCAGGATGCTTTTTTCAATATCTATTTTATTATTACCCTTTCCCATGTCATGAAGTTCTATTTTGTTTTTTGAGCTCATACAAACCTAGGTTAATGTTTTGCTGATCAGTTCTATTTTTGGACTATAGAGTTTTTAGACATTGCAATGGAGATTTCACCTGTAAAATGTTATAAGGCCTTTACTCTTATGTTATGTGTTGTATGTATTATATTACGTGTGCACACTTGTGTTTTTTGTTATATGTTTGAATGTACGTATGTCCATATATCATATATGATGAGCGCTCATGAAAAAATGGATCCAAATATATTTTTATACACTTGATGTAAATGTTTTAATTTAAATTGGGTAAACACCTGTTGAGGATTGTTTTAAAATGTGTACAAAAAAGGAGGTTAACAGATCTGTTTGTTTACTTTCACCTTTTCTTTTCATTATATTTAATAATTCTCTTCAAGACAATGTAAATTGTTAAGAAAATTGTTTTCTTTTAGTACCTTCTGGAATGTTACATAATTTTTCTTTGGCCATTATTGCCAAAATTCCTATCTTCATCCCAGTGCCTGTAAAGACAAAGATAAAACCAATCTACAGCTTCTGCAATAGCCATCACTGAACTGCTTGCAGAACTTGCCTGGACTATGTATCACCTGTATGCATTGTGAACTCACCTGCATGCATTGTGAACAATATGTTGGTGAATTGACTTGTGGTAGTGTTGGGGTATTTTTGCTGATGATGTCATCGGTGGTACAATTTTTCCAAAAGGAGCCGTCAATTGGCTTGGAGTATCTTCCTCCCTTCTGCTGTCATGGTCGTTCAGCTAAAATTTGGGGGCCAACAGAGGTGAGACAAAGAACCTCACCCCCCGCTGGTACAAAGACCTCTCCACAGGTGTGACTGTATACTGGACCTGTACCTAGTGACGGGTAAGATCCAATTGCAATGGTACCAATCTAAGACTGGAGGCTGATACCTTGAGGTCAGCTCATTCGATAATGGGTAAGCACCATATGTACTATTGGACAACCTAAGGCAGGCATGGTCCCTAAGCCACATGCTTGTTGTTTAAACAGAGAGGGGGAGGTGTTGAGAGGCACAGCCCAAGGGGCCAAACAAACTTTCAGACTGCCAGCTGATGATTGGCTAACAGCGGCCCCAGCAACATCAAGCTAATTGGCTTCTCTGCGGTGATGCTCATTGGAGATGCTCATTGAGCAGTTTCCCCACCCTTTCAGACTGCAAGCTGATGATTGGCTCACAGCAGCCCCAGCAATATCTAGCTGATTGGCTCCTCTGTGGTAATGCCATTGGGCTGTTTCCCCACCCTTTCAGACAACGGAGCTGCTCATTGTGGGACTTTTTGGGCTCTGCCCACACGACCCAGCCAATCGACCACAAGAGAAGGAGTGTGGAGGTTGAGAGCTTGTGGGAAGCCAGTAGTGGCAGTTGGGCTCTGAGGGTTTTTCCCGAGGAGCTAATTTTTAGTCATGTGTGGTTCTAAAAGTAAGGTTAGTTTCTTTTGACAAGTGGCTCCTGAATTGTGCCCAGCCAGATTGCAGCAATCCTAAAGTGATGGAGAAAAAGAACCCAAACAGAATAGAAATACAAGCAGTTTAGAGAGGCATGGTGTATAGTTGGATTTACCTTTTGCATGATAAAGGGTAGGTGTTATAAATCTAGTCAATTTTAAATTGAAATAGTTCTCCATGTGTTTTATAGTTAACAAATATGTGAATTCCTATCTCCCTTTATCTGTAGCCTATTCAGCACATGTATTTTTGTATGTACATATAGAATCCTACCTGGAATCACATGTACATTTTTGTTAGATGGCTGACTTGGCAGATACAAATTTTTAGAAGAGGTCACTCCTCCTAAACGTTGTTGGAATTGAAAATTAAAAATATGGGTGAGCTTCCTAGTTGAACAATATAATACATAAATCCATGTTCAGTAAAATGAATAGTTTTGGATCTGTGGATGTTATATATTTCATGATGAATTTCGATTGGCATATATATTGCTACCTTTTAATGCCTCTCTCTCTCTCTCTCTCTCTCTCTCTCTCTCTCTCTCTTTCTATATATATATATATATATATATATATATATATACACACACACACACTCTCCAGATTTTTCAGAATGTAAAATATATGTGTCTTATTATACAATCCCTAAATGCATTCATATTCACGAATGTGGATTTATAACCAAATGTTCACAAAGTTATTTTCAGAAATATTCATCCACCTTAAATACATATTGTATCCTAGTACTGAAATCAAAATTCAGTGAATGGTGCATAGAAGTCCTAATTTTTCTACAGTAACTGACCCACTTTAACATCAATGCAAGTAGATTCCTATGGGACATGATGTGTATTTTGACCTTCATTTTTATTCAACACTGTTACATGACTATTTCTTCAGTTTATGCACATCATAGGATATATATTTCATTCACAATTTTGCAAATTGATAGGCTTTTGTTTCACTTTTAATCACTTCTTGCTTCAGTACACAAGTATTCCTCTATGTTTTTTGACTGGTCTTTTCATGATACTTCATTTTATTTTAGATTTCAATAATCACTTTTAAAGCAAAACTCACACACTCTTCATGATAAACCAGAAACCTAATATTACCATTAGATGTATAAATGGTTGTAATGAATGTATGTATCTCAATATAAGATTTCCTGTAAATTTGTAAATATCAATTCAATCCAATATTTAAAGTTGGAACCAGTAATATTATTTATTCACAGTATGGTCTATTCATTCATTTTATCTATATTCCTAGACACAGGGAACACCTATTTGTACACCCTATACTAATTTATACACCTTCAAAATACTGCCCACAGAAATGGTGGAAGAAATACTCATGTCACCTGATCTACATATGCACTTTATCACAGTAATATTCTGGAAACAAAATGCAAAGTTGACACTTATGACTGTGCCAAAGCCTAAATGGAAAGTGTGCATGGATTACTAACAATATCCATGTCCAGATTGCCTAATTCTCTCAAATGTCAATCCTATTGGTGACTAAATATTTGATTCTTTCTAAGATTTTATACTCAACCTCTACCCTGTTGAAAATGTCTAATCCTATCACTCAATTTATACTTTGCCTGATTTCTTAATATCTCCATTGATATCTGCTTCCCCATATATTTTCCCCAGTTCATCATTGTGTCTGACTCTTCACATGTGGTGACATTTACATTCACTCTCTACCGCAAACCCTATTGCTAAAGAACTTTTTGCCCAAATCCTATACTCACTTTTCTTCCTAAACCTACTGACTATCTTCCTAATCCTACCAACTATGCCTATATGAGTGGATGTTTTCTTCTACATTCAATCATCCAATTTTCAAGGTCCTATGCCATTGTATATCGATTTATCTGAGACATCTGTTTAGAAGATATTTAAAAGCTAAGTATCCCAATCAAGGGCCCAATGCTCTTCTGGCCTTCAAATCTTACCTAGATTTCTGTTTTTATACTTATATTTCACCTATATATTCTTGTAAATATCACAGGTTCCCAATACCATTATTCATCCAGCAGAATGATTCCTATCCCAAATAAAACCTGTTATTACCCTAACCATACACTGTTCCCTCAATGTAACTTTACAGAATAGCAGGGAAAAAGTTGCTCTTACACTACAGGAATGTAGGGGATCTTCAACCTGCTGAGATCCTCAAAGGACCATGCAGAAATGATTTCTGGAGAAGTTGTAGGCAGCTATGAAGGACCAGAGAGAGGAAAACTCAACTTCCATGGTAAACAACCTGGTCAGAATGAAGGGATGTGTCTTTATCAGCCTCTTTCATCTTAATGTAGAGAAGATTGACCAAACCAGGACTGTGTGGAGAGCTGTTCTCGGGTGCCTATGGTTGATATACCATTCCAACGTGTGAAAATGTCACAGGAAGTAGGGGCACCCTCCATCTCATGGGACCCTTGGAAGCAACTCTTAGGACAAAGTGGTTGCCAAGGCAGTGACTTCATTCACTTCCTGATTGAGGTTACCTCACATAACGTCCTGGGTGATGGAACTCTCTAAACGTGGGATTCAGAAAGCCAGGCAAGCACAAAAAGTCCCAGTCCCAGTCCCAGTGGTCTCACTTTTTTTGGATTTACCAAGGACAGAGTCTGTCTTTCTTGGTACCTACTGATGTGAGGATCGCCAAAAGACAGGAAAGCTAAGAAGAGGGGCCTTTCCTGATAAAGCAGGTAGTAGCTCACCACTGGCTTCTGACAAATTCACACAACATTCTTCCCTCAATGCAGCACAATGGTCCCTTTCACTCATGAAGAGGAGGTCCAACCCTCAACTGTTCTGTAAAAGAACTTCAGAGAGAGAGGTTAAAGATTCCTGCAAAGCTGTTATGGAGGTTTCTAATATATTTAAGTTTTGGTCTATTTCTGCTTCTAACTGGGTCATTTGTTGTGTCCCATGGACCAGGGCAGTGGTTCCTGTGCGCACCCTTGTGGCAACTCCTATTCTTTATAGGATGGCTAAAGTGAGGGACATATGTTCCCAGTGAAACCGGGTTGTATGTCCCACCTATTCGATCTTCAAATGAACCTGCGTCATGATAGAGCATTCTGGGTAACATATGCACCATTACACAATTAATCACATCCGTTTTTCATTTCATGAAAACATCAACAATGTTTTAGTATATAGAATTATACTGTTGTAGGGACGGACAAGGCAAGGCACCTAAGATAGCACCAAAGACAGTGAAACAGTCCTATTTGGTTGCACCCAGATTCAGAGGGCATTGCTTCGGTTGTAATCAATTAATCTTCTGAATTCCAAGTTTAGGTAGTTTCAGAATTTTGTACCCAACATGTAAGAGAAGTGGCTCAGAAGATCACACTCTGCAGAAGTTCACAAAAAGCTGTTTTTGTTTCTGTTTTTTTTTTTCTCTGTTCTGGGCAAGTTAACTTTTCAAGGACAACTGGGTGGGGGAGAGCTTTTACTTCCCTTTCTTTTTTTCCCCCTGCCAGCTGTTACCATGGAGCCCAGATGGTAACTTCTTTATCTTAGAAATGTTGCCATCTCTGTGAAGCCCCAGTTCAAGGCCAGAGGAATTGTTCACATATTTTGTGAAAAACTAGTAAGGGGGTGTCTAGCTTAGGAGTGCTGATTATTTTTAGCCAGTGGCCAAGTGGAACAGGGCAACATTAAAAGAGGAAGGTTATCTACACTGAAATCGTTTATAGGGACTTTTTTGCTGAAAGTCCTAAAGTCAGCCATGGTGAAGACTCCTGGAGAAGGTCAGTGAAAACTTTTCTGTGGGCCTGGTACAGAGGGGGGAGACAGAGAAGTCGAGGCTTAGAGCAGCTTCATGGATCTGAGAATGAGAAAGGAGAGATGTAAAAGAATAATGGGAAAGGGGTTTGGGATATTCCTAGCAACAAAACTTGAGCAGTAGAATAGGTAGAGCAGAGGGGAAGAAGGGAGTGAGTATCCACAAAGCCTGTGAGGGAATTTAAATTTTTAGTAACCTGTTTTCAGTGATGAAAGAGCAACTTTAAAGGCCATTTTCATTACATTTGGATAAGGGTCTGAGGGCTCTCCTCAGCTGGTTTGAGCTATGGGTTAGCTGAAAAGAGGACCTGGTGGGACCCAGTGCGGGCAGTGACAAGAGAAGAGAGGAGTGAGTCAGTGGAGGGGTACCTCAGTACCTGCTTCTCAGCCAGGGGGCAATGGTCTGAGAACCGGTGTTGGTTTGGGTTTTTGATCTAGTAATTGAAGGGAAGAAATCAGGTTGCTGAGTTTGGAGTGACAGCAGATAGTCTGGAGAAGAAGGCTGAGGGTGAGGATCTATTGGAGAAGCATAGTTCAGGATGTGAGCGAAGGAGGGAAAAGGCCTCCACATAGGGGAATCTCCTTTTACCCTTTTGAGCACTTGCAGAAGTTAAAAAGGTCACACAGTATTTGAGGATCTAGAGACCCCTCTGGGGGCCATGGGTTTTGGTTATCTAATTGGTCATATGGCCAATGCTGTGTACAGAATTTGATGAGGAGTTCGGGTTCCATCAGGAAGCCCCTGTATGCTCACATCCCCATGACTTACAGAAGAAATTGGCTTTTCCTCCACACAGCTGTTGCTGTTTGTGGCTTTGATTGTCTGCCGGGCAAACATAGTAATCTAGGCTAGCCAACCTGCACCTGGCTTACCTGTCCCAACATCCATAATGTTTGTTTCCATTATTTATGGTACAAAAGGTATTTAATGGAATTTTAGTGGGATCCTCTTCATCAGGGATATCCTAATAGGAAAGACCTATAGCCAGCTAACAAATGTCTGGGTGGAGAAATGGCCACCAGGTCCCAAAGTGGGCTATATGTGAGATAGATTATACTTCTTCTCCAGTAGGATTTGTGATCAGCCATCGCTGCTGAAAGGGCTGATGAGGGTTAGAACTACTGGTGGTCAAGGAGAGACTCTATAGCTTCATCCACCTGGCGAATACACAATTTGAAAGGGTTACCAGTCTCTTCCAGTTTCCAGGCAGAGTCTGGACAGGGTGCAGGCTTGAGATGAGAGGCCAGGATCCAGGAAGTGATTCTGTCTACCTTTACCACTGTAGGTGTTATAAGTAGAACCTGGTATGGTCCTTTCCAGTGGGGTTCCAGGGATGACACCTGATGTTGTCTTACATAGACAAAGTCTCCTACTTGATATTGATGTGGAGTCCCCTCATCTCCAGGTTGGTAGGCAGTGGCCAGCTGTTTTCACAGGTATCGCTGAGTTCTTTCAACAGCTGTAAGTCTGTCAAGCATGGTGGTGTGGAAGGGATCAGGGATCGTTAGGTCTTAGAGTTGGGGTTAGGTCCCTTACTGGAATAGGGGCCCCATAGGGAATTTCATAGTGAGTGAGGTTACACAAAGAAACAGAGAGAGAATTTCTTGCATGAAACATTGCATAAGGCAGAAGCATTGTCCAATCTTTTATGTCGGTCTCTAAGCTTAATTTCATTAAGGTCTCTTTAATGGTTCTATTCATTCATTCTACCTGTCCTGCACTCTGTGGTCTATAAGCACAATGTAATCCCCAGGGTACTGGCTAACCCCTAACGTACCTGGGTCATGAATGCAGGTCCATTATCAGACTCTGTTACCTTAGGCAGGTGGTATCTTGGAAAAAAATCTTCCAGGATCTTCTTGACCACCATTTGTGCTGTTTCTTTCTTTCTTTCTTTTTTTTTGGTGGGGAAGGCTTTAATCCATCCTGAAAATGTATCTACAAAGACTAGGAGATATTTAAGTCCATACCTTGCATGCTTAATTTCAGTAAAGTTCACTTCCCAGAATTGTCCTGGTCTTTTTCCTCCTAGGTGCTTTCCTCCAGGAAGCTTGGAAGGGTAAGCATAAACCAATTGATGGACCCGACAGGCTTTTGTTACCCATTCAGTCCTTTTGCTGTGATTTGGTTAGTGGAAAACTCTGTTCTTGATCCTTCAGGAATGCCTGCAATTTCATTGAACAAAGTTGAGTGAGTTGATGTACATTTTCTACTGACATAGTTAGAGCCATGACTATAGGAGTTTTTACTGAAGGATTTAGAAATCCCACTTGGTTGCCTTCAGGGTTAAAAGTTATTTTGGCCCAGAGCTTGGTGAGCAGATCTCTGCCCATCAATGGGGCCAGGCATTCTGTGATTACTAGGAAGGTTTGATGGATTTTCCTTTTCCCAGGTCCATGGTCCTCTTAGTTGTCCAAGCCCGATACTTACTGCCATTTGCCCCTTGAACTAGAGACCTTTTATTTGATAGATGGCCCAGTGGGGCCTTAAGGGCTGAGTATATTGCCCCTGTATGCACTTCAAAGTTTACTGGTGTCCCCTACACTTCAAAAGTTACCCTGAGCTCCGGAAGGGGATGTTAGCCCCGACTTTTGGAGTCATCCTCAAGAGTCAGAATGGCTGGCAGGAGTGGCTGTCTCTTTCTAGGGAACTCTTTGGCCCAGTGTCCTTTTTTTTACAGTAGGCACAGTGATCTGAGGCAAGGAGTGGCCTCTGGCGTGGGCCCAGGTATCCCTTCCTGTCTCCCTGTTTCTTAATTTCTGGCCTATTTGTTGTTGTGACCAGGACCTTAGTCAGCGCCTTAGTCTGTCTTTTGTTTCTTTTATCCTCCCTTTGTTCCCTTCTCTTCCTCAGTTTCTCTCTTAAAGTATACCTTCTCGGCTTCTCTGACTAAATCTCTCAAAGTCATATCTTGTAATCCATCTAAGCATTTTAACTTTCTTTTAATATCCGGGGCAGCTTGCCGAATAAAGGCCATTGTGACAGATAACTTTTGATCCTCTGCCTGAGGATTGAAAGGAGTATATCTTTTATATGCCTCCATAATTCTCTCTAGAAACATAGAGAGAGGTTCTTCAGGCCCTTGAATAATCTCTCTTACCTTGGCCTAATTAGTTGGACGCCTAGCGGCCGCTTGGAAACCCACTATTAGAGCCCGGTGATAAGTGAACAGATGCTCCCTACCTTCAAAGATTTGGGGGCCACAGTTGGGTTGGTTCAAAGGAAAGCTGGCTTTGATTATCTTGGGAAGTTGTGTCAGTCACGCATCTGGTCAGAGGATATTTTTTTCCAGCTT
This sequence comes from Callospermophilus lateralis, assembly GCF_048772815.1. NCBI lineage: Eukaryota > Metazoa > Chordata > Mammalia > Rodentia > Sciuridae > Callospermophilus > Callospermophilus lateralis. The sequence continues at coordinate 536,469 of NW_027513816.1, read as the reverse complement.
CCAGGAGTATTCTATTTTGATCCCCTGTCATGAAGACAGTCCCTATGAGTTGTTGGCAGTCATCTCAAGTAGGCTAGTGTGAAAACATCAATGACTCAACCAGACCTGTGTGCCAGGTGGGGTGCTCAGAAAAAGGGGGATTGTTATATTTCCAATTATGTACGTCTGAAGAGGAGAATGGCCAAAACTGGTAGGCTTGCATTTTTTCCCCCATGGCTGTCGTCAATCTTTGGCCCATAGGGATGGAGGGGGAGCATCATGGGAGTTCCAGTGTTTTCAACTATTCACTGCTGGCGAGTTCCTATAGCCGGGCCAGCTTCCTCAAGGGAAGGAAGGGCTGTGTGTGCCACTGGGGAGCTATCTGGAGGGTGCTGTGCTCCTCCAATTGCAGAGAGGCTGAGTCAGCAGCAGGGGAATCACTTAGAGGGTGTTGGGGATTGGGGGAAGAGGGCAGGGGATAAGGAGGGGGAGGAGAATCCAGTAGAGTCAAATCTTGTGACTCAGGGAGAACAGAGGGTGGAGAAGGAAGAAGAGCAGAGGGTTTGAGAGATCATGGGGGAAGGAGTAGGAGCAGGGGCAGCGGTAAGGAAAGGCTTCACCCATGGAGGAGGAGATTTGCAGAGGTCCTGCAAAGTTAAGATATATGGCGGAATGATCCAGATGGCTATGTGGCCCTGGCTAAAAGACAATATCTCTAACTTTTTAAATTAGTGGGAAGTAGAAAGATCCTTCTAGAGGCCATCCGACTCGAAAGGTGGGTCATTCTGAGGCACAGAGCGTCTTCCAGGTCCAGTGTTTTACTAAATAAAAAAGATTCTGAGCCCTTATGTGGACTTTGGGCCAGTGATCAATGGTCAGGGACAGAGGCATTGAAGTGCTCTGTCCCATAATGAAAGATACACAAATAGTGAAAGCCACGACACATGGGGTCTCACATTCGCCGCTGCTGGATTTCAGTGGAACCTCCATATGAAAAGGTCGGGCAAGCCTTGGAGGAAGAGACCACAAAGAGATTGTCACATGCAACAGCAAAGGGTTTATTGGGGGTCCAGCATGCTGGGGCTCAGAGCTCAATTGAAAAGAGATGAGAGCCCTGAGAACACCTTAAGCAGAGTTTATATAATTTTCTTGGAGAGGGCAGGGAGGAAAGTTTATTGATGGGTCCGGGTGAGTGGGCAGTGTGCGTGCACACGGGTGAGGGAGTACATTCTGCAGTTTGGCAGTTGGGGAGAGCACATTCTGGGAACAAGATTAGCAAAGAGTTCTCAAGATTTCAAAAGTGTTTTGTTAAGCATACAGAGAAACAGGAAGTGACAAGTACCTATTTTATTAACCTTTCACTACCGACTATCCCTTTTTGACTGGATGTTCTCTTCTACATTCAATCATCCAAGGTACAAGGTCCTAGGCCATTGAATATTGATTAATCTGACACATCTGTGCAGAACCTAATTCAAAGCTAAGTATCCCAATCAAGGGCCCAATTCTCTTCTGGGCTTCAAAACTTACCTAGATTTCTGTTTTCATACATGTATTTCACCTATATATTCTCATACATATCACAGGTTCCCAATACCATTATTCATCCAGCAGAATGATTCCTAACCCAAATCGAAAATGTTATTAACACTAACCGTACACTTTCCCCTCAATCTAACATTACAGAGAGGAGGGACAGAGTTAGTCTTACAATACAGGAATGTAGTGGATCTTCCACCTGCTGAGAACCTCAAAGGTCCATGCAGAAATGTCCTCTGGAGAAGACGTAGGCAGCTATGAAGGACCTGGGAGAGTAAAAGTCATCTTACATGACAAACAACCTGGCCAGGATGAAGGGTTGTGTCCAAATCAGCCTCTCTCGTCCTAATGTAGATAAGATGAACCAAACCAGGCCTCTGTGGAGAGCTGTTCCCAGGTTCCTATGGTTGATATACCAATCTAACTTGTGAAAGTGTCACAGGAAGTTGGGGCAGCCACCATCTCATGTGACCCTTGGAAGCAACTGTTAGGACAAAGTGGTTGCCAAGCCAGTGAACTCATTCAGTTCCTGAAGGAAGTGACCTCACCTCACTTCCGTGGTGATGGAACTCTCTGAACATGGGATCCAGGAAGCCAGGCATCCAAGCCAGTCTCAGTCACAGTCCCTGTGGGCTCACTTGTTTGGATTTACCAAGGACAGAGTCAATCTTTCTTGGTACCTACTGATGTGAGAATGGCCAAATACCAGAAAAGCTCTGAAGAGGGGCCATTCCTGAGAAAGCAGGTAGTGGCTCACCACTAGCTCCTGACAACTTCACAGAGTTGACCAAGGAGACCAGATCTGATAAAGGACAGGCCATTTTGGGAGAACATAGTATGGTCCAGAAGTCAGAGGACACTCTGGATAGTCACAGACCTACTTGAGGGAAGCAGGTGCCTTTTTGGGTGTTGGTGTGGGTTTGTGGTTTTGTCTCATGTTCTGAGAATAGGTAGGAAAGACGGTTTTGTGGTTTGGAGTGAAATGTTTCTACTAAGTCGTTTCACAGGGCGTGTGTTTCTATGTCTGTGTATCTCACTGTGTCCGTGGTTGTAGACATTAGAAAAAAAGAATGCATCAATGGATGTGTCCTGTCTATTAGAAAGCTTCCGAGCATTCATCCTGCCCAATTAATGAATGGACCAGGGCTTGCATAATCAATGGGTAACACCTGCTATCTTCCTAAGTTCCAGTTTTCTTCCTGAATTCTGGCCACTCTCCAGAATAGGCTCATGGTTTTGTGTCCAAGATATGTACCACCACCAAGCTCTGTCACATGGCCATATACTGGATAGCTGAAGGGAATGGCGAGCATCTCAGAAAACTCAGATATCAGTGTGACTACTAACATCTCAGTGGAGAAACCGTGGTTGGGCCTTTTGCTTAACAATTGTTCTTTTCCCCTGAGTCAGGAAGGACTTTGCCTCAGGCCAACCCGTTTGTGAAGCCTGAAGAAAACCGTTTTCAAATGGAAATGAATGGGCATCACCTGTGTCTCTTTGCTTAATTGCTTTGGAAAGGGATGTGTCTGAATCAGGCTCTTGGCCCAGTGTGAGGCTGTGGCTTAGATTGTCAGCACCTGATGGATGTAAAGAAAGATCCCATGTATGCATCCAACACCAAAATGGCCAAAAGAGCAGTCATTGTGGGTGAATTCTCTTGTCTTTCTCTGTAAGTTTCCTGACCTCCATCAAGTGAGAATAAGGATCCTTTGGGTCTAATGAGTTCTTTAAAGCCCTGCAGAGGCTAGCCCATTGGTGCTTGGGTTTTATCATGACTCCAATACACATAAATAATCTAAATCCCACAGTCAGTAGGCCTCAAATTGGAGAAGTGGAGCAGTATTAAATGCAGGCCTATTGGATCACTCCTGTTTCACAGGAAGGGTGTCCAGGCCACTCAAACTTTAGGAAAACGAGGGGCAAGGGAGCTTATTTTGGATACTGCCTTGTACTGTGCTCCTCATGGAAACCTCTAGCAAGAGGTTATGTTCAGTGTCTATATGAAATAAAATGAGGGCCATGTCGGATTTTTTTTGGTTTCAATTGTTTTCATTTGTGTGGCGGTTGGAAGAGGTGACTGGGTCCACCTGGGCTTGAACAGTGGCGTGATTCCCCTTAGAGAGTGAGTTCTGAAACTGACCTCAGAGAAGTATTGCCATGATTTGTGTTGGGATTTTAGGAGGACATGCATGAGAGTCGCCCATGGAAACTGAGATATAGGCCCAGGGTACCTTTCCACAGAGCACTGGGAATCTCAGCCAGGATATCACATGATTTTATTCTTAAAGGCATGTCAGCCATAGTTGAGAATCAAAACAAACATGGACCTCACATTGTAGACCTCAATGAGCCTGGCTTCATGTGACCTTTTGGCCACTCTTTGGAAAGCCTTGCCTGTGAGAGTTCTCGATAGCGTTCATTGAAATGAGCATCCTCACCATTTAATGGTTCCCGAATGAATTAAAACCCACAGTGCCTCCAACTTCATCCTTGAAAAATGCCTAGATAAATACCATGAAATTTTTGAATTTCCCATGACCTGGTCGCACTGGGAACATTTGGATGTCCTACATCATTCATGAATCTATCAGGCAGTGCCTTGATTGACTGGGATTCATAAAAATGGTGTAGAACAGAGATACCAGTAAGTTGGAGCCTACTGAGTGGTGGGCCTAGAGCAGAGGTGGGAAGGAGTATGATAAAACATCTTTGTGAGGCCATGTCAATGTGCCATTAGCTTCCAAATTGCTTGTGACTGACATGGTGCAGCCAGCAGAATGTTCAATGAAATGGCATATTTTTATATGGAGAGGTTTCAGGGCAATGTTCAGAACCAGGTTTCTATGGACAAGGGGGCAAGCTATGAGGGATAGAAGCCTGCTTGGTGCATTCTCCTGAGAACCCTGACCCACCGCACAAGACAGAACTCCCTCCACCACTGTGTCCCATTTGAACTCCTTGTATATCATGAAGCAAATACCAAAGTCCCAGTGCAGCAGCAAGAAACACCATGAAAATTGGAGGATGACCAAATGGCTTCACAGTCCCCCAGGGAGACACTTAGCCCACAATGGCCACAGTTTACCTACAAAGAGAGAATTTAGCACTGCTACCTCATGTACATTGGAAAATAAGAATCCATGTCCTCCAGGTCACATAGATGCAGACCCAGCTTTGATGGTCTCACTAGAAAGAAATCAAAAGCTCCTGAAAACAATATATATTTCAAGTGCCCAACCACACAGGCAGTTTCCCAAGAAGTCTTTAGGGCACCAGAGCTCCACATTTGAGAAATGTTTACTGTGTCCCTTACTTTGGGAAACTCCTCTAACACCTCCAACGTTGTGAACTCCTGAGCATATTCCATTCCAGATATGTATTCACAGATTTTCTAACTCTTCTTCTCTAATTCTGTATTACTTGGGGCGGAGTTAATTACAATAAATTTTTCTGGAAGAGAATAAGAAGATTTTTGTGTAGCACATATTTGCCTACACATTGTGTTCATTTTCCAATTTTCCATTCGAAATACTGATTCCCTGACACTAACCCATAGCTTGCTAGACTCTGACTACTAATCCTAATGTGATGGAGAAAAATAACTCAAACAGAATAGAAATACAAGCAGTTCAGAGGAGGGGTGGTGTATAGTTGGGCTTGCCTTTTGCAATATATAGGTTTGGAGTTATAAATCTAGTCAATTTTTAATTGAAGTAGTTCTCCGTGTGTTTTTAAAGTTAACAAATATGTGAATTCCTGTCTCCCTTTCTCTGTAGCCTATTAAGCACATGTATTTGTATATGCACATATTGAATCCTACCTGGTATCACACGTACATACTTGTGAGGTGGCCAACTTGACAGATACAAATTGTGGAACAGAAAATTCAACCTATGGGGGAGCTTCCTAGTTGAACAACATTATATATAAATCCATGTTCAGTAAAATAAATATTTTTGGATATGTGGATCATATAAATTTCACGATGAATTTTGATTGGCATATATATTGCTACTTTTTAATTGCTCTGTGTGGGTTTTGTGTGTGTGTGTATACATATATATATATTCTCCAGATTTTTCAAAATGTAAAATATATGTGTCTTATTATACACTCCTAAATTCATTAATGTTCATATATTTGGATTTCTAATCAACTTTTCACAAGATTATTCTCAGAAATATTCATCCACCTGAACTACATATCTGTTTCCTAGTACTGAAAACTAAATTCAGTGAATGGTATATACAAATGCTAATATTTCTACAGTAACTTACCCAGTTTAACATCGGTGCAAGTAGATGCCTATGTTCCATGATGTCTATTTTGACGTTCATTTTTATTCAACACTGGTATATTAGTTTTCTTCATTTTATGCACATCATACGATATATATTTCTTCCACAATTTAGCAAATTTATAGGCATTTGTTTCACTTTCAATCACTTCCTGCTTCAGAACACATGTATTCCTCCAGCTTTCTTGACTGGTTTTTTCATGAGACTTCTTTCTGAACACATTGTTTTCGATTTCCATAATCACTTTTGGGGCAAACTCACACACCCATCATGATAAACCATAACTCTATTATTACCATTAGATGTATAACTGTTTGGAATGAATGATTGTATATCAACATAAAATTTCTTATGTATTTTCAGATATCAATTCAATCCAATATTAAAAGTGGAACCTGTTATATTATTTATTCACAGTATGGTCTATTAAGGCATCATCTCTATATTCATAGACCCAGGGTCTATGTATTTGTATCCCCAATACTAATTTATAAGTCTTTAAAATATTGCTTTCAGAAATGGTGGAAAAAATACTCTAGTCACCTGATATACATATACATTTCATCACAGTAATATTCCTGACACAAAATGCAAGGGTCACACTTATGACTGTACCAAAGCCTAAATTGAATGTGAGCATGTATTACTAACAGCATCCATGTCCTGGTTCCCTAATGCTCTCAAATATTATTCCTATTGGTGACTACATATCTGTTTCTTCCTAAGATTATATATTCAAACTCAACCCTGTTAATAATGTCTTATCCTACCACTCACTTTGTACTTTGCCTGATTTCCTAATGTCTCCATTGATATCTGCTTTCAAATACCTTTTCTCCAGTTCATCATTGGGAATGACCCTTCAAATGTGCTGACATTTACATTTACTCTCTCACCAAAACCTTATTGCTAAAGAACTTTTGGTCCAACTCCTAGAGTCACTCAAATGGGTTCTTCAAAGCCCTGCAGAGGGAAGCCCAGAAATTCTTGGGTTTTCTCATGACTCCAATTCACATAAAGTATCTAAACCCCACAGTCAGTAGGCCTCAAATTCGAGAAGCAGAGCAGCATTAATGGCAGGCCTATTTGATCACTCCTGGTTCACAGGAAGGGTGCCCAGGCCACCCTGACTTTAGGCAAATGAGGGGGAAGGGAGCTTATTTTGGACACTGTCTTGGACTGTGTCCCTCATGGAAACCTCTAGCAAGGGATTATGATGAGTGTCTACATGGAAGAAAATGAGGGCCATGTGGGAGTGTTTTGTTTTTAATTGTGGTCACTTGTGTGGCGGTTGGAAGAGATGAATGGGTCCACCTGGGCTTGAACTCTGGTGTGATTCCCCTTAGAAACGGAGTTTTGGAAATGACCTTAGAGATGTATTGCTATGAATTGTGTTGGGATTTTTGGAGGCCAGGCATGAGAGTCGCCCATGCATGACAATATGCCTCAAATTGGAGAAGCAGAACTTAATGTCCAAATCCTTTACTCACCCTTCTTTTTAATCCTACCGTCTATCTTCCTAATCCCAGATAAATACCATGATATATTTGAAATTCCTATGACCAGGTGGCACTGGAGAATCTTTGGATGTCCTGTTTCTGATCATGAGTGTACCAGACAGTGGCTTAATTGACTTGGTTTTATGAAAATGGTGTAGAACAGAGATGCCAGTAAGTTTGAGCCTGCTGAGTAGTGGGCCTAGAGCAGTGGTGTGCAGATGTGTGATAAAATATTTGTGGTGGGGTCATGTGGATCTTCCATTGGCTTTCAAATGGCTTGTGACTGAAATAGTGTAGCCAGCAGACCCTTATATGTAATGGCATCTCGTTATATGGAGAGGTTTAACGTTAATTTTAAGAAACAGGTTGCTATGGTCAAGGGGACAAGCTATGTTGGATAGAAGACTTGTTGGTGCATTCTCCTGGAGAACCTGACCCACCACACATGACAGAACTCACTCTAGCATTTTGTCCCAGTTGAACTCATTGTATTTCGTTAAGTAAATACCATACTCCCAGTGCAGCAGCAAGAAAAACCACAAAAAGTGGAGGATGACCAAATGGCTTCACAGTCCACATGGGGAGACACTTAGACCCGAGTGGCCACAGTTTACCTACAAAGAGAGAATTCAGCACTGCTCCCTTATGTTCATTAAAAAAAAAGAAACCATGTTCTCCAGGTCACATAGATGCAGACCCATCTTTGATGGTCTCACTACAAATGAAGCTAAAGCTCCTGACAACAACATATATTTCAAGTGCCCAAACTCAGAGACAGTTTCTCAAGAAGTTTTTAGGCCAGCAGAGCTCCATGGTTGTGGTGTGTTTACCCTGACCCTAACTTTTGCAAACTCCTCTACCACCTCCAAGGTTGTGAACTCCTGATTATGTTCCATTCCATATATGTATTCACAGATTTTCTAACTCTTCTCCTCTAATTGTGTCTTATTTGGGGTGAAGGTAATGGCAATTCATTGTTCTGGATGAGAGTGGGAATATTTTTGTGTGGCACATATTTGCATACACATTGGATTCATTTTCTTATTTTCCAATCAAAATACTGAAACTATGACACTAACCCATACCCTACTAGACTCTGACTACTAATCCTAATATGATGGAGGAAAAATAACCAAAACAAAATAGAAATACATGCAGTTCAGTGGAGGCATGGTGTATATTTGGACTTGCCTTTTACATGATAAAGGGTAGGTGTTATAAATCTAGTCAATTTTTGGTTAAAATAATTCTCCATGTGTTTTTAAAATTAACTAATATGTGAATTCCTGTCTCCCTTTCTCTATAGACTATTCAGCACATGTATATTTATATGCACATATAGAATCCTACCTGGTATCACAGGTTAATTTTTTTGTGTTGTCTGACTTGGAAGATACAAATTGTGAGAAGAGATCCCTCCTCCTAAACGCTGTTGAAACTGAAAATTCAACCTATGGGTGAGCTTCCTAATAGAAAAACATTATACAAAAATCCATGTTCAGTAAAATAATTATTTTTGCATATGTGAATTATATATATTTAATGATGAATTTCGATTAGCATATGTATTGCTACTTTTTATAGTCTGTGTGTATGTTTTGTGTATATATATATATATATATATATATATATATATATATACTCTCCAGATTTTTCAAAATATGAAATATATGTGTCTTATATATACTCCCTAAATTTATTCATGTTGATGTATTTAGATTTATAATCGATTTTTCACAAGATTATTTTCAGAATTATTCATCAACTTGAAATATATATTTGTTTCCTAGTACTGAAAACTGACTTCAGTGAAAGCTGGACACAAATCCTAATATTTCTAGAGTAACTGACCCAGTTTAATATCAATGCAAGTAGACTCCTATGGGACATGACATATAATTTGACGTTCATTTTTATTCAACAATGGTACATTACTATTTCTGCAGTTTATGCACATCGTAGGATATATATTTTATCCACAAGTTCACAAATTTTTAGACATTTGTTTCAATGTCAATCACTTCCTTCTTCAGAACACAAGTATTCCTCCATGTTTCTTGACTGGTCTTTTCATGAGACTTCTTTCCAAAAATATTATATTTGATTTCCATAATCAGTTTGAAGCAAAACTCACACACACTTCAGGATAAACCACAACCCTAATATTACCATTAGATGTATTACTGGTTGAAATGAATGTATGTATATCAATATAAGATTTCCTGAATATTTTTAGATATCAATTTAATCCATTATTTAAAGTTGGAACAAGTAATATTATTTATTCACTCTACGCTCTATTCATGCATTATCTCTATATTCATAGACACAGGGTACATCTATTTTTACCCACAATACTAATTTATACATCTTCAAAATATGGCTCCAAGAAAGGGTGGAATAAATACTCATGTTACCTGATCCACATATACATTTTATCACAGTAATATTCTGGTCAGAAAATGCAAACATCACACTTATGATTGTACCAAAGTCTAAATGGAAAATTAACATGGATTACTAAAAACATCCATGTCCAGGCTGCCTAATGCTCCCACTTGTCAATCTTTTTGGGGACTACATATTTGTTTTTTCCTAAGATTATATATTGAAACTCAATCATATTGAAAATGTCTAATCCAATCACTCACTTTACACTTTGCATGATTTCCTAATGTCTCTATGGATATCTGCTTTCCTACATATTTTCCCCAGTTCATCATTGTGACTGATTCTTCACACGTTCTGACATTCATATTCACTCTCTACCCGAAACCCTATTGCTAAAGAATTTTTGGTCCAAAACTTATACTCACTCTTCTTTTTAAACTTACAAACTGTCTTCCTAATACTACCAACTATCCCTTTTATCCTGGATGTTCTCTTCGACATTCAATCATCCAAGGTACAAGGTCCTATAACATTGTATATCGATTTATCTGAGACATCTGTGCAGAACATAATTCAAAGCTAAGTATCCCAATGAAGGTCCCAATGTCCTTCTGGGCTTCAAATCATACCTAGATTTCTGTTTCCATACTTATATTTTACCTATATATTCTTGTAAATATCGCAGGTTCCCAATACCATTATTCATCCAACAGAATGACTCCTCACCAAAATCGAACCTGTTATTAACCCTAACCATACACTGTTCCCTCAATCTACCTTTACAGAAGAGCAGGGACAGAGTTTGTCTTACAATACAGGAATGTAGGGGATCTTCCACCTGCTTAGAAACTCAATGGTCCAAGCAGAAATGATCCCTGGAGAAGTATTAGGCAGCTATGTAGGACCTGAGAGAGCAAAAGTCATCTTCCATGGCAAACAACCTTGTCAGGATGAAGGGTTGTGTCTGAATCAGCCTCTCTATTTTTAATGGAGAGAATATGGACCAAACCAGGACAATGTGGAGAGCTGTTTCTGGTTCCATATGGTTGATATACCATTCTAACTAGTGAAAGTGTCAGAGGAAGTAGGGTATCCTCCATCTCATGGGACCCTTGGAAGCAACTGTTATAACAAAGTGGTTGCCAAGGCAGTGAACTCATTAAATTCTTGAAATAAGTGACCTACCTCACTTCCTTGGTGATGGAACTCTCTGAATTTGGGATCCAGGAAGCCAGGCACACAGAGCCAGTCCCAGTCTCAGTCCCAGTGGGCTCACATGTTTGGATTTACCAAGGACAGAGTCTGTCTTTTTTGGTACCTACTGATGTGAGGATGGCCAAATGCGAGGAGAGTTCTGAAGACGGGCCTTCCCTGAGAAAGCATGTAGTGGTCAGAACAGGCTCCTGACAACTTCACAGTGTTTAACAAGGAGACCAGATCTAAGACAAGACAGGCCTTTTCGGGGGAACATAAAATGGCCCACCAGTCAAAGGACACTCTGGATAGTCACAGACTTACTTGGGGGAAGGAAGTGCCTTTTTGAGTGTGTGTGTGAGTTTGTGGTTTTGTCTCATGTTCTGAGAATAGGTAGGAAAGGCGGTGTGTTTGGTTTGGAGTGGACTATTTCTAGAAAGAACTTTGACAAGGCAAGTGTTTCTGTGTCTGTGTCTCCCACTGTGTCCATGGTTGTTGACATTAGAAAAGAGAATGCATCAATGGATGTGTCCTGTCTAGTAGAAAGCTTCCCAGCATTCATCCTGTCCATTTTAGTAATGGACTGCAGGTTGCCTTATCGATGGGCAACACCTACTATCTTACTAAGTTTCTGTTTTCTTCCTGAATTTTGGCCACTCTCAAGAAGAGGCTCATGGTTTTGTGTCCAAAATATGTACCACCTCCAAACTCTGTGACATGGCCATGTTCTGGATAGCTGGAGGGAATTGGAGCATCTCAGAAAACTCAGATATCAGTGTGACCAGAAAAGCCTCAGTGGAGAAACCCTGTTTTGGGCCTTTTGCTAACCTATTGATCTTTTGCCCTTGAATGTCAGGAAGATCTTTGCCTCAGGCCACCCCTTTGTGAAGCCTGAAGGAAACAGTTTTCAAATGGAAATGAATGGGCATCACCTGTGGCTCTTTGCTTAATTGCTTTGGAAAGCCATGTGTCTGAATCAGCCTCTTGGCCCTGTGAGAGGCTATGGCTTAGATTTTCAGCGCCTGATGGATCTAAAGAAACATCCAATGTGTGCATCCAAAACCAAAATGGCAAAAACATAAGTCATTGTGGATGATGTCTCTTGCCTTCCTCTGTTAGGTTCCTGACCTTCTTCAAGGGAGTATAGGGATTTTTTGGGTCAAATGAGTTCTTCCAAGCTCTTCAGAGGTGCTTGGGTTTAATCATGAATCCAAATCACATAAGGAATTTATACCTGACAGTCAGTAGGCCTCTAATTGGAGAAGTAGAGCAGTATTAGCGGCAGACCTATGTGATCAATCCTAGTTCACAGGAAGGGTGTCCAGGCCACCCTGAGTTTAGGCAAATGAGGGGTAAGTAAGCTTATTTTGGACACTCTCTTGAGCTGCGCCATTCAAGGAATCCTCCAGCCAGAGGTTATGATGAGTGACTCTATGGGAGAAGATGAGGGCCATGTGGGATTGTTTTGGTTTTAATTGTGGTCATTTATGTGGTGGTTGGAAAAGATGACTGGGTGCACCTAGCCTTGAACACTGGTGTGATTCTCTTCAGAGACTGAGTTCTGTAACTGACCTCAGAGTAGTAATTGCTTTGAAAATGGTTGTGTCTTAATTAGCCTCTTGGCCCTGTGTGAGGCTTTGACTTAGATTATCAGCACCAGATGGATCGAAAGAAAGATCCCATGTGTGCATCCAAAACCAAAATGGCCAAAAGAGCAGTCATTGTGGATTAAGTCTCTTGCCTTTCTCTGTAAGGTTCTGAAAGAATAAAAGAAATTGAAATTGAAATTGAAATGTAAAGAACCAGGTTTGTAAACTTTCCAAGCTGCACTTTCCTGTGGCAGTTTAGACAATTCACGGATCTGCCCATTAGATGTGTGTTGAAATCTTCCCTGACTACCTAGTTACTTAACAACCCTTTCCCAGAATCCCTGCAGCTCAGCAAGTATACATCTCAGGTATTCAACCAATCAGTTTAAATGTATACCCCTTCTTAGGGCTGACCAATCACCCCCTGCCCGAATTGTTCCCGCAAATGAAAGTGCTAATCATGCTTTAGAGTTGTTATTTGATTTTCCCATGGTATATGATGAATTGCTAAAGGAGGCTATGATGTATGTAAAGTCCCTGCCCTCTCTAATGAATGTATATAAACTCTGCTCAAGTTGTTCTCAGGGCTCTTTGTTCTTTGCTCCTCTAAAGTGAGCTCTGAGCCCCAGCATGCTGGACCCCCAATAACACCTTTGCTGTTGCATGAGAAAGCCTTTTGGTGGTCTTTTACTCTGACGTTCGCCCCACCTATTCATCTGGAGGCCCCAGGTGAGATATCCGGCAGCGGCGGACGAAAGACCCCAATGGACTCCTCTCGGGGTAAGTAAGGCACCTCTTTCTGGTTTTGGGTTTCAGGTTATGGATTGGCAAAGTGGCTGTCAGTGAAGAGCATTAGCTCTCTCTGATGGTGGCTGACAGATGTGTCACAGAGCTACAGGCCACGTTCCTGGGGGACACTCCAGAGGACTAGAGAAATCAAGGAATACTAATTTCCTCAACTCGTTTATATTTTGCTTCAGGATTCGGTTCGCCAGCCCATCAGGTTTTGCCGGCTACTCAGTTTTGGTCATTGTTCTGAACTCATGTTGAGTTTACGGGCTGTCTTTATTGTCTAACCCATCAGGTTTTGGCAGTTACTCAGTTCTAATCTTTGTCTTGGACTCATGTTAAACGTTTACTGTTTGTCTTTGTCTGTGTTGCGTTTGTGTCTTCACTGTCCCTGTTTGAGTAACTCTCATTATGGGACAAAGCACTTCCACTTCTCTGTCCCTGACACTTGATCATTGGACTGATGTCCGCTCAAGGGCCCAGAATCTTTCTTTTTCAGTAAAATGCCGTACCTGGCAGATTCTCTGTGCTTCAGAATGGCCCATTCTCAGAGTCAGGTGGCCCCCCAGAAGGATCCTTCTACTTCCCTCTAATCCGAAAAGTCAGAGATATTGTCTTTCAGCCGGGGCCACGTGGCCACCCAGATCAACAGCCATATACCCCTTCCCCCAGCATCCTATCATTCAAACCTTCCACTCCTCCCCCTCTTCCTTCCATTCTCCCTGAGTCACAAGACTGGACACTCCTCCCCCTCCTTATCCTCTACCCTCGCTCTCCAACCCCCAACACGTTCCAGATGATATTCTCGCCGCTGACTCAGCCTCTCCGCCGCTAGAGGCAATTGGGCCAGACCCAAGCACTCCAGGGGACTTCTCTGCAGCAGCAGCAACCCCTCCTCCCCTGGAGGAAGCTGGGCCACCTAAAGGAACCCGCCGGTGACGGATAATAGAAAACTCGGAAGCCCCTATGATGCTTCCTCTCCGTCCCTACGGGCCAATGAACCGATCCAACTGGCACCCAAACACCTTTAAATGTAGGTAGCATCTGTCCACTTATCGCCAGACTCTAATAGCGGGTCTCCGAGTGGCCGCCAGAGGGCCGACTAATTTGGCCAAGGTAAGAGAGATTATCCAAGGGCCTAATGAGTCTCCCTCTATGTTTCTGGAGAGAATTATGGAAGCATATAGGAAATATACTCCTTTTGATCCTCAGGCAGAGGATGAACAAGCATCTGTTGCAATGGCCTTTATCGAGCAGGCTGCCCTAGATATTAAGAGAAAGTTACAACGTCTAGATGTATTACAAGATAAGACCTTGAGAGATTTAGTAAGAGATGCTGAGAAAGTATATTATAAGAGAGAAACTGAGGAGGAAAGGGAACAGAGGAGAGAGACGGAAAGGGAACAAAAGGAGGATGAAAGGAGCAAAAGGCAGACTAAAGCATTGACTAAGGTTCTGGTCAGAGCACCAAATATGCCAGAAGTTAAAAAGCAGGAAGACAGAAAGGGATACCTGGGCCCCCGCCAATGGCTGCCCCTGGCCTCAGATCAGTGTGCCTACTGTAAAGAAAACAGGACACTAGGCCAAAGAGTGCCCCCGAAAGAAGCAGAGATGCCAATCCGCCGTGCTGACTCTAGAAGAGGACTAGGAAAGTCGGGGCTCGGATCCCCTCTCCGAGCTCAGGGTAACATTTAAAGTGGAGGGGACCCCAGTGAACTTTGAAGTGGATACAGGAGCAGTATAATCAACCTTTAAGACCCCACTGGGCCCCCTATCAAATAAATGGTCCCCTGTTAAAGGTACTAATGGCAGTAGATATTGGGCTGGGACAACTAAGAGGACTATGGACCTAGGAAATGGAAAAGTCCACCACGCTTTCCAAGTAATCCAAGAATGCCCAGCCCCATTGATGGGCTGGGATCTGCTTACCAAACTCTGGGCTAGAATAACCTTTAACCCTGATGGTAACCAAGTGGAGTTTCTAAAGCCTTCAGTAAAAACTCCCATAGTCATGGCTTTGACAACATCCGTAGAAGATGAACATCAACACTTCGCGCCTCCTAGGACTGATCAAACAGGCAAACTACCCCAGAAATGGATAAAAGATTATCCTAATGCCTGGGCAGAAACTGCTGGGTTAGGTCTAGCCATATAACAACCTCCAATAGTAGTAGAATTAAAAGCCTCTATCTCTCCAATCAGTGTTAAACAATATCCTCTAATCAAAGAAGCTAAGGATGGGATAAGGGCCCATATTCAGAAATACCTGGCTCTTGGGGTCTGAAGGCCCTGTCATTTGTCCTAGAATATCCCCCTGCTACCAGTAAGAAAGCCAGGAACTGGGGACTACCGGACGCTTCAATACCTAAGAGAGATCAACAACAGAGTGCAGGACATTCACCCCACTGTACCGAATCCATATAAATTGCTTAGCGCTCTGAATCTGGAGCAGGAATGGTACACTGTGCTAGACTTAAAAGATGCTCACTTTTGCTTGCCCGTACATAAGGACAGTCAGTTGCTGTTTGCTTTTGAGTGGATAGACCCCGAAAAAGGAACATCTGTCCAACTAACCTGGACTAGACTCCCACAGGGGTTCAAAAACTCTCCCACTCTCTTTGATGAACCCCTCCACAAGGACTTCAATGACTTCAAAACTGCACACCCCGATGTCACCATACTCCAATATGTGGATGGTCTGCTACTGGCAGCCGACACCAAAGAGAACTATGAGTCTGGGACCCAAGCATTATTTTCCAAGCTTGCTCGGCTTGGATATAGGGCTTCTGCCAAAAAGGCCCAAATTTGTCAGCAAGAAGTAATCTTCCTGGGTTATTCTCTTAGGGGTGGCAAAGGATGGCTCACTGAGCCCACAAAACGAACCTTTGTGCAGATACTGCCCCCATCTAATAAGAGACAACTCAGGGAGTTTCTTGGGACTGCCGGCTTTTGCAGGTTATGGATTCCTGGGTTCGCGTCTCTGGCTGCCCCTTTATACCCGCTGATAAAGGGGGATGCCCACTTCCAATGGACCCCTGAGCACCAACAAGCTTTTGATAATGTCAGAAAAAAGGTGCTGCTATCTGCTCCGGCCTTAGCACTCCCAGATATAGAAAAACCCTTCAGTCTCTACATCGAGGAAAAGAAAGGAATAGCACGGGTTGTGCTCACTGAGACTTTGGGACCTTGGAAAAGGCCGGTAGAATACTTATCAAATAAACTGGACCCAGTGGCTAGTGGGTCGCCCCATTGCTTAAGAGCTATAGCAGCGGCAGCCCTTCTAATAAAAGATGCTGATAAATTAACGTTGGGACAGAAGATAACGATTATAGTCCCCCATGCCCTGGAGTGCATCATCTGTCAGCCTCCAGAGATGTGGCTATCAAACTCTAGAATAACCCACTACCAGAACCTCTTGCTTGACAAAGACAGAATCACGCTGGGACCCGCTGCTCCACTCAACCTGGCTACACTGCTGCCAGAAGAATCATCAAGACCCGTCGCTCATGAGTGTCAACACATACTGGCAGAGGAAACCAGTATACGACGAGACTTGAAGGATCAGCCACTGCCTTGCCCTGAAGTTGTATGGTTTATGGATGGCAGCAGCTTCCTCCAAGATGGTAAGCGGTGGGCTGGAGAAGCAGTAGTTAGCAAAATTAATGTCATCTGTTCCTCTGGTCTCCCAGAACTGACATCAGCCCAAAAAGCAGAACTGATTGCCCTTACGAAAGTATTGGAACTAGCAACAGGCAAAAGGGCCACCATATACACTGATAGCCGCTATGCATTTGCCACTGCAAATGTGCACGGGGCTATTTACCAGCAAAGGGGGTTATTAACCTCCACCTGGAAAGAAATAAAGAACAAAGATGAGATCCTCCAACTTCTCTCAGCAGTGCAGGGCCCTAAGGAACTAGCTAAAGTGCACTTCCCAGGGCACCAGAAGGGAAACGAACCCGTGGCGGTTGGAAAAAGAAGGGCAGATGAGGAAGCTTAATTGGCAGCCCTAAATGGAGTGACTGTGTTAACTTTTTCCACACCAGGGGGAACAACAATCAGGAGACTTGGCCGCACCGGAACATTCAGGCAACTTATCATCTGAGGAGACAGATACAGAACTCTGGGATCCTAGAGAGCCAAGTTTACAATTTCAAAAAGCCCACCTTTATGTCAAAGACGTACACCAGCTCACCCACTTAGACTCAGAGAAGATATAGGCACTCTTAAAGGACCGGAGAAAGGACTTATTATTGACTGACTCACAGAGGAAAGAAATAGCTGAGCAGGTGACTAGAGCTTGTCAAGTCTGCCAAGTAGTTAATGCTTACCCATCCAAGCTTCCGGCAGGGAAGCGCTTACAAGGAACCAGACAAGGACAATTCTGGGAATTGAACTTTACTGAAATTAAGCCAGCAAGGTATGAACTTAAATATCTCCTAGTCTTTGTAGATACTTTTTCAGGATGGGTCGAAGCCTTCCCCATGAAGAAAGAAACAGCTCAGATGGTAGTCAGAAAGATCGTAGAAGACATTTTTCCAAGGTTCGGCCTCCCTAAGGTAATAGGGTCCGCTAACGGACCGGCATTCATGCCCCAGGAAAGTAAGGGATTTGCCTGGACCCTGGGGATTAATTGGAAGTTACATTGTGCTTATAGACCCTAGAGCTCAGGACAGGTAGAAAGGATGAATAGAACCATCAAAGAGTACTTAACAAAATTAAGCTTGGATACTGGCATAAAAAATTGGACTATGCTCCAACCTTATGCACTGTTTTTGTGAAAGAAATACCCCCTCCGCCTCTTTGTGTAACCTCACCTCTTATGAAATTCTCAATGGTGCCCTTCCTCCAGTAGGGGACCTAATCCCAACTATGAGACTTAATGATTCCTTTCACACTCCCTTGCTTGACAGATTTAAAGCCCTTTAACAAACCCAGCACCCAGCGATACCTGTGGAAACATTTGGCCTCTGCTTATCAGACTGGAGACGAGGGAACCCCACATTGATATCAAGTGGGAGGCTTCGTCTACGTGAGATGGCGTCAGGTGTCATCCCTGGAACTCCACTGGAAAGGACCATACCAGGTGCTGCTTATAACACCCACAGTGGTGAAAGTGGATGGGATCACTTCCTGGATCAATGCCTCCCATCTCATGGCTGAGCCCTGTACAGACTCTGGCTGGAAACTTCTACAGACTGGTATCCATCTCAAGTTGCGTGTCCGTCATGTGGGTAGGGCTATGGATTCTTCCCATGACCACCAGCAGCCCTAATCCCCATCAGCGTGCTCAGCAACAAGGGCAAGTAATGAATCCTAATGGGCAAGTAGTGTGATCTATTTCACAAACAGCCACCTTATGGACTTGGTGGCCATCTCTCCACCCGGACATTTGTCAGCTTGCCATAGGCTTGCCTGACTGGGATCTCCCTGACATAGAGGACCCCACACAGATCCCACTCAAACCCTAACCAGGGCAACATAGACCACCTTAACCCATGAATTATGGATGTCATCTCCCCCAGCTCAGGTGTAAACTAGCCAGTCTTGACTATTATGTGTGCCCACCTGATTTCCAAAGTCATAAAACAGGCCCAAACCTGTGGAGGACCCAGTGACTTTTATTGTAGATCTTGGGGTTGTGAACAAACGAAAGCTGCATGGTGGAACCCAAACTCCCCAGAAAGGTATGATTCCGGTAGGATGAAATGACACCTGGATTGATCCCAAGAAATGTGCTGCTAGCCCAGTGGTGTCAAAAACTCGCTGTGGAAAGAATACTCTATGTTACCCCCTCAATATAACTTTCCCTTCCAAAGGAAGGGGCTACCTCAGAAAAACCTGGCCTATGGGAAATACGTGGGGAATGCGATTCTATATTTATGGCCCAGGTGATGAATTTGGTCTCTGGTTCACCGTCTGGCTTAAAAAGAAAGAAAATCCCACAGCAATAGGACCCAATCCCCTCAAGCCAGGAATTAAGCCTCCTAAACCTTCCATGCCTAGATCTACCAGAACCCCTCTACCATCTAATACTTCCTGGATTCCGTCTTTGCCTACTTCCCCAGTCCAGAGTACATCTGACTCCTCCCCCTGGGAACTAATTAAAGGAACCTTTATGGTACTGAACTCCACACAGTCAGAACTCCTTGTATTTCAGTCCAGGTCTTCGACAGCCCTGTAAATTATTGTGTAATGGTGCAGATACTCTCCAGGGTACTCTATCATAATGCCTAATCATTTGAAGGTCTACTAGGGGGACAAACAACCCGATATCAAGGGGAACCATTGTCCCTTACTCTAGCCATCCTATTGGGGATAGGAGCTGCTGCAGGAGTGGGTATGGGAACAGCTTCTATGATGCGTGGTTAACAACAAATGGCCCAATTAGAAACAGCAATAAATCAAGACTTGAAGACGTTAGAGACCTCCATCACAGCTTTGCAGGAATCCTTAACCTCTCTCTCTGAAGTTGTTTTACAGAACAGGTGAGGATTAGACCTCCTCTTGATGAGGGAGAGGGCCTCTGTGTTGCACTGAGAGAAGAATGTTGTTTTTATGCTGACCATATTGGAGTTGCAAAATAATTCATGAGTAAATTAAGAAAATACCTTGAAGAGCACCAGAGAGAATGGGAGACTCAACAAGGGTGCTTTGAGTCATGGTTAACCCAGTACCCCTGGTAACTACACTAATATCAGACTTAGCTGGACCCCTGATCATCCTTATGGTGTTGCTAACTCTGGGACCTTGTTTGCTTAACCACATAGTTTCCTTTCTCCAGGCTCAGATTAGGCAGGTGAAACTCATGATAATCAGACAGAAATATGCTGCACTGGTAGGAATAGAATGTGAAACCCCACAATAATTTTGATTCATTACTTTTAAGATTAAAAGTAGTCAGAAAAAGGGGTGGGAAATGAAAAAATAAAAGAAATTGAAATTGAAACGTAAAGAACCAGGTTTTGTACATTTTCCAAGCTGCACTCAGAACCTGAAATTCCTGTGGCACTTGAGACAATTCCCGGATCTTCCCATTAGATGTGTGTTGAAATCTTCCCTGACCACCTCGTTACTTAACCACCCCTTCCCAGAAACCATGCAGATCTGCACGTATACATCTCAGTGCTTCAACCAATCAGTTTAAATGTATACTCCTTCTCACGGCTGACCAATCACCCGCTGCCCAACCAGTTCCCGCCAATGAATGTGCTAATCATGTTTTAGAGTTATTATTTGATTTTCCCGCGGTATATGATGATTTTCTAAAGGAGGCTATGATGTATGTAAAGTCCCTGCCCTCTCTAAAGAATGTATATAAACTCTGCTCAAGTTGTTCTCGGGGCTCTTTGTTCTTTGCTCCTCTGAAGTGAGCTCTGAGCCTCAGCATGCTGGACGCCCAATAAACCCTTTGCTGTGGCATGAGACAGTCTCTTGGTGGTCTTTTCCTCCGAAGTTCGCCCGACCTTTTCAGTTCCTGACTTCCGTCAAGTGAGAATAGGGATCATTTGGGTCCAATGAGTTCTTCAAAGCCCTACAGTGGATAGCCCATAGGTGCTTGGGTTTTGTCATGACTCCAAATCACATAGAAAATCTACACCTGACAGTCATAAGGCCTCAAATTGGAGAAGCAGAGCAGTATTAAAGGCAGGCTTATTTGATCACTCCTGGTTCAAAGGAAGGGTGTTTAGGCCACCCTGACTTTTGGCAAATGAGGGGCAATGGAGCTTATTTTGGACACTGTCTTGGGCTGCACCCCTCATGGAAACTTCCAGCCAGAGGTTATGATGCGTGTCTGTGTAGAAGAAGATGAGGCCCATGTGGGAGTGTTTTGATTAAATTGTGGTCATATGTGTGGTAGCTGGAAGAGATAACTGGGTCCTCATGGGCCTGAACTCTGGTGTGACTCCTTTTGGACACTGTGTCCTGGAACTGAGCTTAGTGAAGTATTGCCATGAGTTGTGTTGGGTTTTGAGGAGGCCATGCATGAGAGTCGCCCTTGGAACCTGAGATGTAGGCCCAGGGTAGCTTTGCACAGAGCACTGGGAATCTCAGTCAGGATACCACAAGATTTTATTCTGAAAGACTTGGCAGCCATCGTTGAGATCAAAACACTCATGGATCTCAATTGTAGACCTCAATGAGCCTGGCTTCAGGTGACCTTTTGGACACTCTTTGGGAAGACTTGCCTGTGAGAGTTCTCCAGAGTTTTCATTGAAATGATCATACTCACCATTTAATGGTTCCTGCATGAATTGAAATCCACTGTGCCTCCAACTTCATCCTTGATAAATGGCTAGATAAATAGTTTAAATTTTTGAAATTCCCATGAACAGGTGGCATACAGAACCTTTGGATGTCCTATTTCTGATCATGAGTGTACCAGACAGTGCCTTGATTGATTGGGTTTAATGAAAATGGTGTAGAACCGAGATGCCAGTAATTTGGAGCCTGATGAGTAGAGGGCCTAGAGCAGCGGTAGGCAGGTGTGTGATAAAACATCTGTGATGGGGCCATGTGGATCTGCCTTTGGATTCCAAATGTCATGAGACGGACATGGTGCAGCCAGGAGACCATTATAAGTAAACACATCTTGTTATATGGAGAGGTTTTAGGGTAATTTACAGAATCAGGTTGCTATGGTCAAGGGAGCAAGCTATGTGGTATAGAGGCCGGTTTCATGAATGCTCATGTGTGAGCCACCACATGTGATAGAACTCCCTCCAGCACTGTGTCCCAGTTGAACTCCTTGTATTTCATGAAGCAAATACAAAACTCGCAGTGCAGCAGCAAGAAACACCAGGAAAAGTGGAGGATTACTAAATGGCTTCACAGTCCACACGGGCAGACACTTAGACCACTGTGTCCCAGTTGAACTCCATGTATTTCATGAAGCAAATACCAAAGTCGCAGTGCAGCAGCAAGAAACACAATGAAGAGTGGAAGAGGAACAAATGAATATACAGTCCACGCGGGGACACACTTAGCCCCAAGTGGCCATAGTATACCTACAAAGAGAGAATTCAGCACTGCTCCCTCATGTTCATTGGAATATTACAATTTATGTCCTCCAGGTCACATAGATGCTGACCCAGCTTTGATCGTCTCACTAGAAGGAAGCAAAAGCTCCTGAAAACAACATATATTTCAAGTGCCCAAACTCAGAGGCAGTTTCTCAAGAAGTCTTTAGGCCAGCAGAGCTCTTTGATTGTGGAGTGCTTACCCTGTCCCTTACTTTTGAAAACTCCTCTACCACCTCCATGGTTGTGAACTCCTGATCAAATTCCATTTCAGATATGTATTCACATATTTTCTATCTCTTTTCCTCTAATTGTGTCTTACTTGGGGCGAAGGTAAGTAAGGGATTGTTGAACAGTCAAGGGATTGTTCTGGATGAGAGTGGGAAGATTTTTCTGAAGCACATATTTGCATACACATTGGATTCATTTTCCTATTTTCCATTCAAAATACTGAATCACTGACATTAACACATACCCTACTAGACTCTGACTACTAATCCTAATATGTTGGAGAAAAATACCCCCAAAAGAATAGAACTACAAGCAGTTCAGAGGAGGCATGGTGGATAGTTGGGCTTGCCTTTTGAATTATATAGTGTAGGAGTTTTAAATCTTGTCAATTTTTTTTGAAATAGTTCTCCATGTATTTTAAAAGTTAAGAAATATGTGAATTCCTGTCTCCCTTACTCTGAAGCCTATTCAGCACCTGTATTTTTATATGCACATTTAGAATCCTACCTGTTACCACACGTACATTCTTGTGTGGTGGCTGAATTGGCAGATACAAATTGTGAAAAGGGATCACTCCTCCTAAACGCTGTTGGAACTGAAAATTCAACCTGTGGGTGAGCTTCCTAGTTGAACAACATTATACATAAATCGATGTTCAGTAAAATGAATTTATTTGGATCTGTGGATGATATATATTTCATGGTGATTTTAAATTGGCATATAGTGCTACTTTTTAATGTCTGTGAATGTTTGTGTGTGTGTGTGTATATGTGTATATATATATATATATATATATATATATATATATATATATATATATATACACACACTCTCCAGATTTTTCAAAATATGAAATATATGTGTATTATTTTACACATCCTAAATTTTTCATATTCATGAATGTGGATTTATAATCATCTTTTCACAAGATTATTCTCAGAAATATTCACATACCCTACTAGACTCTGACTACTAATCCTAATATGATGGAGAAAAGTAACGCAAACAGAATAGAAATACAAGCATTTCAGAGGAGGCATGTTGTATATTTGGACTTGCCTTTTGCATGATAAATGGTAGGCGTTATAAATCTGGTCAATTTTCAATTGAAATAGTTCTCCATGTGTTTTTAAAATTAACAAATATATGAATTCCTGTCCCTTTATCTGTAGCCTATTCATCACATGTATTTTTATATGCATTTATAGTATCCTACCTGGTATCACATGTACATTTTTGTGAGTTGGCTGACTTGGTAGATACAAATTGTGAGAAGAGATCACTCCTCCAAATCGTTGTTGGAACTGAAAATTCCACCTATAGGGGAGCTTCCTAGTAGAAAAACATTATACATAAACTCATGTTCAGTAAAATAAATATTTTTGCATCTTTGGATGATATATATTTATAGATGAATTTTGAGTGGCACATATATTGCTACTTTTTAATGTCTGTGTGTGTGTTTTGTGTAAATATATATATATATATATATATATATATATATATATATATATATATATATATACACTCTCCAGATTTTTGAAAATATGAAATATATGTGTCTTATTTACACTCGCTAAATTTATTCATGTTCATGAACTTGGATTTATAATCAACTTTTCACAAGATTATTCTCAGAAATATTCATCCACCTGAAAAACAGATTTAACTAATATTTCTACAGTAACTGACCAAGTTTAAAATCAATGCACCTCGATTCTGATATGACAAGCTGTGCATTTTGACGTTCATTTTTATTAAACCCTGGTACATTAATATTTATTCGTATTATGGACATCCTAGGATATATATTTCATCCACAAATTCACAAATTTATGGGCATTTGTTTCACTTTCAATCAATTCCTGCTTCAGAACATATGTATTTCTCCAGGTGTCTTGACTGGTCTTTTCATGTGACTTCTACCCAAACACATTATTTTCGATTTCCATAATCAATTTTGAAGCAAAACTCACACCCTTTATGATAAACCATAACCCTAATATTACAAATAGATGTATAATTGGTTTGAATGAATGTATGTTTATCAATCTAAAATTTTCTTTATATTTTCAGATATCACTTCAATCCATTTTTTAAAGTTGAAACCAATTATATTCTTTATTCACACTATTGTCTATTCATACATTTTCTCTATATTCAGAGACACAGGGTGCACGTATTTGTACCCCCAATACTAATTTATATGTCTTCAACATATTGCTTCCAGAAATGGTGGAAGAAATACTCATGTCACCTGATATAAATATACATTTTTTCAGTGTAATATTCTGGACACAAAACGCAAATGTCACACTTATGATTGTACCAAATCCTAAATAGGAAGTGAGCATGGATTACTAAAACCATCCATGTCCAGGTTGCCTAATGCTCTCAAATGTCTATCCTGTCGGTGACTACGTATTTGTTTCTTCCTAAGATTATATATTAAATCTCAACCTGTTGAAAATGTCTAATCCTATCACTCACTTTATACTTTGCCTGATTTCCTAATGTTTCTATTGATAAATGCTTTCCTACATATTTTTTCCAGTTCATCACTGTGACCAACTCTTCACATGTGCTGACATTTACATTCACTCTCTAACCAAAACTCTATTGCTAAAGTACTTTTGGTCCAAATCCTATTCTCACTCTTCTATCTAAACCTACACTATCTTCCTAATCCTACCGACTATCCCTTTTTGACTGGATGTTTTCTTACACATTCAATCAACCAAGGTACCTGGTCCTTTGCCATTATATATCGATTTACCTGAGATATCTGTGCAGAACATTGTTCAAAGCTAAGTTTCCCACTCCAGTGCCCAGTGCACTTCTGGGCTTCAAATCTTATCTAGAATTTCATTGTCATACTTATATTTCACCTCTATACTCTTATAAATACCACAGGATCCCAATATTCTTATTCATCCAGCAGAATGATTCCTAACACAAATCGAACCTGTTATTAACCCTAACCATATACTGTTCCCTCAATCTATCTTTACAAAAGAGCAGGACTGAGTTGGTCTTACAATACAAAAATGTAGGGAGACTTTCACCTGCTGAGAAGCTCAAAGGTCTATGCAGATATAATCCCTGGAGAAGATATAGGGAACTATGAAGTACCTGAGAGAGAAAAAGTCATCTTCAATTGCAAACAACCTGGTCATGACGAAGGGATGTGTCTGAATCAGCCTCTATCTTCTTAATGTAGAGAAGATGGACCAAACCAGGCCTATGTAGAGAGCTGTTCCCAGGTGCCTATGGTTGATATAACTTTCTATCTTGTGAAATTGTAACAGGAAATAGGGGCAGCCTCCATCTCATGAGACCCTTGGAAGCAACTGTTAGGACAAAGTGGTTGCAAAGGCAGCAAATTCAATCAGTTCCAGAAAGAAGTGACCTCATCTAATTTTCTTGGTGAAGGAACACTCTAAACTTGGAATCCAGGCACCCAGAGGCAGTCCCAGTTCCAGTCCCAGTGGGCTCACTTGTTTAGATTTACAGAGGACAGAGTCCGTCTTTCTTGGTAAATACTGATGTGAGTATGGCCAAATGCCAGGTGAGCTCTGAAGAGGGGCCTTTCCTGAGAAAGCAGGTAGTGTCTCACTGCTGGTCCCGGACAATTTCACAGAGTTAGCCAAAGAGACCTGATCTGAGACAGGACAGGCCGTTTCGGGGGAACATAAAATGGTCCACCAGTCAGAGGGCTCTCCAGATAGTCACATACCTACTTGGAGGAAGGAGGTGCCTTTGTGGTTGTGGGTGTGAGTTTGTGGTTTTGTCTCATGTTCTGAGAATAGGTAGGAAAGGCAGTTTGTTTGGTTTGGAATGGACTGTGTCTACTGAGTCCTTTGACAAGGCAAGTGTTTCTATGTCTGTGTATCCCACCGTGTCTGTGGTTGTAGACATTAGAAAAGAGAATGCATCAATGGATTTGTCATGTCTAGTAGAAAGCTTCTCAGCATTCATCCTGCCTAATTTATGAATGGACTGTGGATTGCCTTATGGATGTGCAACACCTACTATCTTCCAAAGTTCCTGTTTTCTTCGTAGAATTATGGCCACTCTTCAGAATAGGCTTATGATTTTATGTCCACCATATGAACCACCTCCAAGATCTGTGACATGGCTATGTACTGGATAGCTGAAGGGAATGAGAGCATGTCAGAAAACACAGATATCATTGGGACCAGGAAAGTCTCAATGGAGAAACCCTGCTTTGGGTCTTTTGCTTACCTATTTGTCTGTTGCCCTGAATGTCAGGAAGTTCTTTGACTCAGGCCACCCCTTTTGAAGCCTGAAGAAAACAGTTTTCAAATGAAAATGAATGGGCATCACCTTGGGCTCTTTGCTTAATTGCTTTAGAATGGGATGTGTCTGAATCAGCCTCTTGGCCCTGTGTGAGGCTGTGGCTTTGATTCTCAGCACCTGATGGGTCTAAAGAAGGATCCCATGTGTGCATCCAAAACCAAAATGGCCAAAAGAGCGGTCATTGTGGATGGAGTCTCTTGTCTTCCTCTGTAATGTTCCTGCCTCCATCAAGTGAGAATAGGGATCCTTTGGGTCAAATGAGTTCTTCAAAGCCCTGCAGAGTCTAGCCCATAGGTGCTTGGGTTTTCTCATGACTCCCATTTACAAAAAGAATCTAAACCCCACAGTCACTAGGCCACAAATTGCAGAAGTGGAGCAGTATTAACAGCAGGCCTATTTGATCACTCCTGGTTCACAGGAAGGGAGTCCGGGCCTTTAGGCATATGAGGGGTAAGGAAGCTTCTTTTGGACATTGTCTTGGGCTGTGCCCCTCATAGAATCCTCCAGCCAGAGGTAATGATGAGAGTCTATATGGAAGAAGATGAGGTCCATGTGGGAGTGTTTTGGTTTTAATTGTGGTCACTTGTGTGGCGGTTGGAAGAGATGAATTGGTCCATGTGGGCTGGAACTCTGGCGTAATTACCCTTAGAGACTGCATTCTGGAACTGATCTTAGAGAAGTATTGCAATGAGTTGTGTTGGGATTTTAGGAGGCCACGCATGAGGGTAGTCCTTGGAAAATGAGTCTTGACCCAGGGTTGCTTTCCACAGAGCACTGGGAATCTCAGCCAGGATATCACATGATTTTATTCTGAAAGACTTGGCAGCAATAGTTGAGAGTCAAAACAAACATGGACCTCATATTGTAGACCTCAATGGGCCTGGCTTCATGTAAACTTTTGGCCACTCTTTTGGAAGCCTTGCCTGTGAGAGTTCTCGAGAGCTTTCATTAAAATGAGTTTCCTCAACATTTAATGGTTCCTGAATGAATTGAAACCCACAGTGCCTCCAACTTCATCCTTTAAAAATGGTTAGATAAATACCATGAAATGTTTAAAATTCCCATGAGCAGGTGGCACTGGAAAACCTTTGGATGTCCTGTTTCTGATTATGAATATACCAGAAGGTGCCTTGATTGACTGGTTTTCATGAAAATGGTATAGAAAAGAGATGCAAGTAAGTTCGAGCCTGCTGAGTAGTGGACCTAGAGAAGTTGTGGGCAGGTGTGTGATAAAAAATCTGTGGTTTGGCCATGTGGATCTGCCTTTGGCTTCCAAATGGATTATGACTGATATGGTGCAGCCAGCAGACCCTTCTCTGAAAAGGCATCTTGTTATATGTAGGAGTTTCAGGGCAATGTTCAGAATCAGGTTGCTATGCTCAAGGAGGCAAGCTGGTGGGATAGAAGCATGGTTGGTGCATTTTCCTGCAGACCCTGACCCACCACACGTGACAGAACTCGCTCCAGCACTGTGTCCCAGTTGAACTCCTTGTTTCATGAAGCAAATGCCAAATTGCGAGTGCAGCAGCAAGAAACAGCACGAAAAGTGGAGGATGAAAAATTGGGTTCACAGTGCACACGGGGAGACACTTAGCCCCCATTGGTCACAGTTTACCTACAAAGAGAGAATTTAGCAATGCTGCCTCATGTTCATTGGAAAACAAGAAACCATGTGCTCACAAATGTCACAAAAATGCAGACCCAGCTTGGATGGTCTCACTACAATGGAAGCTAAAGCTCCTGACAACAACATATATTTCATGTGCCTAACCTCAGAGGCAGTTTCTTAAGAACTCTTTAGGCCAGCAGAGCTCCATGTTTGTGGAGAGTTTACATTGTCCCTTAATTTTGGAAACTCCTCTACCTTCTCCAAATTTGTGAAAATTGAGCAGTTTCCATTGCAGATATGTATTCACAGATTTTCTAACTCTTCTCCTCTAATTGTGTCATACATGGGGCGAAGGTAGTGTCAAGGCATTGCTCTGGATGAGAGTGGGAAGATATTTGTGTAGCACATATTTGCATACACATTGCATTCATTTTCAATTTTCTATTCGAAATACTGAATCCCTGACACTATCCCATACCCTACTATCCTCTGACTACTAATCCTAATATGATGGAGAAAATACCCAAACAGAATAGAAATACAAGCAGTTCAGAGGAGGCATGCTGCATACTTGGACTTACCTTTTGCATGATAAATGGTAGGTGTTATAAATCTAGTCAATTTTTAATTGAAATAGTTCACCATGTGTTTTTAAATTAAACAAATATATGAATTCCTGTCTCCCTTTCTCTGTAGCCTATTCATCACATGTATTTTCATATGCACTTATAGAATCCTACCTGGTATCACATGTACATTTTTGTGAGGTGGCTGACTTGGCAGATACAAATTGTGAGAAGAGATCACTCCTCCAAATTGCTGTTGGAACTGAAAATTCCACCTATAGGGGAACTTCCTAGTAGAACATCATTATACATAAACTCATGTTCAGTAAAATAAATATTTTTGCATCTGTGGATGATATATATTTAAAGATGAATTTCGATTGGCATATATATTGCTACTTTTAAATGTCTGTGTGTGTTTTTTTTGTGTGTGTGTGTGGGTATGTGTGTGTGTGTGTGTGTGTGTGTATATATATATATATATATATATATATATATATATATATATACTCTCCAGATTTTTCAAAATATGAAATATATGTGTCTTATATACACTCTCTAAATTCATTCATGTTCATGCATGTGGATTTATAATAAACTTTCCAAAATATTAGTCTCAGAAATATTCATCCACCTTAAATACATATTTGTTTCCTAGTACTGAAAACTAACTTCAGTGAATGGTGCATACAAATGTTAATAATTCTACAGGAACTGATCCAGTCTATCACCAATGCAAGTAGATCCCAATGGGACATGATATATAATATGATGTTCATTTATATTCAACACTGTTACATTATTATTTCTTCAGTTTTTGCTCATCATAAGATATGTATTTCATCCACATGTTCACAAATTTGTAGGAATTTCTTTAAACTTTAATCACTTCCTACTTCACAACACATGTATTGTCAGGGTTTCTTGACTGGTCTTTTCATGAGACTTCTTTCCAAACACATTATTTTCGATTTCCATAATCACTTTTGAAGTAAAACTCACACACTCTTCATGATAAATCAAAACACTAATGTTGACATTAGATGAATAACTGGTTGGAAGGAATGATTGTATATGCATATAAGATTTCCAGTAATTTTTCAGATATCAGTTCATCCCATTATATTAAGTTGGAACAAGTTATATTACTTATACACAGTATGGTCTATTCATGCTTTATCTCTATATTCATAGACATAGGGTACACCTCTTTGTACGCCAAATTCTAATTTTATGTCTTCAGTATATTGCTACCAAAAATGGTGGAAGAAATACTTATGTCACCTGATCTACATATACATATTATCACAATAATATTCTGGACAAAAATGTAAATGTTACATTTATGATTGAACCAAGCAAAGCCTAAATGAAAAGTGAACATAGATTACTAAAAACATCCATGTCCAGGGTGCCTAATGCTCTCAAATGTCAATATTATTGGTGACTTCATATTTGTTTCTTTCTACGATTCAACCTCAAGCCTGTTGAAAATGTCTAATCCTCTCACTCACTTTATACTTTCCCTGATTTCGTAATATCTTTATTGATATCTTCTTTTCTACATGTTTTCCCCACTTCATCATCATGACTGGCTCTTCATATGTGCTAACATATACATTCACTCTCTAACTGAAATCCTATTGCTAAAGAACTTTTGTTCCAAATCATATACTCACTCTTCTTCCTAAAACGACCGACTATCTTCCTAATCCTACCGACTATCCCTTTTTGAAGGGATGTTCTCTTCTACATTCAATCTTCCAAGGTACAAGGTCCTATGCCATTGTATATCAAATTATCTGAGACATCTGTGCAGAACATAATTCAAAGCTAAGTATCCCAATCAAGGGCCCAATGCCCTTATGGGTTTAAAATCATACCTGGATTTCTGTTTTCATACTTATGTTTCACCTCTACATTCTTGTAAATATACCAGGTTCCCAATACCATTATTCATCCAGAAGAATGATTCCTAACACAAATCGAAATCAAACCTGTTATTAACCCTAAACATACACTGTTCCCTCAATCTCATTTTACAGAAGAGCAGGGACAAAGTTGTTCTTACAATACAGAAAAGTAGGGGACCTTCCACCTGCTGAGATCCTCAAAGGTCCATGCAGAAATGATACCTGGAGAAGTTGTAGACAGGTAAGCAGGACCTGAAAGAGCAAAAGTCATCTTCGATGACAAACCACCTGGTCAGGATGAAGGGATGTGTCTGAATCAGCCTCTCTCTTCTTCTTGTGGAGAAGATGGACCAAACCAGGCCTGTGTGTGTGCCTATGGTTGATATACCATTCTAAATTGTGAAAGTGTAAGAGGAAGAAGGGGCAGCCTCCATCTCATGGGGCCCTTGGAAGCAACTGTTAGGACCAAGTGGTTGCCAAGGCAGTGACCTCATTCAGTTCCAAAGAAAGTGTCATACCTCATTTTCTTGGTGATGGAACTCTCTGAACTTGGTATCCAAGAAGCCAGGCACCCAGATGCAGTTCCAGTCCCAGTCCCAGTGGGCTCACTTGTTTGGATTTACCAAGGACAGAGTCAGTCTTTCTTGGTACCTACTGATGTGAGGATGGCCAAATGCCAGGAGAGCTCTGAAGAGGGACCTTTCCTGAGAAAGCAGGTAGTGGCTCACCACTTTTTCCTGACAACTTCACATAGTTGGCCAAGGAAACCAGATCTGAGGGAATACAGGCCATTTCGGTGGAACATAGTATTGCCCACCAGTCAGAGGACACTCCGGATAGTCACAGACCTACTTAGGGGAAGGAGGTGCCATTGTGAGTGTGGGTGTGTGGTTTTGTCTCTTGTTCTGAGAATAGGTAGGAAAGGCGGTTTGTTTGGTTTTCAGTGAACTATTTCTAGTAAATCATTTGACAAGGTGAGTGTTTCTATGTCTGTGTATCCCACTGTGTCCGTGGTTGTAGACATGAGAAAAGACAATGCAACAATGGATGTGTCCTGTGTAGTAGAAAGATTCCCAGCATTCATCCTGCCCAATTTATGAATGGACTGCAGCTTGCCTTATGGATTGGCAAAACCTACTACCTTCCTAAGTCCCTGTTTTCTTCCTGAATTCTGGCAACTCTCCAGAATAGTCTCATTGTTTTGTGTCCAAGATATGTACCAACTCCAAGGTCTTTGACATGTCCATGTACTGGATACCTGAAGGGAATGGCCAGTATCTCAGAAAACTCAGATATGAGTGTGACCAGAAAAGTCTCAGTGGAGATACCATGCTTTGGGCCTTTTGCTTACCTATTGTTCTGTTGCCCTGAATGTCAGGAAGATGTTGGGCTCAGGCTACCCCTTTGTGAAGCCTGAAGAAAACAGTTTTCAAATGGAAATGAATGGGCATCACCTGTGGCTCTTGCTAAATTGCTTCGGAAAGGGATGTGTCTGAATCAGGCTCTTGGCCCTGTGTGAGGCTGTGGCTTAGATTCTCAGCACCTGATGGATCTAAAGAAAGATCCCATGTGTGAAACCAAAACCAAATTCGCAAAAAATTTCAGTCATTGTGAATGAATTCTATTGCCTTTCTCTGTTAGGTTCCTGAAATCTATCAAGTGAGAATAGCGATCCTTTTGGTCAAATGAGTTCTTCAAATCTCTGCAGAGGTGCTTGTCTTTTCTCATGACTCCAGTTCACATAAAGAATCTAAACCCCACAGTCAGAAGGCCTCAAATTGGAAAAGCGGAGCAGTATTAATGACAGGCCTATTTGATCACTCCTGGTTCACAGGAAGGGTGTCCTTCCCACCCTGACTTGAGCCAAATGAGGGGCAAGGGAGCTTATTTTGGACACTCTTTGGAATGTGCCCCTCATGGAAAGCTCCGACCAGAGGTTATGATGAGTGTCTATAAGGAAGAAGATGGGGCCATGTGATAGTGTTTTGTTTTTAATTGTGTTCATTTAATTGGCGGTGTGAAGAGATGACTGGGTCAACCTGGGCTTGAACTCTGGTTTGATTCCCCTTAGAGACTGCGTTCTGGAATTGACCTCAGAGAAGTATTGCCATGAAAAGTGTTGAGATTTTAGGAGGCCACGCATGAAAGTCACCCTTGGAAACTGAGATCTAGGCCCAGGGTGGTTTTCCAAAGAGTACTGGGAATCTCAGCCAGTATATCACATGATTTTATTCTGAAAGACTTGGCAGGGATAGTTTTGAGTCAAAACACACATGGACCTCACATTGGAGACCTCAATGCGCCTGGCTTCATGTGACCTTTTGGCCACTCTTTTGGAAGCCTTGCCTGTGAGAGTTCTCCAGAGCTTTCTTTGAAATGAACTTCCTCAACATTTAATGGTTCCTGAATGAATTGAAACCCACAGTGCCTCCAACTTCATCCTTGAAAAATGGCCAGATAAATACCATGAAATTTTTAAAATTCCCATGACCAGGTGGCACTGGAGAACCTTTGGATGTCCTGTTGCTGATCTTGAGTGTACCAGACCCTGCCTTAATTCACTGGGTTTCATGAAAATGGTGTAGAACAGAGATGCCATTGAGTTATAGCCTGCAGAGTTGTGGGCCTAGAGAAATGGTGTGCAGTTTTGTGATAATACATCTGTGTTGTGACCATGTGGTTCTGCCATTGGCTTCCAAATTCATTGTGACTGCCATGGTGCAGCCAGGAGACCCGTATATGTAAAAGCATGTTTTTATATTGAAAGATTTCAGGGCCATGTTCAGAATCAAGTTGCTATGGACATGGGGGCAAGCAAGTTAGAGCCTGCAGAGTATTGGGCCTAGAGAAGTGGTCTGCAGTTGTGTGATAATACATCTGTGTTATGGCCATGTGGATTTCTCATTGGCTTCCAAATTTTTTGTGACTAACATGGTGCAGCCAGGAGACCCGAATATGTAAAAGCATGTTTTTATATGGAGAGGATTCAGGGCCATGTTCAGAATCAAGTTGCTATGGACAAGGGGGCAAGGTATGTGGGAAAGAAGCCTCGTTGTTGCGTTCTCCTGCAGACCCTGACCCACAACAAGTGACAGAACTCCCTTCAGCACTGTGTCCCTGTTGAACTTCTTGTATTTTGTGAAGCAAATACCAAACTCCCAGTGCAACAGCAGGAAACACCACGAAAAGTGGAGGATGACCAAATGGCTCCACAGTCCACATGGGGAGACAATTAGACCCCAGTGGCCACTGTTTACCTACAAAGAGTGAATTCAGCACTGCTGCCTCATGTTCACTGGAAAATAAGAAACCATATCCTCCAGGTCACATAGATGCAGACCCAGATTTTATTGTCTCACTACAAAGGAAGCTAAAGCTCCTGAAAATAACGTATGTTTCAAGTGCCCAACCTCAGAGGCAGTTTCTCAAGATGTCTTTACGCCAGCAGACCTCCATGTTAGAGGAGTGTTTACCATGTCCCTTACTTTTGGAAACTCCTCTACCACCTCCAAGGTTCTGAACTCTGAGCATTTTCCACTCAAGATATGTATTCACAGATTTTCTAACTCTTCTAATTGT
Organism: Callospermophilus lateralis; assembly: GCF_048772815.1. NCBI lineage: Eukaryota > Metazoa > Chordata > Mammalia > Rodentia > Sciuridae > Callospermophilus > Callospermophilus lateralis. The sequence goes on along the minus strand of NW_027513816.1, from coordinate 501,953 downwards.
GACTTACTTCAGGCGAAGGTAATGTCAAGGATTTGTTCTGGATGAGAGTGGGAAGATTTTTGTGTAGCATATATTTGCATACACATTTGATTCATTATTCTATTTTCCATTTGAAATACTGATCCCTGACAATAACTCATAACCTACTGGACTCTGACTACTACTCCTAATATGATGGAGAAAAATAACCCAAACAGAATAGAAATCCAAGCAGTTCAGAGGAGGCATGGTGTATAGTTGGACTTGCCTTTTGCATAAAAAAGGGTAGGTGTTATAAATCTAGTCAATTTTCTGTTGAAATAGTTATCCATGTGTTTTTAAAGTTAACAAATATGTGAAATTCCTGTCTCCCTCTCTCTGTAGCCTATTCAGCACATGTATTTTTATATGCACATATAGAATCCTACCTGGTATCACACGTACATTCTTGTGAGGTGGCTGACTTGGCAGATACAAAATGTGAGAAGAGATTACTCCTCCTAAATGCTGTTGGAACTGAAAATTCAATGTATGGGTAAACTTCCTAGTTAAACAACATTATACATAAATCTATCTTCAGTAACATGAATATTTTTGAATCTGTGGATGATGTATATTTCATGGTGAATTTCAATTGGCATATATATTGCTATTTTTATAGTCTCAGTTTGTGTGTGTGTGTGTATATATATATATATATATATATATATATATATATATATATACTCTCCAGATTTTTCAAAATATGAAATGTATGAGTCTTATTATACACTCCCTGAATTCATTCATGTTCATGTATGTGGATTTATAATCAACTTTTCACAAGATTATTCTCAGAAATACTCATCTACCTGAAATACATATTTGTTTCCTAGTACTGAAAACTAACTTCAGTGAATGGTGCATACAAATTCTAATATTTCTACATTAACGGACGCAGTTTAACATCAATTCAAGTAGATTCCTATGGGACATGATGTGTATTTTAACGTTCATTTTTATTCAACACTGGTACATTACTATTTCTTCAATTTCTGCACATCATATATATTTATCATCCACAAGTTAGCAAATATATAGGCGTTTGTTTCACTTTAAATCACTTTCTGCTTCAGAACACATGCATACCTCCAGGTTTCTGGACTGGTCTTTTCATGAGACTTCTTTCCAAACACATTATTTTCAATTTCCATAATCACTTTTGAAGCAAAACTCAAACACTCTTCATGAAAATCCATAACCCTAATATTTCATTCAGATGTATAACGGGTAGGATTAAATGTAGTATATCAATATAAGGTTTCCTGTATATTTTCAGATATCAATTCAATCCATTATTTAAAGTTGGAACCAGTAATATTATTAATTCACAGTATTGTCTATTCATGCATTATCTCTATATTCATAGACAAATGGTACACCTATTTCTACCCAAAATAATAATTCATATATCTTCAAAATATTGCTCCCAGAAATGGTGGAAGAAAAACTCCTATTACCTGATCTACATATATTATTTATTATAGTAATATTCTGGACACACATAGGAATGTTCACACTTATGATTGTACCAATGTAAAGGTCGGGCGAGCGTCGGAAAAGAGACCACGAAGAGACTGTCTCATGCAACAGCAAAGGGTTTATTGGGGGTCCAGCATGCTGGGGCTCAGAGCTCACTTGAATAGAGAAGAGAGCCCTAAGAACAGCTTAAGCAGAGCTTATGCAATTTACGTGGTGAGAGCAGGGAGGGAATTTTATTGATGGGTCAGGTCGAGTGAGTGGTTTGCATGCCAATGGGAGAGGGAGTACATTCAACAGTTTGGCAATTGGGGACAGCACATTCTGGGAACAAGATTAGCAAACAGTTTTCAAGATTTCATCAGGATTTTGTTAAGCATACAGAAAAACAAGAAGTTAAAAGTACATATTTTATTAACCTTTCATTCCCCACTTCTTATTCTGGTTAATTTTAATCATAAAAATGAGCATTGCGGGGTCTCACATTTTATGTCTTCTAGTGATGTATATTGTTGTCTGATTACCATAAGTTTAACTTATCCAATTTAAGCTTGTAGAAAGGAAACTAGATGGTTGAGCAAACAGGGTCCTACAATTAGCAATGAAATGAGGATTATTAATGGACTGGCCAGGGCTGATAAAAGCGTAGTTAACCAGGGGGACTGTGTGACCAAAGACTCAAACCACCCTTTTTGTGCATCTCTCTCTTGTTGATGCTCTTCTAGGCGTCTTCTTAATTTACTCATAGATTTTTTTACAACTCCAGTATGGTCAGCATAAAATCAACTTTTTCCCTCAATGCAGCACGAAAGCCCCCTTCTCTCACGAAGAGGAGGTCCAACCCTCGCATGTTCTGTAAAACAATTTCAGAGAGAGAGGTTAAATATTCCTATAAAACTGTGATGGAGGTTTTTAATATCTTTAAATTTTGGTCTATTGCTGCTTCTCATCGGGTCATTTGTTGTGTCACATGGACTAGGACAGTGATTCCTGTGCCCACACCTGCAGCAGCTCCTTTTCCTAATAGGATGGCTAAAGTGAGGGATACAGGTTCCCAGAGGAACCGGGTTGTATGCCCCCCTATTTGATATTTAAATTAACCTGCCTCATGATAGAGCACTCTGGGAAACATCTGAACATTACATAATTAATCACATCTGTTGACCATTTTATGAAAACATAAACAATGTTTAAGTATATAGAATTATACTGTTGTAAGGACGGACAAGTCAAGGCACCTAAGATAGCACCGAAGACAGCAAAACATACCTATTTGGTTGCAACGGATTTAGAGGGCATTGCTTCTGTTGTAATCAATTAGTCACCTGATCTCCAAATTTAGGTAGTTTCCGAATTTTGTACCCAACATGTAAGGGAAGGGGCTCAGAAGTTCACAGTCTGCATAAGTTCACAAAAAGAAGTTTTCGTTTCTATTGTTTTTTTCATCTGTTCTGGGCAAGTTAACATTTTAAGGACACCTGGAGTGGGAGAGCTTTTTTCTTCTCTTTTTTTTTTTCTCACTGCCAGCTGTAACAATGGAGCTCATTTGGTAACTTATTTATCTTAGAAATGTAACCATGTCTGTGAAGCCCCAGCTCAAGGCCAGAGGCCTTGTTCACATGTTTTGTGAAAAACTAGTAAGGGGGAGTCTAGCTTAGGAGTGCTGATTTTTCCAGCCAGTGGCCAAATAGAACAGGGAAACACGAAAAGGGGAAGTTTATCTACATTGAACTCTTTTATAGGGACTCTTTGGCTGAAAGTCCTAAAGTCAGCCATGGTGAAGACTGCTGGAGAAGGTCAGTTAAGACTTTTCTGTGGGCCTGGTATAGACGGGGAAGACAGGAAAGGCGGGTCTGAGAGCAGCACCTTGGGTCTGAGCATGAGGAAGGAGAGATGTAAAAGAATAATGGGAAAGGGGTTTGGAATTTTCCAGGCAACAAAACTTGAGCAGTAGAACAGATAGAGCAGAGGGGAAGATGGGAGTTTGTATCCCAAAAAGCCTGTGAGGGACTTTAAATTCTTAGTAACCTGTTTTCAGTGATGACAGAGCAACTTTAAAGGCCATTTTCATTACATCTTGGATAGGGGTCTGAGGGCTCTCCTTAGCTGGTTTGAGCTTTGGGTTAGCTGGTAAGAGGACCTGGTGGGACCTGGTGCGGGCACTGACAGGAGAAGAGAGTAGTGAGTGGGTGGATGGGTACCTCAGTACCTGCTACCTCAGCAAGGGGGCAATAATCTGAGAACCGGCGGTTTGGGTTTTTGATCTAGTAATTGGAGGGAAGAAATCAGGTTGCTGAGGTGGGAGTGACAGCAGAGAGTCTGGAGCAGAAAGTTGAGGGTGAGGATCTATTGGATAAGCATAGTTCAGGATGTGAGCGAAGGAGGGAAAATGCCTCCACTTAGGGGAATTTCCTTCCACCCTTTGAGCACTTGCCGAAGTTAAAAAGGTCACGGAGAATTTTAGGATCTAGAGACCCTTCTGGGGGCCATCGGTATTGGTTTGTGTAATTGGTAATATGGCCAATGCTGTGTATTGAATTTGATGAGGAGTTTGGGTTCCACCAGGCACCCCTGTATGCTCACATTCCATGACTTACAGAAGAAGTCGGCATTTCCCCCACACAGCCATGTCTGTTTGTGGCTTTGATAGTCCGCTGGGCAAACATAGTAATCTAGGCTAGCCAACCTGCATCTGGCTCTCGTGTCCCTACATCCATAATGTTTGTTTCTATTACCTATGATACGGAAAGGATTTATTGGAATTTTAGTTGGATCCCCTTCATCAGGGATATCCCAATAGGAAAGACCTATAGCCAGCTGACAAATGTCTGGGTGGAGAGATGGCCACCATGTCCCTAAAGGGGCTGTATGCAAGATAGACCATACTTCTTGTACAGTAGGATTTGTGATCAGCCATTACTGCTGAACAGGCTGATGAGGGTTAGGACTACTCTTGGCCAAGGGGAGAGTCTGTAGCCTTATCCACATGGCGAATACGCAATTTGAAAGTGTTACCAGTCTTTTCCAGTTTCCAGTCAGATTTTGGACAGGGCGCAGGCCAGAGATGAGAGACATGGATCCATGAAGTGATTCCGTCTACATTTACCACTGTAGGTGTTATATGTAGCACCTTATATGGTCCTTTCCAGTGGGGTTCCAGGGATGACACCTGATGTCGTCTAATGTAGACGAAGTCTCCTACTTGGTATCGATATGGAGTCCCCTCGTCCCCAGGTTGGTCGGCAGTGGCCAGATGTTTCCACAGATATTGCTGATTTCTTTCAAGAGCTTTAAGTCTGTCAAGCAAGGGGGTGTGGAAGGGATCGTTAGGTCTTAGAGTTAGGGTTAGGTCCCTTACTGGAGGAGGGACCATAGAGAATTTCATAGGGGGTGAGGTTACACAAGGAAACAGAGGAGTATGAGTATTTCTTGCATGAAACAGTGCATAAAGCAGGAGAATAGATCGATCTTTTATGCCGATCTCTAAGCTTGATTTTGTTAAGTCTCTTTAATGGTTCTATTATTTTTTTTTTACCTGTAGTGAGCTCTGGGGTCTATAAGCACAATGTAATTTCCAATTAATCCCCAGGGTCCTGGCTAATCCCTGACTTACCAGGGCAATTAACGCCAGTCCATTATCAGACCCTATTGCCTTAGCCAGTCCGTATCTTAGAAAAATATCTTTCAGGATCTTCTTGACCACCATTTGTGCCATTTATTTTGTTGTTGTTGTCTTTTGTGTGTGTGTGTGGGCGGGGGGGGGGAAGGCTTCAATTAATTCATCCTGAAAATGTATCTACAAAGACTAGGAGATATTTAAGTCCATAACTTCCTGGCTTAATTTCAGTAATGTCCACTTCCAAGAATTGTCCTGGTCTGGTTTCTTGTAGGTGCTTTCCTGCAGGAAAGTTGGAAGGGTAAGCATTAACCAATTGACAGACCCGGCAGGCTTTTGTTACCCGTTCAGTTATTTCTTTCGCTCTGAGTCGGTTAGTGGAAAACTCTGTTCTTGATCCTTCAGGAATGCCTGCAGCTTCTTTGAACCAAGGTGAGTGAGTTGATGTACATTTTTAACTTAGTTTAGGGCTTTCTGAAAATGCAAGCTGGGCTCAGTGAAGTTGAGGGTTTCAGTGTCAGTGTCCTTAGATGTTATCAAAAGCTTGCTGGTGCTCAGGGGTCCATTAGAATTGGGCATCTCTCTTTAACAGCGGGTATAAAGGAGCAGCTAAGGACGCAAACCCAGGTATCCATAAGCTGCATAACCCAGCAGTCCCAAGAAACTCTCTGAGTTGTCTGCTGTTAGATGGGGGTGGTATCTGCTCAATGGATTGTTTTCTGGTCTCAGTGAGCCATCGCTTACTGCCCCTAAGGGAATAGTCCAGGAAGATTACTTCTTGCTGGCAAATTTGGGCTTTTTTGGCAGAAGCACTATACCAGAGTTGAGCAAGCTCGTATAATAATAATTGGGTTCCAGACTCACAGTTTTTCTTGGTGTTGGCTGCCAGTTGCAGGTCATCGACATATTGAAGCAGGGTGACGTCAGGGTGCATAGTTCTGAAGTTGTTGGGGTCTCTGTGGAGGGCTTCATCAGAGAGTGGGGGAGTTTTTGAACCCCTGTGGGAGTCTAGTCCATGTTAGTTGACCAGACGTCCCGGTTTCTGGGTCTACCCACTCGAAATCAAATAGCAACTGACTATCTTTATGCAGAGGCAAGTAAAAGAAAGCATCTTTTAAGTCCAGAACAGTATACCATTTCCGCTCATGGTTCAGAGTGCTAAGGAGATTGTACAGATTATGTACTGTGGGGTGAATGTCCTGCACTCTGTTGTAGATCTCTCTTTGGTCTTGAACGGTGCGATAGTCCCCGGTTCCTGGATTTTTATACTGGTAACAGGGCAGTGTTCCAGTTCAAATGACAGGGCCTTCGGACCCTTAAGGCCAGATATTTCTGAATATGGGGCCTTATCCCATCTTTAGCTTTTTTGCTCAGAGGATATTTTTTGACATTGATGGGGGGGCTGAAGTTTTTAACTCCACTGTTATTGGAGGATGTTTCACGGCTACGTGTAACCCAGCAGTTTTTTTCCTAGGCATCTGCGTAATCTGTTATCCATTTCCGGGGTAGCTTGCCTGTTTGATCAGTCTTGGGGGGTTTGACAAGTTGATGTTCATCTTCTACTGACATAGTAAAAGCCGTGACTATAGGAGTTTTTACTGAAAAATTTAGAAATTTCACTTGGGGGCCTTCAGGGTTAAAAGTTATTCTGGCCTGGAGCTTTTTGAGCAGATGTGTGCCCATCAATGGGGTCGGGCATTCTGGGATTACTAGGAACGAGTGATGGATTTTTTCTTTCCCCAGGTCCATGGTCCTCTTAGTTGTCTAAGCCCCATATTTACTGCCATTAGCCCCTTGAACTAGAGTCCTTTTTGTTTGATAGATGGCCCAATGGGGCCTTAAGGGCTGAGTATACTTACCCTGTATCCACTTCAAAGTTTAACCCCCCCGGCGAGTACTTTGTGTTCTTTTGGCCAGGCCAGCTACCTCCAAGGAAGGAGGGGCTGTGTGTGCCGTGGGGTAGTCACCTGGAGGGCGCTGGGCTGGCCTATATTCCTCCAATGGTGGAGAGTCTGAGTCAGCAGCAGGGGAATCACTTAGAGGGTGTTTGGGGTTGGAGGACAAGGGCAGGGCATAAGGAGGGGGAAGAGAGTCCAGTAGAGTCTTGAGACTCAGGGACAACAGAGGGTGGAGGAGGGGGAGCAGAGGGTTTGAGAGATAGAAAAGTGGGAGAACCAGTAGGAGCGGGGACAGGGACAAGGAAAGGCTTCAACCATGGAAGAGGAGATTTGCAGAGGTCCTGCAAACTAAAGATATATTGCTGTTGATCTGGATGGCAATGTGGCCCCGGCTGAAAGACAATATCTCTGAGTTTTTGAATTAGTGTGAAGTAGAAAGATCCTTCTGGGGGCCATCTGACTCCAAATGTGGGTCATTCTGAGACACATAGAGTCTTCCAGATCTGACGTTTTACTGAAAAAAAGAAGATTCTGAGCCTTTAAGCAGACTTTGGTCCAGTGATCAAGGTTCAGGGACAGAGGCATTGAAGTGCTCTGTCCCATATGAAAGATACACAAATAGTGAAAGCAATGACACACGACACAGACAAGACAAGACAATAAAGACAGGCAATGGACGTCCAATACTGAGAACAGGACTGAGTAGCCAGGAAAACCTGATGGGCTGACAATACCGAATCCAAAACAAAATATCACTGAGTTTAGGAGACTATTGTTACTCGGTTTCCCGAGTTCTCTGGGGCGTCCCCCAGAGACGTGGCCTGTGGCTCTGTGACACTTCTGTCAGCCACCGTCAGAGAGAGCTCATGCTCATCACCAATAGCCATTTTGCCCATCCCTAACCTGAAACCTGAAACAAGAAAGTGGCGCCTTACTTAACCTGAGATGAGCCTATTGGGGGTCTTTCGTCCAACGCTGCTGGAACTCGCTGGGGCCCTCAGATGTAATGGTCAGGCGACCATTGGAGGAAGAGACCACCAAGACACTGTCTCATGCAAAAGCAAAGCGTCCAAAATTTTGGGGCTCAGACCTCACTTGAATAGAGCAGAGAGCACTGAGAACAGCTTAAGCACAGCTTATATACTTTTCTTGAAGAGGGCAGGGAGGGAAGTTTATTGATGGGTCAGGGCAAGTGGGCGGTTTGCATGTAAACGGGTGAGGGTGTACATTCTGCAGTTTGGCAGTTGGGGACAGCACATTCTGGGAACAAGATTAGCAAAAAGTTTTCAAGATTTCAAGAGTGTTTTCTTAAGCATACAGAAAAACAGGAAGAGACAAGTACCTATTTTATTTATTTTCAACAAAGCCTAAATGGAAAGTGAGCATGAATTACTAAAAACATTCATGTCCAGGTTGCCTAATGCTCTCAAATTTCAATTCTATTGGTGACTACATATTTCTTTCTTCCTAAGGTTATATATTCAACCTCAACCCTGTTGAAAATGCCTAATCCTATGACTCACTTAATAATTAGCCTGATTTCCTAAGGTCTCTATTGATACCTCCTTTCCTACATATTTTCCCAAATTCATTATTGTGACTGACACTTAACATGGGCTGACATTAATATTCACTCTCTAACCGAAACCCTATTGGTAAAGAACTTTTTTCCAAATCTTATTCTCACCCTTCTTTCTAAACCTACTGACTATCTTCTTAATTCCACCGACTATCCCTTTTTGACTGGAGGTTCTCTTCGACATTCAATCATCCAAGGTACAACGTCCTATGCCATTGTGTATGGATTTATCTGAGACATTTGTGCAGAAAGTATAACATTGCTAAGTATCCCAATCAAGGTCTCAATGCCCTTCTGGGATGCAAATCTTACCTAGATTTCTGTTTCCATACTTTTAACTCACGTCTATATTCTTATAAATATCACAGATTCCCAATACCATTATTCATCCTGCAGAATGATTCCTAACCCAAATCGAAACTGTTATTAACCGTAACCACACAGTGATCTCTCAATCTAACTTTAGAGAAGAGCAGGGACAGAGTTGGCCTTAAAATATAGGGATGTAGGGGATCTTCCACTTGCTGAGAACCTCAAAGGTCCATGCAGAAATGATCCCTGAAGAAGATGTAGGCAGCTATGAAGGACCTGAGAGAGCAAAAGTCATCTTCCATTGCCAAAAAACCTGGTCAGGATGAAAGGATGTGGCTGAATCAGCCTCTCTCTTAATGTACAGGAGACGGACCAAACCAGGCCTTTGTGGAGCGCTGTTTCTTGGTGCCTTTGATTTATATATCATTCTAACTTGTGAAAATGTCACAGGAAGTAGGGGCAGCCTCCATCTCATGGAACCCTTGGAAGCAACTGTTAGGACAATGTGTTTGCCAAGGCAGTGTCCTCATTAAATTCCTGAAGGAAGTAACCTACCTCACTTCCTTGGTGATGGAACACTTTAAACTTGGGATCCAGGAAGCCAGGCACTGAGAGCCAATCCAAGTCCCAGTCCCAGTGGGCTCACTTGTTTGGTGTTACTAAGGACAGAGTCAGTCTTTCTTGGTACCTACTGATGTGAGGATGGCCACATGCCAGGGACCTTTCCTGAGAAAGTAGGTAGTGGCTCTCCACATGCTCCTGACAACGTCACAGAGTTGGCCAAGGAGACCAGATCTGAGAATGGATAGGCCATATCAGGGGAACATAGTATGACCCACCAGTCAAAGGACACTCTGGATAGTTACAAACCTACTTGGGGGAAGGAGGTGCCTTTGTGGGTGTGGGTGTGAGTTTGTGGTTTTGTCTCATGTTCTGAGAATAGGTAGGAAAGGTGGTTTGTTTGGATTGGAATGGACTTTTTCTAGTAAATTGTTTGACAAGGCGAGTGTTTCTATGTCTGTTTCTCCCACTGTGTCCGTGGTTGTAGACATTAGAAAAGAAAATGCATCAATGGATGTTTCCTGTCTTGTAGAAAGCTTCCCAGCATTCATCCTGCCCAATTAACGCATGGACTGTGACTTGCCTTATGGATGGGCAACACCTACTATCTTACTACGTTTCTGTTTTCTTCCTGAATTCTGGCCACTCTCAAGAATTGGCTCATGGTTTTGTGTCCAAGATATGTACCACCTCCAAGCACTGTGACATGGCCATGTACATGATAACTGTAGGGAATGGGAGGATCTCAGAAAACTCAGATATTAATGTGACCAGTATAGTCTCTGTGGAGAATCCTTGCTTTGGGCCATTTGCTTACCTATTGCTTCATTGCCCTGAATGTCAGGAAGGTCTTTGCCTCAGGCCACCCCTTTGTGAAGCCTTAAGAAAACAGTTTTCAAATGGAAATGAATGGGCATCACCTGTGGCTCTTTGCTTAATTGCTTCCAAAAGGGATGTGTCTGAATCAGCCTCGTGAACCTGTGTGAGGCTGCTGCTTAGATTCTTAACACCTGATGGATCTAAGGTAAGATTCCATGTGTGCTACAAATACAAAATGGTCAAAATAGCAGTCATTGTGTATGAAGTCTCTCGCCATCTTCTGTAAGGTTCCTGACCTCCATCCTGGCCTGCAAAGGCTAGACCATAGATGCTTGGGTTTTTTCATGACTCCCATTCATATAAAGAATTTATACCTGGCAGTCAGTAGGCCTCAAATTGGAGAAGTGGAGCAGTAATAAGGTCAGGCTATTTGATCACTCCTGGTTCACAGGAAAGGTGTTTAGGCCACACTGACCTTAGGCAAAATAGGGGCGAGGGAGCATATTTTGGACAGGGTCTTGGACTTCACCCCTTTTGGAAACGTCCAGCCAGAGGATTTGATGAGTGTCTACATGGAAGAAGACGAGGGCTATGTGAAAGTGTTTTGGTTTTAATTGTGGTCATTTGTGTGGCCGTTGGAAGACATAACTGTGTCCACCATGGCTTGAACTTTGGTGTGATTCCCCTTAGAGACTGCGTTCTGGACCTGACCTCAGAGAAGAATTGCCATGAATTGTGTTGGGATTTCAGGAGGCCACGCATGAGAGTCCCCATTGGAAACTGAGATATAGGCCCAGGTGGCTCTCCACAGAACACTGGGAATCTCAGCTACGATATCACATGATTTTATTCTGAAAGACTTGGCAACCATAGTTGAGATTCAAAACACACATGGACCTAGCATTGTAGACCTCAATGGGCCTGGCTTCATGTGACCTTTTGGCCACTCCATGGGAAGCCTTGCCTGTGAGAGTCCTCCAGAGCTTTCATTGAAATGAAATTCCTCACCATTTAATGGTTCCTGAAAGAATTGAAACTCACAGTGCCTCCAACTTCATCCTTGAAAAATGGCTAGATAAATACCATGAAATTTTTGAAATTCTTATGACCAAGTGGCACTGAAGAACATTTGGATGTCCAGTTGCTGATCATGAGTGTACCAGAGAGTGCCTTGATTGACTGGGTTTCATGAAAATGGTGTAGAAGAAAGAATCCTGTATGTTGGCGCCTGCTGAGTAGTGACCAAGAGCTGTGGTGTGCAGTTGTGTCATAAAATATCTCTGGTGGGGCCATTTGGATCTGCCATTGACTTCCAAATGTCTTGTGGCAGACATGGTGCAGCCAGTAATTTCTATATGTCTGATCTCTTCATATAAAGGCATCTTGTTATATGGAGAGGTTTCAGGGCCGTGTTCAGAATCAGGTTGCAATGGTTGAGGGGGCAAGCTATGTGGGATATAAGACTCATTGGTGGATTCTCCTGGAGACCCTGACCCACCACACGTGTGAGAAATCCCTCCAGCACTGAGTCCCTGTTGATCTCCTTGTATTTCATGAAGCAAATACTAAACCCCCAGTGCAGCAGCAAGAAACACCATGAAATGTGGAAGATGCGCAAATGGCTTCACATACCACATGGGGAGACACTTAGCCTTCAGTGACAACAGTTTCCCTACAAAGAGAGAATTCTGCACTCCTGCCTCATGTTCATTGGAAAATAAGAAACCATGTCCTCCAGGTCACATAGATGCAGACCCAGCTCTGATGGTCTCACTACAAAGAAGCTAAAGCTCCTGACAACAACATATATTTCAAGTGCCCAAGGTCAGGGAGAGTTTCTCAATAAGTTTTAGGCCGGCAGAGCTCCATGTTTGTGGAGTGTTTACCTGTTTGACCAGGACAGGAGAAAAGACCACTGACTCCAATTAAAATCAAATTAAAGCAAGCTTATTATTTTTCCACTGGCTGAGCTGCCTATCCCTCTCAAAATGGCAGAAACAAGACAGCAACCCCACCTTTCCTACAGCCCAGCTTTATAGTCCAGTAAGTTACACAAAAGGGGGGTTACAGATAACAGAACTCGGAGAAGCATCACGCTATTGCTAGTTTACAATTTTTTTTTTTTTGCTGGCCCCATCATCAGAATTTATGAGGACCATTAGAGACTCACGAGAGTCGTTGTCTGGCCAGAGAAGGCCAATATTTATGAGGTGTCACTAAATTTTCAGAGAGGGCTGCTATCTGGTCAGAGAGCCAGGCATGGGTGAGTTCAAGGCACGGACAGGCATTCCAAGCAGATTCAGAATTTGCAGTAATTTATAGGAAAGCAAAATTATCTTTTCATGACTTTGTGGCAAGATGGCTCCCAATTTTAATAAATGATCAGGTTGGGTTTATCATTCCCCCCCATTTTTTTTGCTTTTTAATATTTTTTAAATTAATTTTTATTGTAGGTTGTTCAAAACATTACATAGTTCTTGATATATCATATTTCACACTTTGATTCAAGTGGGATATGAGCTCCCATTTTTACCCCATATACAGATTGCAAAATCACATCAGTTGCAGAACCATTGATTTACATATTGCCATTATGGTGTCTGTTTTATTCTGCTGCCTTTCCTATCCTCTACTATCCCCCCTCCCCCCTCCCCTCCCCTCTTCTCTCTCTACCCCCTCTACTGTAGTTCATTTCTCCCCCTTATATTTTTCTCCTTTCCCCTCACTTCCTCTTTTATGTAATTTTGTATACCCCTGAGGGTCTCCTTCCATTTACATGCAATTTCCCTTCTCTCTCCCTTTCCCTTTCACCTCTCATCCTTGTTTAATGTTAATCTTCTTCTCATGCTCTTCGTCCCTACTCTGTTCTTAGTTACTCTCCTTATATCAAAGAAGACATTTGGCATTTGTTTTTAAGGGATTGGCTAGCTTCACTTAGCATAATCTGCTCTAATGCCATCCATTTCCCTCCAAATTCTGTGATTTTGTCGTTTCTTAATGCAGAGTAATACTCCATTGTGTATAAATGCCACTTTTTTTTTATCCATTCGTCTATTGAAGGGCATCTAGGTTGGTTCCACAGTCTTGCTATTGTGAATTGTGCTGCTATGAACATGGATGTAGCAGTGTCCCTATTGTGTGCTCTTTTTAGGTCTTTAGGGAATAGACCGAGTAGGGGAATAGCTGGATCAAATGGTGGTTCCATTCCGAGCTTTCCAAGAAATCTCCATACTGCTTTCCAAATTGGCCGCACCAATTTTCAGTCCCACCAGCAATGTACAAGAGTACCCTTTTCCCCACATCCTCGCTAGCACTTGTTGCTGTTTGACTTCCTAATGGCTGCCAATCTTACTGGAGTGAGATTTTCAACAAAATGAAACTGAATCCCTTACTCTCGCCATGCACAAAAGTTAACTCAAAGTGGATCAAGGAACTTGATATCAAATCAGAGACATGGCGTTTGATAGAAGAAAAAGTTGGCTATGATCTACATACTGTGGGGTCGGGCTCCAAATTCCTCAATAGGACACCCATAGCACAACAGTTAATAACTAGAATCAACAAATGGGACTTACTCAAACTAAAAAGTTTTTTCTCAGCAAAAGAAACAATAAGAGAGGTAAATAGGGAGCCTACGTCCTGGGAACAAATCTTTACTCCTCACACTTCAGACAGAGCGCTAATATTCAGAATATACAAAGAACTAAAAAAATTAGACAATGAGATAACGAATAACCCAATCAACAAATGGGCCAAGGACCTGAACAGAAATTTCTCAGAGGAGGACATACAATCAATCAACAAGTATATGAAAAAATGCTCACCATCTCTAGCAGTCAGAGAAATGCAAATCATTCCCCCTTTTTTAATGTGTCCCTTCCAAATTTTTGATAGGGTAGGGAAAGAGCAATGAGGGAATTTTAATCCCTGAGGTAACAGTCTCCAAATTTTTAGAACTCACCCAAAATTGGATTCCTGGTTTTACCTGACTTAATTAATTACTTATATTGATATTCTATTTATTTTTGGCTCCATAGTTGTAAGACGAGAGGTGTCACTCATTTTGGCTTCTTCTGAGCTGAGAGAGAGTGACGTGAGTGGGCACAGTATAAGGGACATGAGTTGCGTTTTAGAAGTCAGTTGAGGGACATGAGTTGCCTTTTAGAAATCAGTTCGTTTTGAAGTCTGGTTGGGGAAGAACAGGTTGTAAATTCATCTGGGGATGGGTTCTTCTGTGTGAGAAACAAGAACCATGAGTACTGAAAAAATGTTGCAGCAGCTGGAACATTTCACTGTATAGAAGTTCCCACAGCAGGCTTTAATATTCCCAGTTATCAGGACTGTCAACTTAATATTTAATATTTAGTGTTACAGTTATCCCTCTCCATAAGATACAGTTTAATGATTTAATATCATCTGATCTTGCAAAATCATTTTACTAGTATGACCTCTGTGTGTAATAGAGAACCTTTAATTCTGTTACTCAGGGCTGGATAATCGTACTAGCAAACACCAACCCTACCTGTAGGTTAGGAATATCTGTAGGCCTTAAACTAAAAATTTCTGCCTCTGGCAGCTCCTCTTGATAGTCTCTTTTTATAGTTATCAGGCATTCCTTTCTGGGAATCCTTCTTTGTAGCCTCCAGTCTTACTTTTTTTGGGAGGCTAACATAATGTGTATAAAAAATTATTATTATTATTATTAATATTATTATTTAAAATGCCCAGGAATGGCTGTATTTTGGTTTTAACTGTCTTTCCTAAGTGTTTATCATGAAACAGTCAAACTGACTTTTGTTTCTATCTATTGTTAACAGTCAGCTGAGCTTTTATGGGAGTCATTCCTGGGGAAACTTGAGAGCAGCTTCTCAGTTCTGCTAGTGCCATTTGCGCTAGGTGGGTCCAGGTCTTGCTTGACCATGTGGCTACCCTTGGAAGCATCAGGGATGTCTCCCTTCTCTGATGACTCTCCTCTTCTTAGCAAATGCACTGATTGGCTTTCTGTTCTCCAGGGGTCTCATTAATCTCCCTAATTGGGAAGATATGAGGCCCAGAGTTGCAAAGCTCTTTGAGAAGTCCCTTGTTCCCTGGATTCAGACTGACTCAGAGGGCAAGAGCCAAATATTGGTTTTCTTGTCCCTTTTCATGTAACTTTAATATAAATCCTAATCTTAATCATCCAGCAAATAAATTTTAACATCCTTATATTAAGAGTACTGGGCTTTAATGTCTATAACTTTATAATTATTTATCTTTTTTATTAACTGGGATCTGTATTATTCTGTCTGTCTTGTAGGTGATGACTTATTATCTTAAATTAACCCATGTTGTGTTCTTAAAGCAACACTTCTGTAAAACACTAACAAGGAATCTTTAGATCACTTATAAGGAAATTACAAAATAAAATTTTTTAACAAGAGTAAAAATTCTTAGTTCGTGTAATAGCTACCCTGAAGTTTTAAGCTGAGTTATACATTATATCCCCTGTTTGAGATCCTAGAAATCTTGACAGAAAAAAAAAAACAACTTTTGAACATAACTTTAAATGAAATAATATCTGACCTACTGCTTTCGTAGTCATTCTCACATATAGTAAGATGGGACACAGAGCCTTATCTCAGGTAAGGCAGGGCTCTTTATAAAACTTAAGTGTTTTACTTCTAAAGATGATCTTTGTTTTTTTAAATATCATTTTACAAAGATTACATATATTATTTGAGGTCACATGAACATTAGTTAACACCATATGATATCACATTTAAAACATGAATTTAAGAAAGGCTGAAAGTTTTTAACCTTTATATAGATTAGACTCTCATTAACATAAAAATACATTTAAATTGTTCCCCAATGTAAAAAGTAACATACAACTTTACATATCTTATTGATAAGAAGTAAATGAATGCCCAATATATTTTTTTACCATACAACTTCAGAACACCGGCTTGAAATAATGCTCTTTTAAAGTTTCTACCTTACAGATTCGTATACCTGAAAGATATGAGCACATTAATAGCATCACAATTACATTGAAGTTTCTACATTAACCAAGTTTAGCTTTTAAATAAATGGCAGTACAGTGCTCTAAAATAACAGTTCTTATTTAATCAGTTGTTTAATTTTTATGGTTGCTTGCTCTAGAAAAAATAAAACTTAATAAACACAATGTTATGGGTAAACTTATGTTTTAAGAAATTTTTGTCTCTTTAACACATGACTGATTATTACAATCTTATACAGACATTAGTACAAACTTATACAGACCTTAGTAAATCAATCAGATATCTAACAAAAGTACTCATGAATGAGTAATCCCATATCAAATTTACTTTACTTATTTATCAATATATTAGACAAATATATTGAACAGTGTAAACCATTTTTTTGTTGAAGGAAAAGTCTTAGAACCAAGGCATATTAGAACATTTGTAGACATTAATATTTTATTAGATTTTTGAACACCTAGAAAAACTTGTAAGCTTAAATTTAAAGACATTTATTTTTATCTCTTTATCCAATTTAAATTCAACTATTTAAATCACTTGAATTAAAGATCTTTGGATCCACTTTTTAAAATTTGTTTTTATGAGCGTTTTTGTTTTAATGAGTGCTCTTTATAAATGTTAATTTGTGTATCATATATATGATATACGGACATATGAATATATAGACATACAACACATAACAAAATTGTGCACACATAATAATAGTAAAGGCCTTGTAGCTTTTCCAGGTGAAATATCCATTGCAATGTTTCAAAAACTACACAGTTAGTCAAAGATAGAACTGGTCAGAAAAACATCATCCTAGGTATTTAGGATCAAAATCATGAGCTCAAAAAAAAAAAAGAAAGAATCTAAGGAAAAAATAAGAGTCCTAGAAAAATTGACTTGCCATTAATTAGTAAATACCATACAATTTAATTTTTTTTAGGCCTCAGATCACTCTCCTACTGAGCTTGCAGGCCTCTTTCATTTGCCATTCAACATAAGTCCTGGCTGAGGTCTGGAAGGAGCAGGAAAAAGCTGCTATTCTGAGCAGACACCTCAGGCCTAAGGCATTTCAACCATAATTTTCAGGTTCAGATGTTGAAAATTATAATACAATTTTAAGACAAAATTCACAAAATTTTATGATACAAGTTTAAGACACAGTTTACAAAATTTTACAACTTTATATCTTGTTTTGTCAACAGATACCATACTATGATTTACTATCCTTGTCCAAATTAATGCACTGGTAGACACAGTGACATTTTCCCAGGCTACCCAATTAAAAATTGGTGAAAAAAAAGCCTGAATGATTGGGAAGTTACTTGCCAACTTGGAAGTAGAGTTCTCTAGTTTTCCATCCTAAGTATTTAAGTTCTCTGGCATAAATTATCTGAAATCATAAACTAAACAATTTCCTAAACCCGACTTTTAACTTCAAGATTGTGCAATGCTTCAAAAACCCATTCCGATGCCAGATTGTTACAATAAAACATCATCATTTAGATACACATTCAGCTAAGATCATTCCCAAGAAATGATTTATAATATCAACACATTATTGCACATGTCTTAAAGGGCCAAAAACAAAGACACAAGACAGACTGAAAGGAGCTCCAGACTAAGGCTTACAGACAGAAGCCTTTAAACCAGAGCAGATAAGAGAAAAATCTCCTACACCAGTGGCACCATAGATTTTCCCACAAGGGAACCAGATGTTTTCACAGAGGGACAACCTGAAATGTAAAATCAAGGGTCTCCATGGTGACTTTACTGTATTTAGTGTCCCCTTTTTCTTTTTCTCTTTTTTAAGAAAACAGAGATGGCAAAATCCTTACAGTGCAGGGAAGAAAGTAGGTAATTCTCTGAAGCAACAGGGCTTGGGCAGCTGCTGGAAGTCCCTCAGTCCCTCCTTTCACTTACAGGATTAGCTCCTCTTGTTCGGTTCCACCCCAAGCACGCTCCATCTCCTAACATTTCAGTAGTCAGCTCTCAAAGAGTTCCGGGGTGTGGGGGGTACCAAAAATTGTAACTTAAAGTTTGGTTCCTGATTTTGAAGCCAATTAATACCAATTTAATAATGAGGACAGGGTTTGAGGAAAAGGAAAAGGGAGATTTACTGCTTTGCTAACAAAGGAGAAAAACAGGGGTCTCTGCCCAATGGTTGTGATTCTATCGATCTGAAGGGACAAGGGGTTTTAAGGAGTTTCACGTGTTAACCTGGGAGATACTCAGTTCTTAGGTCCCCAGCAGGCATTGCCCTCTGCAGTGGGTGTGCTCCAGGCAGCCAGCTAGGGGCTTCTCTCATCCTGCTTAACAAAGGGTATTAAAGTTCATCACAGTTCTTTAAAACACAGTCCAAATGGGTGTCAGTTTACTTGCTTTATTACCCATTTTCAGTTAACTTTTACCACAGAAATCACACAACAAAACACACTAAAACAAACCAAAAAAAAAAAAAAAAACATATGAAACACAGAACAAAACACACAAAAAAACAGAAAACCAGCGCAGAAACAGAAAAACAGAGGAACTATGCAACGTCTTGCTAAAGCTCTGGGATAGGAGCTCCTGCGTGCCCATTGGCACCTCTCTATGCTTTCAGAGGAATTCCCTACAGAACATAACAGAGGACAGAATGATTCTCGTTACTGTACCAGACAGGAGTATATGTTTGTCTCCCCAGGACACCACTCTGTCATCAGAAGAGATCTCCCTTAACCAGATATCAGATGTTATATAGGCGCCACTTACCTATGGAGGCCTCCTCCACCATGTGCTTGCTAATAGTTTTAGGGCGGTGGTTCACTGCAGTGCTCCCTGGACCAAAATCTCACACCAAGGCCTTGGAAATTGCCTCTTCATGCCGGAGCCCTGGAGGAAAGGCCAGCTTCAGAATTTCCAGTAGTCTGGTCTTGTGATCTATTGGGGCAGGGTCATCTCGATGGGAAACTACAAAATATTACACCAGGATGCAAGAAAAGACCACTGACTCCAATTAAAATCAAATTAAGGCAAGCTTACTATTTCAAAGTGGATCCAAAGATCTTTAATTCACGTGATTTAAATGGTTCAATTTAAATTGGATAAACAGATAAATATAAATGTCTTTAAATTTAAACTTACAAATTTTTCTAGGTGTTTAAAAATCTTATAAAATATTAATGTCTACAAAAGGTCTAATATACCTTTGTTCTAGGACTTTTTCTTCAACAACAACAAAAAAAATGGTTTAAACAGTCTCCTACTCTAAGCCATTTTCTACCATCAATGGACCCTTCAGGGGGAAACCATGGACACAATTCTCCTATGCATGAAAAGAATAATTTTAAGTCCTTTTTCTTAACATGTGCCCCCTATGTCTTGAGGGCCTCCTTGAGGCCTGACAAAAACAAATCATGTGACGAAACTGCTTGTCCCATGGTGGGTCACTCACCATGTGTCATCCCCACTCTCCTCCTGGATCTGTCTTTCGGTGGTGTCTGCTGAGGCATTCGCAAGCTCCGCTTTTTTAAGTCTGCCCTGATGACAGGTTTCCCCCTCAGTCAAAGGCTCGAGCCCCAGTAGGTAGGTGCCAGATATCCCGGCCGGCAGGACACATCAACGGGGGTGGTGAACCTAGATGGGGAGTAATGAAGGGACAAGAGACACGAGAGATGACAGCAAGACAGGAGTTTTAATCAAGCTGCAAATTTTTATTGTTCACACAGGGGTATTTATATACTGGGTATGGGAAAGCTCTCTTATTGGCAGTTCCTGGATGTCTTCACAAGGTGAGATAACCTCAGGATGTTTCAGTAAGATAGATGGCCCCATGATGTCTCAGGGAGACAGATGGTTACAGGATATCTCCTAGGCAGGATGTCTCCCAGGGGGCTGTTTCTTGTAAGTGTCAGGCTATTCTATGAAGGAGAAATTCCTTCTACCCCTGACAGTCAGGGATTTAGTATTTTAAATGGAAATTTGGAAAATGAATCCAAAGTGTATGCAAATATGTGCTACACAAAAATCTTCCCACTCTCATTCAGAACAATTCCTTGACATTACCTTCGCACCAAGTAAGACACAATTATAGAAGAAAAGTTAGAAAATCTGTGAATACATATCTGCAATGGAAAATGTTCAGGAGTTCACATCTTTGGAGGTTGTTGAGGAGATTCCAAAAGTAAGAAACAGGGTAAAAATACCACAAACATGGAACTCTGCAATCCTAAAGACTGCTTGAGAAACTTCCTCTGAGGTTGGTACTTGAAATATATGTTGTTGTCAGGAGCTTTAGCTTCCTTTGTCGTGAGACCATCAGACCTGGGTCTGCATATATGTGACCTGGAGGACATATTTTTTTTATTTTCCAGTGGACATGCGGCAGAAGTGCTGAAATCTCTCTTTGTAGGTAAACAGTTGCCACTGGGGGCTAAAAGTCTCCCAGTGTAGACTGTGAAGCCATTTGGTCATCCTCAAATTTTCGTCGTGTTTCTAGCTGCTGCACTAGGAGTTTGGTATTTGCTTCATGAAATACAAGGAGTTCAACTGGGACACAGTGCTGGAGGGAGTTCTGTCACGTGTTGTGAGTCAGGGTCTGCAGGAGAATGCACCAACCAGACTTCTATCCCACATAGCTTGCCCGCTTGACCAAAGCAACCTGATTCTGAACATTGCCCTGAATACTCTCCAGGTAACAAGATGCCTTTACATGCAAGGGTCTGCTGGCTGCACCATGTCAGTCACAAGCCATTTGGAAGCCAATGGCAGATTTACATGGCCCCAGCACACATGTTTCATCACACACCTGCACACCACAGCTCTGGCCCCACTACTCAGCAGGCTCCAACTAACTAGCATCTCTGTTATACACCATTTTTATGAAACCCAGTCAATCAAGGCACTGTCTGGTACACTTTTGATCAGCAACAGGACATCAAAAGTTTCTCCCATGCCACATGGTCATGGGAATTAAAAAAATTTCATGGTATTTATCTAGTCATTTTTCAACGATGAAGTTGGAGGCACTGTGGGTTTCAATTCTTTCAGGAACCATTAAATGGTGAGGAAGTTCATTTCAATGAAATCTCTGGAGAACTCTCACTGGCAATGCATCCAAAAGAATGCCCAAAAGGTCCCATGAAGCAAGGCCCATTGAGATCTACAATGTGAGGTCCATGTGTGTTTTGACTCTCAACTATGGCTGCCAAGTCTTTCAGAATAAAATCATGTGATATCCTGGCTGAGATTCCCAGTGCTCTCTAGAAAACCAACCAGTGCTTAGATCTCAGTTTCCAAGGGGGAGTCTCTTGTGTGGCCTCCTAAAATTCCAACACAATTCATGGCAATACTTCTCTGAGGTCACTTCCAGAAATCAGTCTCTAAGAGGAATCACACCAGAGTTCAAGCCCAGGTGGACACAGTCATTTCTTCCAACCGCCAAACAAATGACCACAATAAAAAAAAAAAAAAAAAAAAAAAACACTCCCACATGGTCTTCAACTTCTTCCATAAAGACACTCATCATAACTTCTGGATGGAGGTTTCAATGAGGGGCGCAGCCCAAGAGAGCGTCCAAATAAGCTCCCTTGCCCCTCATTTGCCTAAAGTCAGGGTGGCCTGCACACCCTTTCTGTGAACCAGGAGTGATCAAATAGACATACCGTTAATACTGCTCTGCTTCTCCAATTTGAGGCCTATGACAATCAGGTATAGATTCTTTATGTGAATTGGAGTCATGAGAAACCCCAAGCACCTATTAGCTAGCCTCTGCAGGGCTTTTAAGAACTAATTTGACACAAAGTATCCCTATTCTCACTTGATGGAAGTCAGGAACCTTACAGAGGAAGGTGAGAGACTTCATCCACAATGACTGCTCTTTTGGCCATTTTGGTTTTGGGTGCACACATGGGATCTTTCTTTAGATCCATCAGATGCTGAGAATCTAAGCTGCAGCCACTCACATGGCTAAGAGACTTATTAAGACATATTCCTTTCCCAAGCAATTAACCAAAGAGCCACAGGTGATGTCCATTCATTTCCATTTGAAAACTGTTTTCTTCAGGCTTCACTAAGGTGTCGCCTGAGGTAAATACCTTCCTGACATTCAGGGCAACAGAACCATAGGTAAGCAAATAGCCAAAAAAGGGTTTCTCCACTGAGACTTTCCTGGTCACACTGATATCTGAGTTTTCTGAGATGCTCGCGATTTCCTTCAGCTATCCAGTACAAGGCCATTTCACAGAGCTTGGAGGTGGTACATACCTTGGACACAAAACCATTAACTTATTCTGGTGAGTGGCCAGAATTCAGGAAGAAAACAGGAACCTTGGAATAAGAGGTGTTGCCCATCCATAAGTTAAGCCGATGTCCATTCATAAATTGGGCAGGTTGAATGCTGGGAAGCTTTGAACTAGACAGGACACATCTATTGATGTATTCTCTTTTCCAATGTCTAGAACCACGGACACAGTGGGATACACAGACATAGAAACACTTGCCTTGTGAAATGACGTACAAGAAACTGTTCACTCCAAACCAAACAAACTGCCTTTCTTACAAATACTCAGAACATGAGATAAAACCACAAACCCACACCCACACCCACAAAGGCACCTCCTTCCCCCAAGTAGGTCTGTGACTATTTGGAGTGTGCTCTGACTGGTGGGCCATACTATGTTCCCTCGTAGTAGCCTGTCCTGTCTCAGATCTGTTCTCCTTGGCCAACTCTGTGAATTTGTCAGGAGACTGCAGTGAGCAACTGACTTTTTCTCAGGAAAGGCCTGTCTTCAGAGCTCTCCTAGCATTAGGCCAACCTCACATCAGTAGGCACCAAGAAAGACTGACTCTGTCCTCCCCTACAGGGACTGGTACTGGGACTGGCTCTGGGTGCCTGGCTTCCGGGATCCCAATTTCAGAGAGTTCCATCACCAAGGAAGAGAGGTGAGGTGTCTTCCTTCAGTAAGTGAATGAGGTCACTGCCGGGGCAACCACTTTGTCCTAACAGCTGCTTCCAAGAGTCCCATGAGATGGAGGCTGCCCCTACTACCTGGGACAGTTTCACAAGTTAGAATGGTATATCAACCATTGGCACCCTGGAACAGCTCTCCACACAGGCCTCCTTTGGTCCATCTTCTCTACATTAAGAAGAGAGAGGCTGATTCAGACACAACCCTTCATCCTGATCAGGTTGTTTGCAATGGAAGAAGACTTTTGCTCTCTCAGGTCATTCATAGATGCCTACATCTTCTCCAGGGATCATTTCTGCATGGACCTTTGAGGTTCTCAACAGGTGGAAGATACCCTACATTCCTGTATTTTAAGAACACTCTGTCCCTGTTCTTCTGTAAAGTTAGATTGAGGGAACAGTGTATGGTTAGGGTTAATAACATGTTCGATTTTGGTTAGGAATCATTCTGAAAGATGAATGTCGAACTGAACATCCATTCAAAGTAGGATAGTCGGTAGGATTTTGAAGAAAGATGGTAGCTTCAGAAAGAAGAGTGAGTATAGGATTTGTAGGAAAAGTTCTTTAGCAATAGGGTTTCGGCTAGAGTGAATGTAAATGTCAGCACATGTGAAGAGTCAGTCACAATATTGAACTGGGGTAAATATGTAGGAAAGCAGATATCAGTAGAGACATTAGGAAATCAGGCAAAGTATAAATTGAGTGATAGGATTAGACATTTTCAACAGGGTTGAGGTTGAATATATAATCTTAGGAAGAAACAAATATGTAGTCACTAATAGGATTGACATTTGAGAGCATTAGGCAACCTGGACATGGATGTTTTTAGTAATGCATGCTCATTTCCGTTTAGGCTTTGGTACAATCAGAAGAGTGACCTTTGCATTTTGTGTCCTGAATATTACTGTGACAAAATGTATATGTAGATCAAATGACATGAGTATTTCTTCAACCATTTCTGAGAGCAGTATTTTGAAGACGTATAAATTAGTATTGGGGGTACAAAGAGGTGTACCCTGTGTCTATGAATATAGAGATAATGTATGAAGTGACCATTGTGTGAATAAATAATATAACTGGTTCCCCTTTAAATAATAGATGGAATTGATATCTGAAAATATATAAGGAATCTTATATTGATATACAATCATTCATTGTAATCAGTTATACATCTATTGGTTATATTAGGATTATTGTTTATCATGAATGATGTGTGAGTTTTGCTTCAAAAGTGATTATGGAATTTGAAAATAATATGTATGGAAAGAGTTCTTATGAAAATACCAGGCAAGAAACATGGAGGAATTCATGGGTTCTAAAGCAGGACGTGATTGAAAGTGAAACAAATGCCTATAAATTTGCTAACTTGTGAATAAAATATACATCCTATGATGTGCATAAACTGCAGAAATAGTAATGTACCCGTGTTGAATAAAAATGAACATCAAAATACACATCATGTCCCATAGGAATCTACTTGCATTGATGTTCAACTGGGTCAGTTATGATAGAAATATTAGGATTTGTATGCACCATTCACTGAAGTTAGTTTTCAGTACTAAGAAACAAATATGTACTTCAGGTGGATGAATATTTCTGAGAATAACCATGTGAAAGTTGATTATAAATCCATATACATGAATATGAATGAATTTATGGATTGTATAATAAGACACATATATTTCATATTTTGAAAAATCTGTAGAGTGTATATTTATACACACACACACACACACAGAGAGACATTAAAAAGTAGCAATATATACACCAATCGAAATTCATCATGAAATATATATAATCCACAGATCCAAAAGTATTCATTTTTGTGAAAATGGATTTACGTATAATGTTGTTCAACTAGGAAGCTAACCCATAGGCTGAATATTCAATTCCAACAGCGTTTTGTAGGAGTGGTCTCTTATCACAATTTGTATCTGCCAAGTCAGCCACCTCACCAGAATGTACGTGTGGCACCAGGTAGGATTCTATATGTTCATATTAAAATACATGTGCTGAATAGGCTACAGAGAAAGGGAGACAGGTATTCACATATTTGTTAAGTTTAAAAACACATGGAAATCTATTTCAAGAAATACTTGAGTAGATTTTTAACTCCTACGCTATATCATGAAAAAGGCAACTCCAACTATACGACATGCCTCCTCTGAACTGCTTGTATTTCTATTTTGTTTGGTTTATTTTTCTCTATCATATTATGATTTGTAGTTGGAACCCTGGGCTTGTTCTGCCGGTCGGTCGCAGGTCTGGCTACCTTGCAGGCACGTTCGGCCTCTCTGCTCTGCCCTTACTTTAATTGGGGTGACGTGTCTACCACGCCAGCGGGTCGCTGGGCCTGTTCCGGGCGTGGGCGATGACTCTGCTCTGCCACTACTCCAATTGGGGTGACGTGTCTACCATGCCGGCAGGCCGCCTGGCCTGTTCTGCCAGTCAGTCGCAGGTCTGCCTACCTTGCGGGCACGGGCAGCGGCTCTGCTCTGCCCCTACTCCAATTGGGGTGATGTGTCTACCATGCCGGCAGGCTGCTGGGCCTGTTCCGCAGGTCCGTTGCAGGTCTGACTACTTCGCGGGCTCGGGCTGTGGCTCTGCTCTGCCCCTACTCCAATTGGGGTGACGTGACAACCACGCCTGCGGGTCACTGGGCCTGTTCCGGGCACAAGCAGCGGCAATGCTCTGCCCCTACGAGAATTGTGGTGACGTGACTACCACGCTGGTGGGTCGCTGGGCCTCTTCCAGGCGCAGGCGGCAGCTCTGCTCTGCCCCTCTGGCTTGATGACAAAGTGAGAGAGACTTGGGTGTTTGTGAGTCACTTTCTTTACCAACAGACCAACTGTTTCTGTCGTCACTGGTATTGATGAAGTTATCCCCTCCACCGCTTTGTGATGACATCAGATCTCTGCCATGTTGGTATCCCATGCAAACGGCAGCATTTAGTTCCGTTTGCCGGGTGACCAAAGCAACGGGTGAGTCCTGACTGGCCCTCACAAGCCCCATCTCAATCCTGTTGCCACTGCCTATGAAGGATTGGTTGGTATTTACCTCCACAGTATTCAGCAGGACCCGGACCGAGAAGCAGTTTCTGCGGGTTCTTTAGCCCTGGGCCAGAGCAGTTCCAGGAGCCGGAATTTGGCCGCTCTGTGCTCGGTGTATGTTTTGATAGGAGCAGGCTCTAAGAAGAAATTTCTGTGGGTTCTTTAGCACTGAGCCTGAGTAATTTGTCTGCGAGATGCAGGTGAATGGCAGCCTGAAATTACCTGTTCTATAGCTGAATGAGATGCGATCAGTCGAAAACAGCGATGGTGATGTCAGCTCTCCAAGATGGTGGCCGCTGGCTTCCTCTGTGGTATGACCGGTGTGGAGAACCGAATTGGACTGCTTCCTTCCCCCGTCTCAAACCCAGAATTCAGCACTGACCACAGTGATTGCACAGCTGGCAGGAGCCCACAGAATTTTCAGTGCTGTATCTTTGCGTTGCTATCTGGTCGTTTCCCGGTGCGCACAGCAGATTCTAGCCGCAGGGTGATTTGCTGAATAAGCAGCGTGACCCTCCCTGTGGACAAATCACTCAAGTTTGAGAGCCGTAGCTGATTGGCCAGTGATGGAAATCCTTCCTCTAGGTTTTGGAGCACCTCAATTTTGCTGAAAATTCCTAACAAGATAGCTTTTAGCCTTTCTAACTCGTCATTCTCCACACAGTGATGTGGTACACGGGGATGATGAACTCCCATTGGGGCCATCATATGATCCCCTGAAGTTAGTTGTCAGTACTAGGAAAAAACAAATGTGTATTTCAGGTGGATGAATATTTCGGAGAATAATCTTGTGAAAAGATGATTATAAATCCACATACGTAAATATGAATGAATTTAGGGAGTGTATAATAAGACACATATACTTCATATTTCGAAAAATCTGGAGAGTGAATACATATATATATATATATATATATATATATATATATATATACACACACACACACACAGAGACATTAAAAAGTAGCATTATGTATGCCAATCGAAATTCACCATGAAATATATATCATCCACAGATGCAAAAATATTCATTTTACTGAACATGGATTTATGTTGTTCAAATAGGAAGCTCACCCATAGTTTGAATTTTCAGTTCGAACAGCATTTAGGAGGAGTGATCTCGTCTAACAGTTTGCATCTGCCAAGTCAGCCAACTCACAAATATGTACGTGTGATACCAGGAAGGATTCTATATGTGCATATAAAAATACATGTGCTGAATAGGCTACAGAGAAAGGAAGACAGGAATTCACATATTTGTTAAATTTAAAAACACATAGAGAACTATTTCAATAAAAAATTGACTAGATTTATAACACCAAGCCTTCATCACGCAAAAGGCAAGTCCAACTATACACCATGCCTGCTCTGAACTGCATGTATTTCTATTCTGTTTGGGTTATTTTTCTCCATCATATTAGGATTAGTAGTCAGAGTCTAGTAGGGTATGGTTTAGTGTCAGGGATTCAGTATTACATATAGAAAATAGGAAAATGAATTCAATGTGTATGCATATATGTGCTACACAAGAAACTTCCCACTCTCATCCAGAACAATGCCTTCACATTACCTTGTCCCAAAGTAAGACATAATTAGATGAGAAGAATTAGAAAATCTGTGAATACATATCTGGAATGGAAAATGCTCAGGAGTTCAAAACCTTGGGGGTGGTAGAGGAGTTTCCAAAAGTAAGGGACAGGGTAAACCCTCCACAAACATGGAGTTCTGCTGGCCTAAAGACTTCTTGAGTAACTGCCTCTGAGGTTGGGCACTTGAAATATATGTTGTTGTCAGGAGCTTTAGTTTCCTTTGTAGTGAGACCATCAAAGCTGGATCTACATCTATGTGACCTGGAGGACATGTTTTCTTATTTTCCAATGAACATGGCACAGCAGAGATTAATTCTCTTTTTGTAGGTAAACTAAGGCCATTGGGGCTAAATGTCTCCCCGTGTGGACTGTGAAGCCCTTTGGTCATCCTCCACTTTTCATGGTCTTTCTTGCTGATACACTGGGAGTTTGGTATTTGTTTCAGGAAATAGATGGAGTTGAAATCGTCTCCGTGTTGGAGGGAATTCTGTTACGTTTGGTGGATCAGTGTCTACAGGAGAATGCACCAGTCAGGCTTCTATCCCACATAGCTTGCCCCCTTGTCCACAGCAACCTGATTCTCAACATTGCCCAGAATTGTCTCCATATAACAAGATGCCTTTTCATATAAAGGTCTGCTGGCTGCACCATGTCAGTCACAAGCCATTTGAAAGCCAATGGCAGATCCAGATGGCCACAACACAGATGTATTATCACACACCCGCACACCACTGCTCTTGGCCCACTACTCAGAAGGCTCCAACTTACTGGCATCTCTGTTCTATACCATTTTCTTGAAACCCAGTCAATCAAGGCACTGTCTGGTACACTCATGATCAGCAATAGAACATCAAAAGGTTTTCTAGTGCCCCCTGGTCATGCGAATGTCCAAAATTTCATGATATTTATCTAGCCATTTTCAAGGATGAAGTTGGAGCCACTGTGGGTTTCCCATTCATCCAGGAACCATAAAATTTTGAGAAAGCTCATTTGAAAGAAAGCTCTGGAGAACTCTCACAGGCAAGGATTCCCAAATAGGGGCCAAAAGGTCACATGAAGCCAGGCCCATTGAGGTCTACAATGTGAGATCCATGTGTGTTTTCTCTCTTAACTATGGCTGCCAACTATTTAGGAATAAAATCATATGATATCCTGGATGAGATTCCAAGTGTGATTTTGAAATCCATCATGGCCCTAGAACTCAGTTTACAAGGGTGACTCTCATGTGTGGCCTCCTAAAATCCCAACACAATTCATGGAAATACTAGTCTGAAGTCAGTTTCAGAACTCAGACTTATGGGGAATCACACCAGAGTTCAAGCCCAGTTGGAACAAGTCATCTTTTCCAACCACCACACAAATGACCACAATTAAAACCAAAACACTCCCACATGGCACTGAACTTCTTCCATATAGACATTCATCATAACCTTTGGCTGGAGTATTCCATGAGGGGCACAGCCCAAGACAGTGTCCAAAATGAGCTCCCATGCACCTCATTTGCCAAACTTCAGGGTGGCCTGGACATACTTCCTGTGAACCAGGAGTGGTCAAATAGGCCTGCCCTTAATACTGATCTGCTTCTCAAATTTGAGGCCTTCTGACTGTGGGGTTTAGATTCTTTATGTGAATTGGAGTCATGAGAAAACCCCAGCAGCTCTGCAGGGCTTTGAATAACACATTTGACCCATAGGATCCCTATTCTCACTTGATGGAGGTCAGGAACCTAACAGAGGAAAGCAAGAGACTTCATCCACAATGACCGATATTTTTACCATTTTGGTTTTAGATACGCACGTGGGAACTTTCTTTAGATCCATCAGGTGCTGAGAATCTAAGCCATAGCCTGACAGAGGGTCAAGAGGCTTATTCAGACACATCCCTTTCCAAAGCAATTAAGCAAAGAACCACAGGTGATGCCCATTCATTTCCAATTGAAAATGGTTTTCTTCAGGTTTCACAAAGGGGTGGCCTGAGGCAAAGACCTTACTAACATTCAGGGCAATAGAACAATAGGTAAGTAAAAGGTCCAAAGTAGGGTTTCTCCACTGAGACTTTCCTGGTCACACTGATATCTGCGTTTTCTGTGATGCTCGCCATTCCATTCTGCTATCCATTACATGGCCATGTCAAAGAGCTTGGAGGTGGTACATATATTGGACACAAAACCATAAGCCTATTCTGAATAGTGGCCTGAATGCGGGAAGAAAACCAAAACTTAGGAAGATAGTAGGGGTTGCTCATCTATAGGGCAAGCTGCAATCCATTCACAAATTGGGTAGGATGAATGCTGGGAAGCTTTCTACTAGATAGGACATATCCATTATTGCATTCTCTTTCACATGTCTACAACCACGGACAGTGTTGGATACATTTACATAGAAACACTCGCCTTGTCAAATGACTTTCTAGAAACAGTCCACTCCAAACCAAACAAACCGCCTTTCCTACCTATTCTCAAAACATGAGATAAAAACCACAAACCCACACCCACACACACAAAGGCACCTCCTTCCCCAAGTAGGTCTCTGACGATCCAGAGTGTCTTCTGACTGGTGGGCCATTCTATGTTTCAATGAAATGGCCTGTCCTGTCTCAGATCTGGTCTCCTTGGCCATCTCTGTGAAGTTGTGAGGATCCAGTAGTGAACCACTTCCTGCTTTCTCAGCATAGGCCCCCTCTTCATAGCTCTCTTGGCATTTGGCCTTCCTCACATCTGTAGGTACTAAGAACGATTGACTCTGTCCTTGGTAAATCAAAACAAGTGAGCCCACTGGGACTGGGACTTGGAATGGCTCTGGGTGCCTGGTTTCCTGGATTCCAAGTTCAGAGAGTTTCCTCACCAAAGAAGTGGGGTAGGTCACTTCTTTATGGAACTGAATGAGGTCACTGCCTTGACAACCACTTTGTCTTAACAGTTGCTTCCAAGGGTCCCATGAGATGGAGGCTGCCCCTACTTTCTCTGACACTTTCACAAGTTAGAATGGTATATCAAACATAGGCTCCTGGGAACAGCTCTCCACACAGGCCTGGTTTTGACCATCCTCTCTACATTAAGAAGATAGAGGCTGATTCAGACACATCCTTTCATCCTGACATCTTTGTTTGCCATAGAAGATAACTTTTGCTCTCTCAGGTCCTTCATAGCTGCCTACGTCTTCTCCAGGGATCATTTCTGCTTGGACATTTGAGATTTTCAGCAGGTGGTAGATACCCTACATTGCTGTATTGTAAGATAAACTCTGTCCCTGCTCATCTGTAAAATTAGATTGAGTGAACAGTGTATTGTTAGGGTTAATAACATGTTCCATTTGTGTTAGGAATCATTCTGTGGGATGAATAATGGTATTTGGAACCTGGTATATTTATAAGAGTATGTAGTCGAAATATAAATATGAAAACAGAAGTCTAGGTAAGATTTGAATCCCAGAAGGGCATTGGGCCCTTGATTTAAATACTTAGCTTTGAATTAAGTACTGCACAGTTGTTTCAGATCAATTGGTATACAATGGCATAGGACCATGTACCTTGAATGATTGAATGTTGAAGAGAACATCCATTAAAAAAGGGATAGTAGGTAGGATTAGGAAGATAGTCATTAGGTTTAGAATCAAGAGTGAGTATAGGATTTGGACTAAAATTTCTTTAGCAATAGGGTTTCAGGTAGAGAATGAATGTAAATGTCAGCACATGTGAAGAGTCAGTCACAGTGATGAACTGGGGAAAATATGTAGGAAAGCAGATATCAATAGAGACATTAGGAAATCAGGCAAAGTATAAAGTGAGTGATGGGATTAGATATTTTCAACAGGGTTGAGGTTGAATATTTAATCTTCAGGAGAAACAAATATTTAGTCACCAATAGGATTGACATTTGAGAGCATTAGTCAACCTGGACATGGATGTTTTTAGAAATACATGCTCACTTTCCATTTAGACTTTGGTACAATTATGTGTACACGGTGTCTATGAATATAGAGATAATGAATGAATAGATCATAATGTGAATATATAATATAACTGGTTTCAACTTTCAATAATGGACTGAATTGATATCTGAAAATATACAGGAAATCTTATATTGATATACAATAATTCATTCCATCCAGTTATACTTCTAATGGTAATATTAGGGTAATGAGTTTTCATGAAGAGTGTGTGAGTTTTGCTTCAAAAGTGATTATGTAAATCGAAAATAATGTGTTTGGAAAGAAATCTCATTAAAAGCCCAGTCACGAAACCTGAAGGTCTACATGTGTTTTGAAGCAGGAATTGATTGAAAATGAAACAAATTCCTATAAATTTGTGAACTTGTGGATGAAATATATATCCTATGATGTGCAGAAACTGAATAAAATAGTAATGTACCAGTGTTGAATAAAAATAAACGTCAGAATACACATCATGTCCCATAGAAATCTACTTGCATTGAAGCTAAACTGGGTCAGTTACTGTAGAATTATTAGGATTTCTATGCACCATTCACTGAAGTTAATTTTCAGTACTAGAAAACAAATATGTATTTCAGGTGGATGAATCTTTCTGAGAATAATCTTGTGAAAAGTTGATTATTAATCCACATACATGAACATGAATGAATTTAGGGAGTGTATAATAAGACAAATATATTTCATATTTTTAATAATCTGTAGAGTATATATATATATATATATATATATATATATATATATATATATACACACACACACAAAACACACACAGACATTAAAAAGTAGCAATATATATGCCAATTGAAATTCGCTATGAAATATATATTATGCACAGATCCAAAAATATTCATTTTACTGAACATGGATTTATGTATAATGTTTTGCAACTAGGAAGGTAACCCATATGTTGACTTTTCAGTTCCAAAATCGTTTAGGAGGAGGGATCTCTTCTCACAATTTTTATCTGCCAATTCAGCCAAACTCACAAGAATGTACGTGTGATACCATGTAGGATTCTATATGTGCATATAAAAATACATGTTCTGAATAGGCTACAGAGAAATGGAGACAGGAATTCACATATTTGTTAACTTTAAAAACACATTGAGAGGGTGAGGGGCAGAGCCACTGCCCATGCCTCCAAGGCAGATGGACCTCTGACCCACTCATAGAACAGGCCCAGCACCCGCAGAGTGGCAGAGCCACCGCCCACACCTGTAAGGTCGGCGGACCTGCTACTGACCTTCAGAACAAGCCCAGTGGCCTGCTGGGTTGGTAGGCACATTGCCCCTATTGTAGGAGGGGCAGACCCTCAACTGCACCTGCAAGGGAGACTTTGCAAGGATACAAGAGCAATATAAATATATGGGGGAATTTTCAATAACACAACAGTTTCAACAAGCAGAAAGAAATGCGAACAGTATGAAAAGACAAGGAAAGACAGGACCACAAGCAATGCAGCTCAACTCAAGGTAAGAAGAGGTTTTATCTGCAGCATATGGAATGTCTTGAGTGGTCAACAGGTCACATGAAGCCAGGCCCATTGGGGTATACAGTATGAGGTCCATGTGTGTTTTGACTGTCAACTATGGCTGCCAAGTCTTTCAGAATAAAATCATGTGATATCCTGGCTGGATTCCCAGCACTCTGGGGAAAGCCACCCTGGGGCTAGCTCTCAGTTTCCAAGGCGACTCTCAGGCATGGCCTCCTAAAATCCTAACAAAATTCATGGCAATACTTCTCTGAGATCAGAATCAGAAATCAGTTTCAAAGGGGAATCACACCAGAGTTCAAGCCCAGGTGGACCCAGTCATCTCTTCCAACCACCACCCAAATGAACACAATTAAATCCAAAACACTCCCACATGTCACTCATCTTCTTCCATATACACACTCATCATTACCTCTGGCTGGAGGTGTCCATGAGGGGCCCAGCACAAGACAGTGTGCAAAATAACCTCCCTTGCCCCTCATTGGCCTAAAGTCAGGGTGGCCTGGACACTCTTCCTGTGAACCAGGATGGATCAAATAGGCCTGCATTTAATACTGCTCCACTTCTCCAATTTGAGGCCTTCTGACTCTGGGGTTTAGAGTCTTTATGTGAATTGGCATCATGACAATATCCAAGCACCTATGTGCCAGGCTCTGCAGGGATTAGAAGAACTCATTTGATGCAAAGGATCCCTATTCTCACTTGATAGAAGTCAAGAACCTTACAGAGGAAGGTGAGAGACTTCATCAACAATAACTGCTCTTTTGGCCATTATGGTTTAGGAAGCACACATGGGATCTTTCTTTAGATCAATCAGGTGGTGGGAATATAAGCCAAAGCCTCACACAGGGCCAAGAGGCTGATTCAGACCCATCCCTTACCAAAGCAATTAAGCAAAGAGCCACAGGTGATGCCCATTCATTTCCATTTGAAAACTGTTTTCTTCAGGCTTCACAAAGTTTGGCCTGAGGCAAAGACCTACCTGACTTTCAGGACAACAGCAGGCCCAAAGCTGGGTTTCTCAATTGAGACTTTACTGGTCACACTGATATCTGAGTTTTCTGAGATACTCCCAATTAAATTCAGCTATCCAGTACATGGCCATGTCACAGAGCTTGAAGGTGGTACATATCTTGGACACAAAACCATGAGCCTATTCTGGAGAGTGGCCAGAATTCATGAAGAAAACAGTAACTTAAGAAGATAGCAGGTTTGGCCCAACCATAAGGCAAGCCACAGTCCATTATCAACTGGGCATGAAGAATGCTGGGAAGCTTTCTACTAGACAGGAGACATCCATTGATGCATTCTCTTTTCTAATGTCTACAACCACGGACACAGTGAGATACACAGACATAGAAACACTCGTCTTGTCAAACGACTTACTAGACACAGTCCACTCCAAACCAAACAAACTGCCTTACCTACCTATTCTCAGAACATGAGGCAAAACCTCAAACTCACACCCACACCCACAAAGGCACCTCCTTACCCCAAGTAGAACTGTAACTATCCGGAGAGGTCTCTGACTGGTGGGCCATACTATGTTCCCACAAAATTGCCTGTCCTGTCTCATATCTGGTCTCCTTAGAAAATTTGATGAAGTTGTCATGAGCCAGCAGTGAGACACTACCTGATTTCTCAAGAAAGGCCCCTCTTGAGAGCTCTCCTGGCATGTAGTCATCCTGACATCAGTAGGTTCCAAGAAAGACTGACTCTGTCTGTGGTAAATCCAAACAAGTGAGCCCACTTGGACTGGGACTGCATCTGGCTCTGGGTGCCTGGTTTCTTGGATTCAAAGTTCAGAGAGTTCCATCACCAAGGAAATGAGGTAGGACACTTCCTTCAGGAACTGAATGAGGTCACTGCCTTGGCAACAACTTGGTTCTAACTGTTGCTTCCAAGGGTCCCATGAACTGGATGCTCCCCCTACTACCTGTGACACTTTCATAAGTTAGAATGGTATATCAACCATAAGCACCCGGGAACAGCTCTCCACACAGGCCTGGTTTTGTCCATCTTGTCTACATTAAGAAGAGAGAGGCTGATTCAGACCCATCCCTTCTTCCTGACCAGGTTGTTTACCATGGAAGTTGACTTTTGCTCTCTCAGGTCCTTCATAGCGGCCTACGTCTTTTCCAAGGATCATATCTGCATGGACATTTGTGGTTCTCAGCAGGTGATAGATCCCCCACATTCCTGTATTCTAATACCAACTCTGTGCCTGCTCCTCTGTAAAGTTAGATTAAGGAAACAGTTTATGGTTAGGGTAAATAAGAGGTTTGATTTTGGTTAAGAAACAATCTGTGGGATGAATAATGATATGGGAACTTGTGATATTTATAAGAATATAGAAGGGAAATATATGTATGAAAACAGAAATCTAGGTAAGATTTGAAGCCCAGAAGGGCATTCGGCCCTTGATTGGGATACTTAGCTTTGATTTACGTTCTGTACAGATATCTCAGATAAATCGATATACAATGACATAGGACATTGTACCTTGGATGATTGAATGTAGAAGAGAACATCCAGTAAAAAAGGGATAGTCAGTAGGATTTGGAAGAGTGTCAGAAGGTTTAGGAAGAAGAATGAGTATAGAATTTGGAACAAAAGTTCTTTAGTCATAGGATTTCGCTAAGAGATTGAATGTAAGTATCAGCACATGTGAAGAGTCTGTCACAATGATGAACTGGGAAAAATATGTAGGAAAGCAGATATCAATAGAGACCTTACGAAATCAGGCAAAGTATAAAGTGAGTGATAGGATTAGACATTTTCAACAGGGTTGAGTTTGAATATATAATCTTAAAAAGAAACAAATATGTGGTCACAAATAGGATTGAAATTTGAGAGCATTAGACAACCTGGACATGGATGTTTTATTAAAACATGTTCACTTTCCATTTAGGGTTTTGTACAATCAAAAGTGTGTAGTTTGCATTTTGTGTCCAGAATATTACTGTAATAAAATGTATATGTAGATCAGGTGATATAAGTATATCTTCCAGCATTTCTGAGAGCAATATTTTGAAGATGTATAAATTATTATTTGTGGTACAAAGAGGTGTACCCTCTGTCTATAAATATTGAGATAATGCATGAATAGTCAATTCTGTGAATAAATAATATAACTAGTTCCACTTTTAATAATGGATTGAATTGATATCTGAAAATATCTTAAAAATCTTATAATGATATACAATCATTCATTCCAACCACTTATACTTCTAATGTAATGTTAGGGTTATGGTTTATCATGAAGGGTGTGTGAGTTTTGCTTCAAAAGTGATTATGGAATTCGAAAATAATGTGTTTAGAAAGAAGTCTCATGAAAAAACCAGTCAAGAAACATGGAGGAATACATTTGTTCTGAATCAGGAAGTGATGGAAAGTGAAACAAATGCCTATAAATTTGCAAACTTGTGGATGAAATATATATCCTAAGATGTGCATAAAGTGAAGAAATAATAATGTACCAGTGTTGAATAAAAATGAATGCCAAAATACACTTCACGTCCCATTGGAATCTACTTGCATTGATGTTCAACTGAGAAAGTTACTGTAGAAATATTAGGATTTGTAAGCACCAGTCTCTGAAGATAGTTGTCAGTACTAAGAAACAAATATGCAGTTCATGTGGATGAATATTTCTGAGAATAATCTTGTGAAAGTTTATTATAAATCCACATAGGGGAATATAATGAATTTTAGGAGTGAACAATAAGACACATATATTTCATATTTTGAAAAATCTGGAGACTGTATATATCTATCTATCTATCTATCTATCTATATATATATATATATATATATATATATATATATATATATATATATATATATACAAACACACACAGAGACATTATAAAGCAGCAATATTATGCCAATCGAAATTCACCATGAAATATATATCATCCACTGATCCAAAAATATTCATTTTACTGAATATGGATTTATGTATAATGTTGTTCAACTAGGAAGCTCACCCATAGGTTGAATTTAAAGTTCCAAAAGCGTTTAGGAGGAGTGATCTCTTCTCACAATTTGTATCTGCCAAGTAAGCCACCTCACATGAATGTAAGTGTGGTACCAGGTATGATTCTATATGTGCATATAAAAATACATTTGCTGAATAGGCTACAAAGAAAGGGAGACAGGAATTCATATATGTGTTAACTTTAAAAACACACGGAGAACTATTTCAACAAAAAAATTGACTAGATTTATAACTCCTACCCTATATAATGCAAAAGGCAATCCAACTATACACCATGCCTCCTCTGAACTGCTTGTATTTAATTCTGTTTGGGTTATTTTTCTCCATCATATTAGGATTAGTAGTCAGAGTCTAGTAGGCTATCGGTTAGTGTCAGGGATTCAGTATTTCGAATGGAAAATTGGTAAAAGAATCAAATGTGTATGTAAATATGTGCTACACAAAAAACCTTTCCACGCTCCTTGAGAACATTACCTTCGCCTCAAGTAAGACACACTTAGAGGAGAAGAGTGAGAAAATCTGTTTAATACATATCTGGAATGGAATATGCTCAGGAGTACACTTTAGAAGAGGTAGAGGAGTTTCCAAAAGTAAGGGACAGGGTAAATACTCCACAAACATGGAGCTCTTTTTACTAAAGACTTCTTGAGAAACTGCCTCTGTGATTGAGCACTTGAAATATATGTAGTTGTCAGGATCTTTAGCTTCCTTTGTAGTTACATCATCAAAGCTGGGTCTGCATCTACGTGACCTGGACGACATGGTTTATTATTTTCCAATGAACATGAGGCAGCAGTGCTGAATTTTCTCTTTGTAGGTAAACTGTGGCCACTGGAGGCTAATTTTCTCCCCGTGTGGACTGTGAAGCCATATGGTCGTCCACCACTTTTCATGGTGTTTTTTGCTGCTGCACTGGAGTTTTGTATTTGCTTCATGAAATAAAAGGAGTTCAACTGGGATACAGTGCTGGAGGGAGTTCTGTCACGTGTAGTGGGTCAGGGTCTGCAGGAGAATGCACCAAGCAGGCTTCTATCCCACATAGCTTGCCCCCTTAACCATAGCAACCTGATTCTGAATATTGCTCTGAAACATCTCCATATAACAAGATGTCTTTACATATAAGGGTCTGCTGACTGCACCATGTCAGTAACATGCCTTTTGGAAGCCAATGGCAGATCCACATGGACCCACCACAGACGTTTTATCACACACCTGCCCACCATTGCTCTAGACCCACTACTCAGGCTCCAACTTACTGGCATCTCTTTTCTACACCATTTTCATGAAACCCAGTCAATCAAGGCACTGTCTGGCATACTCATGATCAGCAACAGGACAACCAAAGATTCTCCAGTGCTACCTGGTCATGAGAATTTCAAACATTTCATGGTATTTATCTAGCTATTTTTCAAGTATGAAGTTGGAGTCATTGTGGGCTTCAGTTCATTCAGAAACCATTAAATGATTAGGAGGCTCATTTCAATAAACGCTCTGGAGAACTCTCACAGGTAAGTCTCCCCAAAGAGTGGCCAAAAGGTCACATGAAGCCAGGCCCATTGAGGTCTACAATGTGAGGTCCATGTGTGTTTAGACTCTCAACTATTTCTGCCAAGTTTTTCAGAATAAAATCATGTGATATGCTGGCAGATATTCCCAGTGCTCTGTGGAAAGCCAACCTGGGCATAGATCTCAGATTTCAAGGGCGACTCTCATGTGTGGCCTCCTAATATCCCAACACAATTCATGGCCATGCTTCTCTGAGGTCAGTTCCAGAACGCACTCTCTAAGGGGAATCACACCAGAGTATAAGCCCAGGTGGACCCAGTCATCTCTTCCAACTGCCACAAAAATGACCACAATTAAAACTAAAACACTCCCACATGACCCTCATCTTCTTGCATATATACACTCATCATCACCTCTGGCTGGAGGTTTCCTTGAGTGGTGCAGCTCAAGACAGTGTCCAAAATAAGCTCCCTTGCCCCTCATTTGCCTAATGTCAGGGTGGCCTGGACACCCTTCCTGTGAACCAGGAGTGATCAAATAGGCCTGCCATTAATACTGCTCTGCTTCTACAATTTGGGGCCTACTGACTGTCGGGTATATATTCTTAATGTGATTTGGAGTCATGATAAAACTCAAGCACCTCTGCATGGCTTTGAATATCTTATTTGACCCAAAGGATCCCTATTCTCACTTGATGGAAGTCAGGAACCTTACAAAGGAAGGCGAGAGACTTCATCCAAAATGAGTGCTCTTTTGGCAATTTTAATTTTAGATGCACACATGGAAACTTTTCTAGATCCATCAGGTGCTGAGAATCTAAGCCACATCCTCAAACAGGGCCAGAGGCTGATTGAGACACATCTGTTTCCAATGCAATTAAGCAATTAGCAACAGGTGATGGCCATTCAATTCCATTTGAAAACTGTTTTCTTCAGGCATCACAAATGGGTGGCCTGAGGCCAAGACATTCCTGACATTTGGGCAACAGAATAATAGGTAAGAAAAAGGCCAAAAGCAGGGTTTCTCCACTGAGATTTTACTTGTCACACTGATATCTGTGTTTTGTGAGATGTTCGCCATTCCCTTCAGCTATGCAGTACATGGCCATGTCACAGAGCTTGGATGTGGTACATATCATAGACACAAAACCATAAGCCTATTCTGGAGAGTGGCCAGAATTCAGGAAGAAAACAGGAACTTAGGAAGATAGCAGGTGTTACCATTCAATAAGGCAACCCACAGTCCATTCATAAATTAGGCAGGATGAATGATGGGAAGCTTTCTACTAGACAGGACACATCCAATGATGCATTCTCTTTTTTAAAGTCTAAAACAATGGAAACAGTGGGAAACACAGACTTGGAAACACTCGCCTTGTCAAACGACTTACTAGAAACAGTTTACTCCAAACCAAACAAACCGCCTTTCCTACCTATTCTCAGAACATCAGACAAAACCACAAAAACACACCCAAACCCACAAAGGCACCTCCTTCCCCCAAGTAGGTCTGTGACTTTCCGGACTGTCCTCTGACTGGTGGGCCATATTATGTTCCCACATCATGGCCTGTCCTGTCTCAGATCTGGTCTCCTTGGCCAACTCTGTGAAGTTGTCAGGAGCCAGCGGTGAGCCACTACCTACTTTCTCAGGAATGGCCTCTCTTCAGAGCTTTCCTGGCATTTGGCCATCCTCACATCAGTAGGTAATAAGAAAAACAGATTCTGTCCTTGGTAAATCCAAACAAGGGAGACCACTGGGTTGGGAGTGGGACTGCCTTTGTGTGCCTGGCTTCCTAAATCCCAAGTTCAGAGAGTTCCATTACCAAGGAAGTGAGGTAGGTCACTTCCTTCAGGAACTGAATGAGGTCACTGCCTTTTCAATGACTTTGTCCTAAGAGTTGCTTCAAAGGGTATCATTAGATGGAGGCTGCCTCTACTTCCTGTGACACTTTCACAAGTTAGAATGGTATATCAACATTAGGAACCCAGGAACAGCTCTCCACAAATGTCTGGTTTGGTCCATCTTCTCTACAATAAGAAGAGAGAGGCTGATTCAGACACAACCCTTGATCCTGACAGGGTTGTTTGCTATTAAAGATGACTTTTGCTCTTTCAGGTCCTTCATAGCTGCCTACATCTTCTCCAGATATAATTTCTGAACGGATATTTGAGGTTCTCAGCAGGTGGAAGATCCCCTACTTTCCTGTATTATAAGACCAACTCTGTCCCTGTGCTTCAGTAAAGTTAGATTGAGGGAACAGTGTAGGGTTAGAGTTAATAACATGATAGATTTGGGTTAGGAATCATTCTGCTGGATGAATAATGGTATTGGGAACCTGCGATATTTATAAGAATATAGAGGTGAAATATATGTATGAAAACAGAAATCTATTTAAGATTTGAAGCCCAGAAGGGCATTGGGCCATTGATTGTGATACTTAGCATTGAATTATGTTCCTCATAGATGTCTCAGATAAATCGATATACAATGGCATAGGACCTTGTACCTTGGTTGATTGAATGTAGAAGATAACATCCAGTCAAAAACGATAGTCTACATGATTAGGATGATAGTCGGTAGGATTAGGAAGAAGAGTGAGTTTAGGATTTGGACCAAAAGTTCTTTAGCAATAGGGTTTCGGGTAGAGAATGAAGGTAAATGTCAACACATGTGAAGAGTCAGTCGAATTATGACCTGGGAAAAATATATAGGAAAGCAGATATCAATAGCGACATTACGAAATCAGGCAAAGTATAAAGTGAGTGATAGGATTATTCATTTTCAACCGGGTTGAGTTTCAATATATAATCTTAGGAAGAAACAAATATGTAGTCACCAATAGCATTGACATTTGAGAGCATTAGGCAACCTGGAAATGGATGTTTTTATCAATCCATATTCACATTCCATTTAGGCTTTGGTACAATCATAAGTGTGACCTTTGCACATTTTGTCCAGAATATTACTGTGATAAAATATATATGTAGATCAGGTGACATGAGTATTTCTTCCAACACTTCTGGGAGCAATATTTTGAAGATGAATAAATTAGTGGGAGTACAAATAGGTGGACCATGTGTATATGAATATAGATAATGCATGAATAGAACATACTGTGAATAAATAATATAACTGGTTCCAACTTTAAATAGCGGTTTGAATTGATATCTGAAAACAAACAGGAAATCTTATATTGATATACAAACATTCATTCCAACCAGATATTCATCTAATGGTAATATTTGAGTTATGGTTTATCATGAAGAGTG
Organism: Callospermophilus lateralis; assembly: GCF_048772815.1. Classification (NCBI taxonomy): domain Eukaryota; kingdom Metazoa; phylum Chordata; class Mammalia; order Rodentia; family Sciuridae; genus Callospermophilus; species Callospermophilus lateralis. The sequence goes on along the minus strand of NW_027513816.1, from coordinate 459,876 downwards.
TGTGTGTTTTGCTTCAATACCGATTATGGAAATCAAAATAAGGTGTTTGAAACAAAATCTCATGAAAAGACCAGTCAAGAATCATGAAGGAATACATGTGTTCTGAATCAGGAAGTGATTGAAAGTGAAACAAATGCCTATTAATTTGTGAACTTGTGGATGAAATATATATCCTCTCATGTGAAATCCTGAAGAAATAGTAATGCACCAGTGTTGAATAAAAATGAACGTCAAAAGACACATCATGTCCCATAGGAATCTACTTGCATTCATGTTAATCTGGGTCAGGTACTGTAGCATTATTAGGATTTGTATGCACCATTCACTGAAGTTAGTTTTCAGTACTAGGAAGATAATATAAATTTCAGGTGGATGAATATTTCTGAGAATAATCTAGTGAAAAGTTGATTATAAATCCACATAAATGAATATGAATGATTTTAGGGAGTGTATATAAGACACATATATAAAATATTTTGAGAAATCTGGAGAATATATATATATATATATATATATATATATATATATATATATATATATATATATATATATACAAAACGCAAACACAGGCATTGAAAAGTAGCAATATATGTGCCAAACGAAATTCATCATGAAATATATATCGTCCACAGATGCAAAAATATTTATTTTACTCAACATGGATATGAATAATACTGTCTTACTAGGAAGTTAAAACATTGGTTGAATTTTCAGTTCCAACAGCGTTTAGGAGGAGTTTTCTCTTCTCACAATTTGTATCTGCCAAGTCAGCCATCTCACAATAGTATACGTGTGATGCCAGGTAGGATTCTACATGTGCATATAAAAATACATGTGCTGAATAGGCTACAGAGAAAGGGAGATAGGAATTCACATATTTGTTAACTTTAAAAACACATGGAGATCTATTTCAATTAAAAATTAAGTACATTTATAACACCTACCCTTTATCATGCAAAAGGCAAGTTCAACTATACACCATGCCCCATCTGAACTGCTTGTATTTCTATTCAGCTTGGTTTATTTTTCTCCATCATATTAGGATTAGTAGTCAGAATCTAGTAGGTTTTGGGTTAGTATCAGGAATTCAGTATTTCTAATGGAAAATAAAAAAAATGTATCCAATGTTTATGGAAATATGTTCCACACAAAAATCTTCCCACTCTCATTCAGAGCAATGCATTGACATTACCTTCACCCCAAGAAAGAGGAGAAGAGATAGAAAATCTGTGAATACATATCTGGAATGGAATATGCTCAGGAGTTCAAAACCTTGGAGTTGGTAGATGAGTTTCCAAAAGTAAGGGACAGTGTAAACACTCCACAAACATGGAGCTCTGCTGGCCTAAAGACTTCTGCAGAAAATGCCTCTGAGGTTGGGCACTTGAAATATACGTTGTTTTCAGGAGCTTTAGTTTCCTTTGTAGTGAGACCATCAAAGCTAGATCTGCATCTACGTGACCTGGAGGACATGGTTTCTTATTTACCAATGAACATGAGGCAGCAGTGTTGAATTCTCTCTTCGTTGGTAAACTGTGGCAGCTGGGGCCTAAGTGTCTCCCCATTTGGACTGTGAAGCCTCTTGGTCATCCTATACTTTTCGTGGTGTTTCTTGTTGTTGCACTAGGAGTTTGGTATTTGCTTCATAAAATAAAAGGAGTTGAACTGGGACAAAGTGCTGGAGGGAGTTCTGTCACGTGTTGTGGGTCAGGGTCTGCAGGAGAATGCACTAACAAGGCTTATATCCCACAATGCTTTGCCCCTTGACCATAGCAAACTTATTCTGAACATTGCCCTGAAACCTCTCCATATAACAAGATGCCTTTTCATACAAGCGTCTGCTACCTGCACTATGTCACTCACAAGCAATTTGGTAGGCAATGGCAGATTCACATAGCCACAACACAGATGTTTTATCACACACCTGCACACCACTACTCTAGGGCCACTACTCAGCAGGCTCCAACTTACTGGCATCTCTGTGCTACATAATTTTCACCAAACCCAGTCAATCAAGACACTGTCTGGTATGCTCATGATCAGCAACAGGACATCCAAAGTTTCTCCAGTGCCAACTGGTCATGGGAATTTAAAAAATTTATGATATTTATGTATCCACTTTTCAAGGTTGAAGTTGGAGGCACTGTGGGTTTCAATTCATTCAGGAAACATGAAATGCTGAGTAAGCTCATTTCAATGAAAGATCTGAAGAACTCTCACAGGCAAGGCTTCCCAAAGAGTGGCCAAAAGGTCACAAGAAGCCAGGCCTATTGAGTTCTACAATGTGAGGTGTATGTGTGTTTTGACTCTAAACTATGGCTGCCAAGTCTTTCAGAATGAAATCATGTGATATGCTGGCTGAGATTTCCAGTGCTCTGTGGAAAGCCATCCTGGGCCTATATCTCAGTTTCCAAGGGCGACTCTCATGCGTGGTCTCCTAAAATTGCAACAAAATTCATGGCAGTACTTCTCTGAGGTCAGTTCCAGAACTCAGTCTCTAAGGGGAATCACACCAGAGTTCAAGCCTATGTTGACCCACACATCTCTTCCAACAACCACACAAATGACCACATTTAAAACCAAAACACTCTAACATGACCCTCATCTTATTCCATCTAGACACTCATTTTTATCTCTGGCTGGAGTTTTCCATGAAGGACGCAGGCCAAGGGAGTGTCCAAAATAAGCTCCCTTGCCCCTCATTTGCCTAAAGTCAGGGTGCCCTGGACATCCTTCTTGTAATCCAGGAGTGAACAAAAGACCTGCTGTTAATACTGCTCTGCTTCTCCAAATTGAGGACTACTGACTCTGGGGTTTAGGTTTTTTATGTGAATTGGAGTCTTGAGAAAACCCAAGCACCTATGGGCTAGCCTCTGCAGGGATTTGAAGAACTAATTTGAAACAAAGGATCCCTATTCTCACTTGATGGAGGTCAGGAGCCTTACAGAGGAAGGCGAAAGACTTCATCCACAATGACTACTCTTTTGCCCATTTTGGTTTTGGATGCACACATGGGATCTTTCTTTAGATATATCAGGTGCTGAGAATCTAAGCCACAGCCTCACACAGCGCCAAGAGGCTGATTCAGACACATCCCTTTCCAATGCAATTAAGCAAAGAGCCACAGGTGAGGCCCATTAATTTCTATTTAAAAAATGTTTTCTTCAGGCTTCACAAAGCTGTGGTCTGAGGCAAAGACTTTGCTGACATACATGGGAAGAGAACAAAAGGTAAGCAAAAGGCCCAAAGCAGGGTTTCTCCACTGAAACTTACTGGTCACACTGATATCTGAGTTTTCTGAGATGCTCACCATTCCTTCAGCTATCCAGTACATGGCCATGTCACAGAGCTTGGACGTAGTACATATCTTGGACACACAACCATGAGCCTATTCTGGAGAGTGGCCAGTATTCAGGAAGAAAACAGCAACTTAGGAATATAGCAGGTGTTGCCCATTGATAAGGCAAGCTGCATTGCATTCATAAATTTGGCAGGATGAATGCTGGAACGCTTTCTACTAGACAGGACACATCCATTGATGCATTCTCTTTTCTAATGTCTACAACCACGGACACATTGGGATACACAGAAATAGAAACAGTCACCTTGTCAAATCACTTATTAGAAACAGTTCACTCCAAACCACACAAACCACCTTTCCTACCTATTCTCAGAACATGAGACAAAACCACAAACACACACCCACACCCACAAAGGCACCTCTTTTCCCCAAGTAGGTTTCTGACTATCCGGTGTGTCCTCTGACTGGTGGGCCATACAATGTTTTCCCAAAATGGCCTGTCCTTTCTCAGATCTGGTCTCCTTGGTGAACTCCATGAAGTTGTCAGGAGCCAACAGTGAGCCAATACATGCTTTCTCAGGAAAGGCCACTCTTCAGAGCTTTCTTGGCATTTGGCCATGCACACATCAGTAGGTAATAAGAAAGACTGACTCTGTCCTTGGTAAATCCAAAGAAGTGAGAACACAGGGACAGGGACTGGGACTGGATTTGGGTGCCTGGCTTCCTGAATCCCAAGTTCAGAGATTTTCATCACCAAGGATGTGAGGTGAGGTCACTTCCATCAGGAACTGAATGAGGTCACTGCCTTGGCAACCATGTTGTCCTAACAGTTGCTTCCAAGGGTACCATGAAATGGAGGCTACCCCTACTTCCTGTGACACTTTCACAAGTTAGAATGGTATATCAACCATAGGCAACTGGAAACAGCTCTCCACACAGGCCTGGTTTGGTCCTTCTTCTCTACATTAAGAAAAGAGTGGCTGATTCAGACACATCCCTTCATAATGACCAGGTTGTTTGCAATGGAAGATGACTTTTGCTATCTCAGTTCCTTCATAGTTACCCAGTTAGCCACTACTTCTTCAGGGATTATTTTTGCATGGACCTTTGAGTTTCTCGGCAGTTAGAACATCCCCTACATTCCTGTATTGTAAGACCAACTCTGTCTCTGCTCTTCTGTAAATTTAGATTGTGGGAACAGTGTATGGTTACGGTTAATAACAGGTTTGATTTGGATTAGGAATCATTCTGCTGGATGTATAATGGTATTGGGAACCTGCAATATTTACAAGAATATATAGGTAAAATATAAGTATGAAAACAGAAATCGAGGTAAGATTTGAAGCCCAGAAGGGCATTGGGCCCTTGATTGTGATACTTAGCTTTGTTTTATTTTCTGCACTGATGTCTCAGATAAATCGATATACAATTGCATAAGACCTTGTACCTTGGATGATTGATTGTCAAAAAGAACTTTCAGTTAAAAAGGAATAGTCGGTAGGATTAGAAAGATAGTCGGTAGGTTTAGAAAGGAGAGTGAGTATAGTATTCGGACCAAAAGTTATTTAGCTATAGGGTTTTTTGTATAGAGTGAATGTAAATGTCCACACATGTGAAGAGTCAGTCACAATGATGAACTGTTGAAAATATGTAGGAAATATATCAGATATCAATAGAGACATTAGGAAATCTGGTAAAGTATATTCGGTAGTGAGTGTTTAACAAAATAGGTACTTGTCACTCCCTGTTATCCTGTATGCTTAATAAAACACTGTTGAAATCTTGAGAACTGTTTCCTAATCTTGTTTCCCGAATGTGCTGACCCCAACTGCCAAACTGCAGAATGTACTCCCTCGCTCGTTTGCACGCAAACATCTCACTCACCCGGACCCATCAATAAACTTCCCTCCCTGCCCTCTCCAAATAAAATATATAAGCTCTGCTTAAGCTGTTCTCAGGGCTCTCTGCTCTATTCAAGTGAGCTCTGAGCCCCAGCATGCTGGACCCCCAATAAACCCTTTGCTTTTGCATGAGACAGTCTCTTGGTGGTCTCTTCCCGTGACACTCACCCGACCTTTACATATGGATGTTCCACCGAGATCCGGCAGCGGCGGACGAGAGACCCCAACAGGCTTCTCTTGGGGTATGTAAAGTGCCTCTTTCTGGTTTCAGGTTTCAGGTTATGGCTTGGCAAAATGGCTGTCAATGAAGAGTGTGAGCTCTCTCCGATGGTGGATGACAGACGTGTCACAGAGCCACAGGCCACGTACCTAAGGGACGCCGCTGAGGATTCTGGAATCGAGGAACAATAGTCTCTTCGAATCAGTGATATTTAGTTTCAGATTCGGTATTGCCAGCCCATCGGGTTTTGCCAGCTACTCAGTCCTGGTCTCAGTGCTGGACGTCCATTGCGTGTCTTTATTTTCTTGTCTTGTCTGTGTCGTGTGTCGTTGCTTTTACTCTTTGTGTATCTTTCATTATGGGACAGAGCACTTCAATGCCTCTGTCCCTGACCCTTGATCACTGGACCAAAGTACACTTAAGTGCTCAGAGTCTTTCTTTTTCAGTAAAACCCTGGACCTAGCAGACTCTCTGTGACTCAGAATGGCCCACCTTTAGATTCGGATGGCCCCTAGAAGGATCTTTCTACTTCCCACTAATTTAAAAAGTAAGAGATATTGTCTTTCAGCCAGGGAAACATAGCCATCCAGATCAACAGCCATATATCTTTACTTGGAAGGACCTCTGCAAATCTCCTCCTCCATGAGTGAGGCCTTTCCTTGCCCCTGCCCCTGCTCCTACTCCTTCCCCCATGATCTCTCAAACCCTCTGCTCCTCCTCCTCCTCCACCCTGTGTTCTCCCTGAGTCAAAGATTTGACTCTACTGGACTCTCCTCCCCCTCCTTATCTCCTGCCCACATCCCCCAACTCCCAACACCCTCTAAGTGATTCCTCTGCTGCTGACTCAGCCTCTCCACCATTGGAGGAAGCTAAGCCAGCCCAGCGCCCGCCAGATAACTCCCCCGCTGCACACACAGCCCCTCCTCCGCTGGAGGAAACTGGTCCAGCTAAAGGAACTCGCCGGCGGTGAATATTTGAAAATGCTGGAACTCCCGTGATGCTCCCCCTCTATCCCTACGGGCCAGTGACTGTCGACGTCCTTGGGGGAAAAATGCAAGACTATCAATATTGGCCTTTCTCCTCTTCAGACCTATATAACTGGAAAAATAACAATCCCCCTTTTACCAAGGACCCCACCCGGCTATCAGGTGTGGTTGAGTCATTGATGTTTTCACACCAGCCTAATTGGGATGACTGCCAACAACACCTAGGGACTCTCTTCATGACAGAGGAACAAAAGAGAATCCTCCTGGTAGCTAGAAAAAAATATTCTCGGAACAGATGGGTGACCGACACAACTTCCCAAAATATTCAACACGGCTTTCCCTTGAACCAACCCAACTGGGCCCCCAACACCTTTGAAGGTAGGGAGCATTTGTCCACTTATCACCGGGTTCTAATTGTGGGTATTTTAGTGGCCGCTAGGTGACCAACAAATTTGGCCAAGGTAAGAGAGATTATTCAAGGGCCTGATGATTCCCCCTCTATGTGTCTAGAGAGAATTATGGAGGCATATAGGAGATATACTCCTTTCAATCCTCAGGCAGAGGATCAAAATGCATACGCATGATGGCCTTTATTGGGCAAGCTGCCCTGGATATTAAAAGAAAGTTACAATGCTTAGATGGATTACAAGATATGACTTTGAGAGATTTAGTCTGAGAAGCCAAGAAGGTATACTATAAGGTAGAAACTGAGGAAGAGTAGGGAGCAAAGGGAGGATAAAAGAAAAAGACAGACTAAGGCATTGACTAAGGTCTTGGTCTCAAAAACAAATAGGCCAGAAATAAGAAACATGGAGACAGGAAGGAATACCTGGGCCCACACTACAGGCCACCCCTGGCCTCAGATCCATGTGCCTACTGTAAAGAAAATGGACTCTGGGTCAAAGAGGGCCCTAGAAAGAGACAGCCATGCCAGCCAGCCATTCTGACTCTGGAGGATGACTAAGAACGTCGGGGTTCAGATCTCCTCACAGAGGTCAGGGTAACTTTTGAAGTAGAGGGTACCCCAGTAAACTATGAAGTAGATACAGGGGCAATATACTCAGCCCTTAAGGCCCATTGGGCTCTCTTTCAAATAAAAGGTCTCTGATTCAAGGGGCTAATTACAGTAAATATCGAGCTTGGACAACTAAGAGGACCATGGACCAGGGGGAAAAAATATCCATCACTCCTTTTTAGTAATCCAAGAATGCCCTGCCCCATTGATGGGCAGAGATCTGCTCACCAAGCTCCTGGCCAAAATAACTTTTAACCTGAAGGCCCCCAATTGGAATTTCTAAATCCTTCAGTAAAAACTCCTATAGTCATGGCTCTAAATATGACAGTAGAAAATGTACATCAACTCACTCACCTTGGTTCAAAGAAATTGCATTCATTCCTGAAGGATCAAGAACAGAGTTTTCCACTAACCGACTCACAGCGAAAGAAAATAACTAAACGGTTACAAAAGCCTTTCGGGTCCATCAATTGGTTAATGCTTACCCTTCCAAGCTTCCTGCAGGAAAGCACCTACGAGGAGCCAGACCAGGACAATTCTGGGAAGTGGACTTAACTAAAATTAAGCCAGCAAGGGATGGACTGAAATATCTCCTAGTCTTTGTAGATACATTTTCAGGATGGATTGAAGCCCTCCCCAGGAAAAAAAAAAGAAAAAAAGAAAAAAAAGAAACAGCACAAATGGTGGTCAAATGATCCTGGAAGATATTTTTTCAAGAAACGGCCTCCCTAAAGTAATAGGGTCTGATAATGCACCGGCGTTTGTGGCTCAGGTAAGTCAGGGGTTTGCCAGGACCCTGGGGATTAATTGGAAGTTACATTGTGCTTATAGACCACCGAGTTCAGGACAGGTAGAAAGAATGAATAGAACCATTAAAGAGACCATAACAAAATTAAGCTTAGAGACCGGCATAAAAGATTGGACTATGCTCCTGCCTTATGCACTGTTTAATGCAAGAAAATACTCCCTCTGTTTCTTTGTGTAACCTCACCCCCTATGAAATTCTCTATGGTGCCTCTCCTCCAGGACGGGACCTAACCCCAACTCTAAGACCCTAACGATCCCTTCCACACCCCCTTGCTTGAAAGACTTAAAGTTCTTAAAAGAACTCAGGGATACCTGCGAAAACAGATGGCCACTGCCTACCAAACTGGGGACGAGGGAACTGCACATCGATATCAAGTAAGAGACTTCGTCTAGGTAACATGACATCAGGTGTCATCCCTGGAACCCCGCTGGAAAGAACCATAGCAGGTGCTACTTATAAACACCTACAGCAGTAAAGGTAGACAGAATCTCTTCCTGTATCCATATCTCTCATCTCAAGCCTGCGGCCTGTCCAGACTCTGACTGGAAACTGGAAAAGACTGGTAACACTTTCAAATTGTGTATTCGCCATGTGGATAAGGCTATAGACTCTCCCCTTCACCACCAGTAGTACTAACCCTCATCAGCCCGTTCAGCAGCGATGGCTGATCACAATCCTACTGGAAAAGAAGTATGGTCTATCTTGCATACAGCCCATTTAGGGACCTGGTGGCCATCTCTCCCCCCAGATATTTGTCAGCTGGGTATAGGTCTTTCCTATTGGGATATCCTGATGAAGAGGATCCCACTAAAATTCCATTAAATCCCTTCTACACAATAGATAATGGAAACAATCATTATGGATGTAGCGACACGTGAGCCAGATGCAGGTTGGCTTGCCTAGATTACTGTTTTCCCGGCGGTCTATCAAAGACACAAAACTCACGGCTGTGTTGGGGGATAGCCGACTTCTTCTGTAAGTCATGGGGATGTGAGCATACAGGAAGTGCCTGATGGAACCCAAACTCCTAATCAATTTCTGTACAAAGCATTGGCCATATTACCAATTAGATAACCAAAACCGATGGCCCACAGAGGGGTCTCTTGATCCTCAAATCTGCATGACCTTTTAACTTCTGCAAATGATCAAAAAGGTGAAAGGTGATTCCCCTATGTGGAGGCCTTTTCTCTCCTTGCTCACATCCTGAACTATGCTTCTCCAATAGATCCTCACACACAGCCTTCTGCTCCAGACCTGCAGCGGTCACTCCCACCTCAGCAACATGATTTCTCCCCTCCAATTTCTAGATCAAAAACCCAAACCTCCGCCAATTCTCAGACCATTACTCTCTTGCTGAGGTAGCAGGTACATAGGTACCCCTCCACCCACTCACTAATCTCTTCTCCTGTCAGAGCCCGCACCGGGTCCCAGCAGGTCCTCTTACCAGTTAACCCAAAGCTCAAATCAGCTGAGGAGAGCCCTTAGACCCCTATCCAAAATGAAATGAAAATGGCCTTTAAAATTTCTTTGTCATCACTGAAAACAGGTTACTAAGAATTTAAAGTCCCTCACAGTTTTTTAGGGATACTAACTCCCGTCTTCCCCTTTGCTCTACCTGTTCTACTGCTCAACTTTTTGTTTCTAGGAAAATCCAGGACCCCTTTCCCATTATTCTTTTACATCTCTCCTACCTCATTCAGATCAATGGAGCTGCTCACAGCACACCTTCCCAGTCTTCCCCCTCTGTACCAGGCCCTCAGAAAAGTCTTAACTGACCTTCTCCAGAAGTCTTCACCATGGCTGACTTTAGGGCTTTCAGCAAAAGAGTCCCTATAAAAGAGTTCAGAGTAGATAAACTTCCTCTTTTAGTGTTGCCCTCTTCTACTTTTCCACTGGCTAAAACAATCAGCACTCCTACGCTAGACACCTCATTACTAGTTTTTCACAAAAATATGTGAACAAGGCCTCTGGCCTTGAGCTGGGGCTTCACAGAGATGGCTAGATTTTTATGATAAAGATGTTACCAACTGGGCTCCATGGTAACAGCTGGCAGGGGGAAAATATAAAGGGAAGAAAAAGCTCTCCCTCACCCAGGTGTCCTTGAAAAGTTAACTTGCCCAGAACAGAGGAAAAAGCAGGAAAAAAACTGCCTTTTGTGAACTTCTGCAGACTGTGAACTTCTGAGCCCCTTCCCTTACATGTTGGGTACAAAATTCTGAAACTACCGAAACTTGGGTTTCAGGGGATTAGTTGATTACAACAGAAGTAATGCCCTCTGAAACCGTTTGCAACAAACAGGACTGTCTCCCTGTCTTTGGTACTATCTTAGGTGCCTTGCCTTGTCCGTGCCTAAAACAGTATAATTCTATATACTTAAACATTGTTTATGTTTTCATCAAATGGTCAATAGCTGGGATTAATTGTGTAATGGTGCAGATGTTTCCCAGAGTTCTTTATTATGACGCAGGCTCATTTGAAGATCAAATAGGTGGCCATAAAACCCGGTTCCACTGGGAACATTTATCCCTCACTTTAGCCATCCTATTAGGAATAGGAGTTGCTGCAGGGGTGGGCACAAGAACTACTGCCTTGGTCCATGAGACACATCAAATGACCCAATAAGAAGCAACAATACACCAAAACTTAAAGATATTAGAAACCTCTATCACAGCTTTTCAGGAATTTTTTACCTCTCTCTCTGAAGTTGTTTTACAGAACAGTCGAGTGTTGATCCTCCTCTTCATGAGAGAAGGGGTCCTTTGTTCTCCATCGATGGAAGAATGTTGTGTTTATGCTGACCATAGTGGAGTTGTTAAAAAATCTATGAGTAAATTAAAAAATGGCTTGAAGAGTGTCAACGAGAGAGGGAGGCCCATAAAGGGTGGTTTGAGTCTTGGTTCACACAGTCCCCTCGTTAACTATGAATTTATCAACCCTGGCCAGTCCAATAATAATCCTCATATTATTGCTAACTATAAAATCCTGTTTGCTAAACCGTGTAATTTCTTTTCTCCAAGCTCAAATTGGACAAGTTGAACTTATGGTAATACCCCACTAGCAGACATAGAATGTGACACCCGGCAATGATCACTTTTATGATTAAAAGTAGCCAGAAGAAGAATTGGGGGATGAAAGGTTAATAAAATAGGCACTTGTTACTCCCTTTTTTTCTGTACGCTTAACAAAACACTGTTGAATTCTTGAGAAATGTTTCCTAATCTTGTTCCCATAATGTGCTGTCCCCAACTGACAAACTGCAGAATGTACTCCCTCACCCGGTTGCACGCAAACTGCCCACTTGCCCTGACCCATCAATAAACTTCCCTCCGTGCCATCACAAAGGAAAGTATATAAGCTCTGCTTAAGCTTTTCTCAGGGCTCTCTACTCTATTCAAGTGAGCTCTGAGTACCAGCATGCTGGACCCCCAATAAACCCTTTGCTGTTTCATGAGATAGTCTCTTGGTGGACTCTTCCTCCAACGCTCGCCTGACCTTTACTTGGATGATTGAATGTTGAAGAGAACATCCATTCAAAAAGGGATAGTCGGTAGGATTAGAAATATAGCTGGTAGGATTAGGACGAAGAGTGAGTATAGGATGAACTGGAGAAAATACGTAGGAAAGCAGATATCAATAGAGACATTATGAAATCAGGCAACGTATAAAGTGAGTGATAGGATTAGACATTATCAACAGTGTTGAGTTTCAATATATAAACTTAGGAAGAAACAAATATGTACTAACCAATATCATTGACATTTGAGAGCAATAGGCAACCTGGACATGAATGTTTTTAGTAATCCAGGATTGCTTTCCATTTAGGCTTTGGTACAATCATAAGTGTGACCTTTGCATTTTGTGATCTGAATATTACTGGGATAAAATGTATATGTAGATCAGGTGACATGAGTATTTCTTCTAACATTTTGGGAGCAATATTTTGAAGATGTATAAATTAGTATTGGGGGTACAAAAGTTGTACCCTGTGTCTATGAATATAGAAGTAATGCATGAATTGACAATACTGTGAATAAATAATATAACTGTTTCAACTTTAAATAATGGATTGAATTGATATCTGAAAATATATAAGAAATCTTATATTGATATACAATCATTCATTCCATCGAGTTATACATCAAATGGTAATATAAGGGTTATGTTTTATCATGAAGGGTGTGTGAGTTTTGCTTCAAAAGTGATTATGGAAATGGAAAATAATGTATTTGGAATGAAGTCTCATGAAAAGACGAGTCAAGAAACATAGAGGAATACATGTGTTCTGAAGCAGGAAGTGATTGTAAGTATAACAAAAGCCTATAAATTTACTAACTTGTGGATGAAATATATATCCTATGATGTGCAAAAAACCGAAGAAATAGTATGTAACAGTGTTTAATTAAAATGAACGTCAAAATACACATCATGTCCCATTGGAATCTACTTGCATTGATGTTAAACTGGGTCAGTTACTGTAGAAACAATAGGATTTGTAAGGACCATTTAATAAAGTTAGTTTTCAGTACTAGGAAACAAAAATATATTCCAGGTGGATGAATATATCTGAGCATAAACTTGTGAAAATTTGATTATAAATCCACATTAATTAACATGAATGAATTTAGGGAGTGTATATATGACACAAATATTACATATTTTGAAAAGTCAGGAGAGTGTATATATATATATATATATACAAAAAACACACACAGACACATTAAAAAGTAGCAATATATATGCCAAACAAAATTCATCATGAAATATACATAATCCACAGGTTCAAATATATTAATTTTACTGAACATGGATTTATGTATAATGTTGTTCAACTAGGAAGCTCACCCATAGGTTGAATTTTCAGTTCCAAAAGCATTTAGGAGGAGTGATCTCTTCTCAGAATTTCTTTCTGCCAAGTCAGCCACTTCACAAAAATGTATGAGTGATACTAATTAGGATTCTATTTGTGCATATAAAAATACATGTGCTGAATAGGCTCCAGAGAAATGGAGACAGGAATTCACACATAAGTGAACTTTAAAATCAATGGAGAACTATTTCAATTAAAAATTCACTAGATTTGTATCACCTACGAAAAATCATGCAAAAAGGCAGTCCAACTATACATGTGGCCTCCCCTGAACTGCTTGTATTTCTCTAGTGTTTGGGATATTTGCCTCCATCATATTAGGATTAGTATTCAGAGTCTAGAAGGGTGTGGGTTAGTGTCAGGGATTCAGTATTTCCAATGAAAAGTAGGAAAATGAATGCAATGTGTATGCAAATATGTGCTACACACAATCTTCCCACTCTCATCCAGAACAATGCCTAGACATCACCTTCGCCCCAAGTAAGACACAATTAGAGGAGAAGAGTTAGAAAATCTTTGAATACATATCTGCAATGGAAAATTATCAGGAGTTCACAACCTTGGATATGGTAGAGGAATTTCCAAAAGTAAGAGACAGGGTAAACCACTCCACAAACATGGACCTTTGCCTGCCTAAAGACTTCTTGATAAACTGCCTCTAAGGATGGGCACTTGAAATATATGTTGTTGTCAGGAGCTTTAGCTTCCTTTCTAGTGAGACCATCAAAGCTAGGTCTGATTCTCTGTGACCTGGAGGATATGCTTTCTTATTTTCCAATGAACATGAGGCAGTAGTGCTGAATTCTCTCTTTGTAGGCAAATTGTTGCCACGGGGGCTAAGTGTATCCACATGTTGACTGTGAGTCCATTTGGTCATCCTCCACATTTCGTGATGTTTCTTGGTGCTGCAATGGGAATTTGGTATTTGCTTCACGGAATACAAGGAGCTCAACTGGGACTCAGAGCTGGAGGGAGTTCTGTCAGGTATGGTGGGTGAGGATCTGCAGGAGAATGCACCAACCAGGCTTCTATCCCACATAGTTTGCCCCCTTGACCATAATAACCTGATTGTGAACATTTTGGTTAAACCTCTCCTTATGAAAAGATGCCTTTACATATAAGAGTCTCCAGGATGCACCATGTCAGCCACAAGCCATTTGGAAGTCAAAGGCAGATCCACAAGGCCCCAGGACAGAAATTTTATCACAAAACTGCACACCACTGCTCTTGGTCAACTACTCAGTAGGCTCCAACTTACTGGCATCTCTGTTCTACACCATTTTCATGAAACCCAGTCAATCAAGGCATTGTCTGGTACACTCAGGATCAGCAACAGTACATCCAAAGGTTCTCCTGTACCACCTGGTCAAGGGAATTTCAAAAATGTCATGGTATTTATCTAGCCATTTTTCAAGGATGATATTGGAGGCACTGTGAGTTCCAATTATTTTAGGAACCATTCAATGGTGAGGAAGCTCATTTCAATGAATGCTCTGGAGAACTCTCACAGGCAAGTCATCCAAAAAAGTGGCAAAATGGTCACGTGAATCCAGGCCCATTGAGGTCTACAAAGTGAGGTCCATGTTTGTTTTGACTCTCAACTATGTCTGCCAAGACTTTCAGAAAAAAATCATGTGATATCCTGGCTGAGATTCCCAGTGCTGTGTGGAAAGCCACCCTGAGCCTAGATCTCAGTTTCCAATGGCGACTCTCATGCGTGGCCTCCTAAAATCCCAACGCAATTCATGGCAATACTTGTATGAGTTCAGTTCCAGAACTAAGTCTCTTAGGGGATACACACCAGAGTTCCAGCTGAGGTGGACCAAGTAATCTCTTCCAACCACAATTAAAACCAAAACACTCCCACATGGCACACATCTTCTTCCATTGAGACACTCATCAAAACCTCTGGCTGAAGGTTTACATGATGGGTGCAGCCCAAGACAGTGTCCAAAATATGCTCACTTGCCCCTCTTTTGCCTAAAGTAAGGGTGGACTGGACCCCTTTCCTCTGAACCTGGAGTGATCAAATAAGCCTGCCGTTAATACTGCTCTGATTCTCCAATTTGAGGCCTACTGACTGTCAGGTATAGATTCTTTATGTGATTTGGAGTAATGAGGAAACACAAGCACCTATTGTCTACCCTCTGCAGGCCTTTGAAGAGCTCATTTTAACCAAAGGATCCCTATTCTCACTTGATGGAGGTCAGGAACCTAACAGAGAAAGGCAAGAGACTTCTTCCAGAATGACTGATATTTTTACATTTCGGTTTTCGATACACACATGGGAACGTACTTTAGATCCATCAGGTGCTGAGAATCTAACTCATAGCCTGACACAGGGACAAGAGGCTTATTCAGACACATCCCTTTCCAAAGCAATTAACCAAAGAGCTACAGGTGATGCCCATTAATTTCCATTTGAAAACTGTTTTCTTCAGGCTTCAAAAAGGGGTGGCCTGAGGCAAGAAACTTTCTTACACTCAGGGCAACAGAACAATAGGTAAGCAAAAGGCCCAAAGCAGGGTTTCTCCACTGAGACTTTCCTGGTAACATTGATATCTGCATTTTCTCCGATGCTCGCCACTCCATTCTGCTATCCAGTACATGGCCATGTCACAGAGCTTGGAGGTGGCACATATCTTGGACACAAAAACATGAGCCTATTCTGGATAGTGGCCAGAATTCGGAAAGAAAACAGGAACATAGGAGGATAGTAGGGGTTGCTCATCAATAAGTCAAGCTACAATCCACTCATAAATTGGGTAGGATGAATGCTGGGAAGCTTTCTACTAGACAGGGCGTATTCATTGATGCATTCTCTTTTCTCATGTCTACAAACACGGACACAGTGCGATACACAGACACTAGCCTTGTCAAACGGCTTTCTAGAAGTACTCCACTCCATACCAAACAAACTGCCTTTCCTACCTATTCTGAGAACATGAATAAAAACCACAAACTTACACCAACAACCACAAAGGCACTTCCTACCCCCAATAAGTCTTTGACTATCCAGAGTGTCCTCGGACTGGTCGACCATAGTATGTTACCCTGAATTGGCCTGTCCTGTCTCAGATCTGGTCTCCTCGGCCAACTCTGTGAAGTTGTCAGGAACCAACTGTGAGCGACTACCTGCTTTCTTAGGAAAGGTCCCTCTACAGAGCTCTCCTGGCATTTGTCCATCTTCACATCAGTAGATACCAAAAAAGACTGTCTGTCCTTGGTAAATCGAAACAAGTTATCCCACTGGGACAGCGACTGGGACTATCTCTGGGTGCCTGGCTTCCTGGATCCCAAGTTCAGAGAGTTCCATCACCAAGTAAGTGAGGTGAAGTCACTTTCTTCAAAAATGAATGAGGTCACTGCCCTGGCAACCACTTTGTTCTAACAGTTGCTTCAAATGGTCCCATGAGATGGAGGGTGCTCCTACTTCCTGTGACACTTTCACAAGTCAGAATGGTATATCAACCATAGTCAACGGGGAACTTCTCTCCACAGAGGCCTGCTTTGGTCCATCTTCTCTACATTAAGAAGAGAGAGGCTGATTCAGACACATCCTTTCATCCTCTCCAGGTTGTTTGCCATGTAAAATAAGTTTTGCTCTCTCAGGTCCTTCATAGCTGCCTACAACTTTTCCAAGGATCATATCTGCATGGAACTCTGAGGTTCTCAGCAGGTGGAAGATCACCTACATTCCTCTATTGTAAGACCAACTCTGTCCATGCTCTTCTGTAGTTAGATTGAGGGAAGAGTGTATGCTTAGGATTAACAACAGGTTCGATTTGGGTTAGAAATAATTTGGGGGATGAATAATGGTATTTGGAACCTGCAATATTTAAAAGAATATACAGGTGAAATGTAAGTATGAAAACCGAAATGTATGTAAGATTTGAAGCCCGGACGGCTATTGAGCCCTTGATTGGGATACTTAGCTTTGAATTATGTTCTGCACAGATGTCTCTGATAAATCGATATACAATGGCATAGGACCTTGTGCCTTGGATGACTGAATGTGGAAGACAACATCCAGTCAAAAAGTGAGAGTCGGTAGGATTAGGAAGATAGTCGGAAGGTTTAGAAAGAAGAGTGAATATAGGATCTGGACCAAAAGTTCTTCAGCAATAGGGTTTCGGGTAGAGACTGAATGTAAATATCAGCACATGTGAAGAGTCAGTCACATTGATGAACTGGGGAAAATATGTAGGAAAGCAGATATCAATAGAGACATTAGGAAATCAGACAAATTATAAAGTGAGTAATAGGATTAAACATTTTCACAGGGTTGAGGTTGAATATATAATCTAAGGAAGAAACAAACATGTAGTCACCAATAGGATTGACATTTGAGAGCATTAAGTAACCTGGACATGGATGTTTTTAGTAATTCATGCTCACTTTCCATTTAGGCTTTGTTACAATCATCAGTGTGATCTTTGCATTTTGTTTCCAGAATATCACTGTGATAAAATGTATATGTAGATCAGGTGACATGAGTATTTCTTCCACCATTTCTGGGAGCAATATTTTGAACATGTATCAATTAGTATTGGGAGTACAAATAGGTGTACTTTGTGTACTTCTAATGGTAACATTAGGGTTACGGTTTATCATGAAGTGTGTGTGAGTTTTGCTTCAAAAATGATTAAAGAATCGAAAATAATATGTTTAGAAAGAAGTCTAGTGAAAAGACCAGTAAATAATCATAAAGGAATACATGTTTTCTGAAAGAGGAAGTGATTGAAAGTGAACCAAATGCCTATAAATTTGTGAACTTGTGGATGAAAGGATATATCCTATGATGTCCATAAACTGAAGAAAAAGTAATGTACCAGTGTTGAATAAAAACAAACTTCAAAATACATATCATGTCCCATAGGAATCTAACGGCATTGATGTTAATCCTGGTCAGTTACTATAGAAATATTAGGATATATAAGGACCATTCACTGAAGTTAGTTTTCAGTACTAGGAAACAAATATGTATTTCAGGTGGTTGAATATTTCTGAGAATAATCTTGTGAAATGTGAAATGTTGATTATAAATCCGCATACACGAACTAGAATGAATTTACGGAGTGTATAATAAGACACATATATTTCATATTTTGGAAAATCTGGAGAGTATATATATATATATATATATATATATATATATATATATATATATACACACACACACACACACACATTAAAATGTAGCAATATATATGCCAATCGAAATTTATCATGAAATATATATCATCCACATACCTAAAAATATTAATTTTACTGAACATGGATTTATGTTTAATGTTGTTCACTAGGAAGCTCACCCATAGGTTGAATTTTCAGTTCCATCAGTATTTAGGGGCAGTGATGTATTCTCATAATTTGTAAATTCCAAAGTCAGTTTGCTCACAAGAATGTACGTGTGATACCAGGTAGAAGTCTATATATGCATAAAAATATACATGTTCTGAATAGGCTACACAGAAAAGGAGACAGGAATTTACATATGTGTTAACTTTAAAAACTCATGGAGAAATATTCCAATGAAAGGTTGACAAGAATGATAACACATACCCTTGATAAAGCAGAAGGAAAATCCAAGTATACACCATGCCTCCTATGAAAGGCCTGTATTTCTATCCTGTTAGGTTTCTTTTTCTCCATCATTTTAGGATAAGTAGTCAGAGTCTATTAGGGTATGGGTTAGTGTCAGGGATTCAGTATTTCAAATGGTAAATAGGATAATGAATCCAATGTGTATGCAAATATGTGCTACACAATAAACTTCCAACTCTCATCCAGAACAATGCCTTGACATTACCTTTGGCCCAGTGAGACACAATTAGAGGGGAAGAGTTTGAAAATCTGTGAATACAAATCTGGAATGGAAAATGCTCAGGAGTTCCCAACCTGGGAGCTGGTAGAGGAGTTTCCAAAAGTACGGGACAGTGTAAACACTACACAACCATGGAGCTCTGCTGGCCAAAAGAATTCTGGAGAAACTGCCTCTGAGGTGTGGCACTTGAAATATATGTTGTTGTCAGGAGCTTTATCTTCATTTGTCATGAAACCATCAAAGCTGGGTCTGCATCTATGTTACCTGGAGAACATGGTTTCTTATTTTCCAATGATCATGAGGCAGTGTTGCTGAATTCTCTCTTTGTAGGTAAACTGAGGCCACTGGGCCGAAGTGTCTCCCATGTGGACTGTGAAGCCATTTGGTCATCCTCCAATTTTCGTGGTGTTTCTTGCTGCTGCACTGGGAGATTGGTATTTGCTTCACGAAATACAAGGAGTTCAACTGGGACACAGTGTTGGAGGGAGTTTTGTGACATGTGGTGGTTCAGAGTCTGCAGGAGAACGCACCAACCATGCTTCTATCCCATATGCTTGCCCCTTGATGATAGCAAACTGATTCTAAACATTGCCCTGAAACCTCTCCATATAACAAGACGCCTTTACATATAAGGGTCTGCTTGGTGCACCATATCAGCTAAAAGCCATTTGGAAGTCAATGGCAGATCCACATGGCACCACCACAAATATTTTATCACACACCTGCACATCACTGCTCTGGGCCAACTACTCTGCAGTTTTCAACTAACCAGCATCTCAGTTCTACACCATTTTCATTATACCCATCAATCAAGGCACTGTCTGGTATAATAATGATCAGCAACAGGACATCCAAATGTTCTTCATTGCCACCTCGTCATGCGAATTTCAAAAATTTCATGGTATTCATCTATCCATTTTACAAGGTTGAAGTTGGAGCCATTGTGGCTTACAATTCATTCAGGAACCATTAAATGGTGAGGAAGCTCATTTCAATGAAAGCTCTGGTACAATCATAAGTGTAAACTTTGCTTTTTGTGTCCAGAATATTACTGTGATAAAATGTATAAGGAGATCAGGTGACATGAGTATTTCTTCCACCATTTCTTTGAGCAATATTTTGAAGACGTATAAATTAGTATTGGGGGTACAATAGGTGTACGCTGTGTCTTTGGATATAGAGATAATGCATGAATAGACCATACTGAGAATAAATAATATAACTGGTTTTAAATAATTTTTTGAATTGATACATGAAAATATACAGAAAATCTTATATTGATATACAATCATTCATTCCAACCAGTTCCACATTTAATGGTAATATTAGGGTTATGGTTTATCATGAACAGTGTGTGAGTTTTGCTTCAAAAGTGATTATGGAAATCAATAATAATGTGTTTGGCAAGAAGTCTCATGAAAAGACCAGTCAAGAGACCTGGAGGAATACATGTGTTCTGAAGAAGGAATTGATTGAACGTGAAACAAATGCCTGTAAATTTGTGAAATCGTGGATGAAATATATATACTATGATATATATATATATATATAAAACATAGGTGAAATATATGTATGAAAACAGAAATCTAAATAAGATTTGAAGCCCAGAAGGGCATTGGGCCCCTGATTGATATCCATATCTTTGAATAACTTTCTGCAAAGTTGTCTCAGATAAATCCATATACAGGGGCATAGGACCTTGTACCTTGGATGATTGAATGTAGAAGAGAACATTCAGTAAAAAAGGGATAGTCAGTAGTGAAAGCTTAATAAAATAGGTACTTGTCACTTCCTGTTTTTCTGTATGCTTAACAAAACACTTTTGAAATTTTGAGAATATTTGCTAATCTTGTTCCCAGAATGTGCCGTTCCCTACTGCCAAACTGCAGAATGTACTCCCTCACCTGGTTGCACGCAAACCGCCCAGTCGCCCAGACTCATCAATAAACTTCCCTCTCTGCCCTCTCCAAGGAGAGTATATAAGCTCTACTTAAGCTGTTCTCAGGGCTCTCTGCTCTGTTCAAGTGAGTTCTGAGCTCAAACATGCTGGACCCCCAGTAAATCCTTTGCTGTTGCATGATAAAGTCTCTTGGTTGTCCCTTCTTCTGACGCTAGCCCGACCTTTACATATGGAGGTTCCACCTAGATCGAGCAGTTGTGGACGAGAGATCCCAAAGGACCCCTCTCAGGTAAGTAAGGCGCCTCTTTCTGGTTTCAGGTTTCAGGTTAGGGCTTGGCAAATTGACTGTCAATGAAGAGTGTGAGCTCTCTCTGACGATGCCTGACAGTGGTGTTACAGAACTCAAGCCATGTCTCTGGAGGACACCACAGAGGACTCCGGAAATTGAGGAACAATAGTCTCCTCGACTCAGTGATATTTTGATTCGGATTTGGTATTGCCAGCCCATCGGGTTTTGCTGGCAACTCAGTCCTGGTCTCAGTGTTGGACGTCCATTGCCTGTCTTTATTGTCTTGTCTTGTCTGTGTCATGTGTCGTTGCTTTCACTGTTTGTGTATCTTTCATTATGGGACAGCGCACTTCAATGCCTTTTTCCCTGACCCTTGATCACTGCACCAAAGTCCGCTTAAGGGCTCAGAATCTTTCTTTTTCAGTAAAGTGCTGGATGTTGCAGATTCTCTGTACCTCAGAATGGCCAACATTTGGAGTTGAATGGCCCCTAGAAGGATCTTTCTACTTCCCACTAATTTAAAAAGTCAGAGATATTGGCTTTTAGCCAGGGCCACATAGCCATCTGGATCAACAGCCATGTATCTTAACTCAGCAGGACCTCTGCAAAGCTCCTCCTCCATTGGTGAAGCCTATCCTTGCCGCTGCCCCTGCTACAACTTCTTCCCCCAGGAACTCTCAAACACTCTTCTTCTTCTTCTCCTCCACCCTCTGTTCTCACTGAGTCACCAGATTTGACTCTACTGGACTCTCCTCCCCCTCCTTATCCCCTGCCCTGGTTCCCCAGCCCCCAACACACTCTAAGTGATTCCCCTGCTGCTGACTCAGCCTCTCGTCCATTGCAGGAAGCTAAGCCGGCCCAGCGCCCTCCAATAATTTCCCTGTGGCACACACAGCACCTTCTCCCATGGAGGAAGCTGGCCCAGCTAAAGGAATGCGCTGGTGGCAAAAGATCGAAAACCCTGGAACTCTCGGGATGCTCCCCCTCCTTCCCTAGAGGCCAATGGTTATCGATGGCCATGGGGGAAAAATGCAAGCCTACCAGTATTGGCCTCTCTCCAGACCTATATAACTTAAAAAATTACAATCCCCCTTTTCCGAGTACCCAACACAGCTCTCAGGTGTGGTTGAGTCATTAATGTTTTCACAACAGCCTACTTCAGAAGACTGCCAACAACTCCTAGGAACTCTCTTCAAGACAGAGGAACAAAAGGGAATCCTCCAGGAACCTAGAAAAAAATATCCTCGGACCAGATGTTCATCCGACACAACTACCCAACATAATCAAAGCCTGCTTTCCCTTTAACCGACCCAACTGTGACCCCAACACCTTTGAAAGTAGGGAGCTTCTGTCCACTTATAGCTGGGCTCTAATACTGGGTCTCCAAACAGCCGCTAGTGACCAACTAATTTGGCCAAGGTAAGAGAGATTATTCAAGGGCCAGATGAATCTCCCTCTATGTTTCTAGAGAGAATTATGGAGTCATATAGGACATATATTCCTTTCGATCCTCAGGCAGAGAATCAGAAGGCATCTGTCATGATGGGCAAACTGCAATTGATATTAAAACAAATTTACAAAGCTTAGATTGATTTCAAGATATCACTTTGAGAGATTTCATCAGAGAATCTGAGAAGATATACTATAAGAGAGAAATTGAGGAAGAGAAGGGAGCAAAGTGAGGTTAATGAAGCAAAAGGCAGACTAAGGTGTTGACTAAGGTCCTGGTCACAACAACAAATAGGCCAGAAATTAAGAAACAGGGAGACAAGAAGGGATAAGTTGGCCCACGACAGAGGCCACCCCTGGCCTCAGATCAATGTGCCTACTCTAAAGAAAAAGGACACTGGGTCAAAATTGCCTTAGAAAGTGACAGCCAGGCCAGCCAGCCATTCTGACTCTGGAGGATGACTAAGAAAGTCGGGTCTCATATCCCTTCCCCGAGCTCAGGGAAACTTTTGAAGTGGAGGAGACCCCAGTAAACTGGATACAGGGGCAATATACTCAGCCCTTAAAGCCACAATAGGCGCTCTATCTAATAAAAGGTCTCTAGTTCAAAAAACTAATGGCAGTAAATATCGGACTTGGACAACTAAGAGGACCATTGACTTGGGGAAAGGAAAAATCCATCATTTCTCCCTAGTAATCCCAGAATGCCTGGCCCCATTGATGGGCAGAGATCTGCTCACCAAGCTCTGGGCCAAAATAACTTTTAACCCTGAAGGCCCCCAAGTGGAATTTCTAAATCCTTCAGTAGAAATTCCAAGAGTCACGGCTCTAACTATGTCAGTAGAAAATGTACATCAACTCACTCACCATGGTTCAAAGAATCTGCAGGCATTCCTGAAGGATCAAGAACAGAGTTTTCCACTAACCGACTCACAGTGAAGGAAATAACTGAATGGGTAACATAAGCCTGTCGGGTCCATCAATTAGTTAATGCTTACCCTTCCAAGCTTCCTGCAGGAAAGCACCTACGAGGTACCAAACCAGGACAATTCTGGGAAGTGAACTTTACTTAAATTAAGCCAGCAAGGTATAGACTTAAATATCTCCTAGTCTTTGTAGGTACATTTTAAGGATGGATTGAAGCCTTCCTCTCAAAATAAAAGAAAAAAGAAAAGAAAAGGAATAGTGCAAATTTTGGTCAAGAAGATCCTAGAAGATATTTTTCCAAGATATGGCCTGCCTAAGTTAAAAGGGTCTGATACTGGACCAGCGTTCGTGGGCCAGATAAGTAAGGGGTTAGCCAGGACCCTGGGGATTAATTGGAAGTTACATTGTGCTTATATACCCCAGAGTTTAGGACAGGTGGAAAGAATGAATATAACCATTAAACAGACCTTAAAAAATTAAGCTTAGAGACCGGAATAAAAGATTGTACTATGCTACTGCCTTATGCACTGTTTCATGAAGGAAATACTCACTCTGTTTTTTGTGTAACTTCACCCCCTATGAAATTCTCTATGGTGCCCCTCCTCCAGGAAGGGACCTAACCCCAACTCTAAGACCTAACGATCCCTTTCACACCCCTTGCTTGACAGATTTAAAGCTCTTGAAAGAACTCAGGGATACCTGTGAAAACGGCTGGCCACTGCCTACCAACCTGGGGACAAGGGGACTCCACATCGATATCAAGTAAGAGACTTTGTCTACGTAAGATGACATCAGGTGTCATCCCTGGAACCCCACTGGAAAGGACCATACCAGGTGGTACTTATAACACCTACAGAAATAACAAAAAGAAAAAAAATTGAAAATAAAGAAAGGAAGAAATTAAAAAAATAATAATGATAATAAAAAAATGAAAATTAAAATTTAAAGAAATAATACTACTAATAATAAAATAAAAAAAATTGAAAACATAAAATAAGTTAAAGAACAACTACACCAACAAAAAATAAAAATGAAAGAAAAAGAAAAAAAAACATAAATGCAGTCATAGATTTCGATTAACTTCTCTTAAAGTAGGTGGTGCTGTGCCCACTGGGCCAAGCTTCTCCTCTCAAAGGTGGGAACCATTAACTGTGCAGCAGCTCTAAGTCCCAGACTGGGTGGGTCTCCAATCCTGAGTGCCTAGGGCCTTCTCTTGTGTTTCCTCAAACCAGGCCCCGCTCACCACAATACTGGCTACACGCCAGTTCTGCTGCTCCTTGGAGCCCTGTTTTCATGAATACCTGGGCACACTCTCTTTGTTTGCCTCCCTCAGCCCCTAAGTTTGTAGAGCTTGGGGCTGAGAACCCTCAGCAAATTTGCTTGCCCTCCAGGAGCCACGCCCCTGGTAGCTGGTGCAAGAGACCTCAGTTGTCTGCACTGGTGGGAGCGGTAGCCGAGAGCTCCTGAACGCAAGTCCAATGCCACTCCTGATTCCCTCGGTCTGGCTATGGAGCTCACAGGAGAGCTAGGAGGGGCCCTTATGAAAGAGCCGGGAGGGGCTCTTAAGGTTTCTCCACTGTGTGGAGAGAGATGACTAGGGGATTAAACACCTGTCACAAAGGTTTCAATGAAGATATCTCCTCCACTCGTGATGTCAGTTCTCTGCCATGGTGGTATCTCGTGCAAATGGTGACCGTTCTTTCCCTTTGCCGGGTGACCAATGCAACGGGTGAGTCCTGACTGACTTTCCCAAGACCCATTTCAGTCCTTTGGCCACTGCATATGAAGGCTCAGTTGGCTTTTACGTCTGTAAATTCAGAAGGGCCGACCAATTATTTCAGCGGGATCTTTAGTGCTGAGTCATGAGAAGCAGGCGAACTGGAGGTTGAATGCAGCATATCCGGACTCGGTGTGTGTGTTCTGAGGGGCCCAGATTGTACCCCCCAGATCCACATCAGCTGAGCATTGCCTAGTTATCCTGAGCAAACAGCATTTAGACAGTTTACGGCTCCCTATGCCCGCACATTTGAAGATGTCAGAGACTTGATCTCTCTGCACCTGCCACCATGTTAGATCTCCTCAATGATATTCATGTTACCCTTACAGCTTCCTGGCATAAGCAAGTTCTTGGGATTGTAACACTACTGCTTCTGTTTCCAGTCCAGATTTCTAGAAATGAATCCTTGCCGCCATTGCCTCTGCCTCTGGACCATGCTCACGTTAGCCGCGCTCATGGGTGCTGCGCTCGACTGTGACTATAGCGGAACCACCGCGGCCTCCATTGCTCCTCAGCCCGGTGCCCATCCCTTGGGGCCCAAGCAGATGCCACCATGGCTCTCCGGACCCCTCCTCCAGAGCACAGGTCCCTTAGCAGGGGAATGCAGAATGACCCCAGAGACAGGCTCTGCCCGAAGGTGCAGCGGCAAACAGGCGACCTAGGTGCTCGAGGCCATGGTCCAGCCTTCAGAGGACAGGACTCGGCCCTTAGCCCAGCTCCAACCTCTAGATGCGGCAGCCGGACAATTTAGACAGAGTCATCAAGACAGCCAGCAGAAAGCAAATGGTGGCTCCTGAGGAGTGGATTTTCGGCACAGAAACCACAGCCCAGCGAACAATCCCAGTCCATAAACTCTCCCTGTATATAAAATTATTTTAAAAAAGGGGGCGGAAGTAACTGAGCTTTCTTTGCATCAGGTACTTACAATCCACTGCTGATTACACATTCAGGTTCTCTGCCTGGAGCGAAGCGAAAGAGGAAGCAGATGCGCGCAAAGCGCCCATGGCTTTGAGCAGCCAAGCGTCTCTTTTTCCATCTCTTTGTTCTTCCTGCTGCTTGGCAAGTGGTCTACTACAGATTAACGGTAAAAGGAGCTCTAACCAACTGCACGAAATCTCAGTTAAAGCCGCTGCACTGAGCACCACACTCAGCATTTCAGCAACCCCCGTACGCAGCGGCCATCTTCCCTACCAGGTTTGGTTTTTCGGTTTTCGGTTTTTGTTGGCAGAGTGGCTGCCAGCAGAGAGCGTAAGTTCCCACTGGCGGTGGTGGACAGACGTGTCCTGAAGCCACAGACCACGTCCTTGCAAGGGACTCCTTGGACGATTCGGGGAGGGACGGATGTGTCCTAATTAGGTGACTCTACTGCCAACCTGACAGGTCTTGCTGGCTACTTATGTCTCTCAGGTTGAATTCATTGTCTGTCTTTGTGGTCTAACCCATCAGGTTTTGCCAGTTACTAGGTTCTAATCTCTCCTTCTGAACTCGTGTTAAACGTTAACTGTGTGTCCGTGTTTGTGTCACGTTTGTATTGTCGTTGTCTCTGTTTGAGTAACTCTCATTACGGGCCAAAGCCATTTCATGCCTCTGTCCTTGAAGCCTTTTCTGGTCCCTGGCTCCAACCTGACCCCTTTGCCCACGATCCTATCACTCAAACCTTCTGCACCTCCCCCTCTTCCCTCCATTCTCACTGAGTCACAAGTTTGAAGATCTTAGGGTTGTGAACAAATGGGAGCTGCATGATGGTCTTTGTGTGTCTTTTTGTCTGTGTTTCTGTTAAATGTGATGGCATTGTGTGGACCGATGCAGAGTCCCGTGTTCCAACCTGCCTTAGATGTGTGGAAGTAACTTTAGCTAAATTTTAACCTAATGCTTCTCCTGTGAGGGACCAAAAGTCAATAGAACCGCCAGCTTTTCTGTTCTCACCTTTTACACCTCTCTTAGCTGTGTTTTAAAGAACTTTGATGTACTTTACTCCCCTTTGTTAAGCGAGATTAGGGAAGCACTGTTTTCTTTTTTTTTCATAGTTGGGTTGAGCACGCCAACTGCAGAGGGAAATGCCTGGGGTCTAAGAACTTTGATATCTCGCATAAACTTGTCTCAAAACCCTGTCCTCATTATTAAATTGGCATTAATTGGATTTGGGGATGGGATCCAAACCTTCAGTCATAAATTTTGACACCCCAGAGTGGACTTTAAAGGAGTCCCCACTCTGCCCTCTTGGGGAAGCCTAGAACTCAAAAAACTGCAAGTAGAAAATGAACTATTTGGGAGCTGACTACTGAAAAGTTGGGAGATATAGAATATGCCTGGTGCCTGGGGTCAAACCAAACCAGAGGAACTAATCCTGTAAGTAAAAAGTGAGGCTAAGGGACTCCCAGCAGCTGCCCGAGCCATTTTGCTGTGGGGAACTCCCTTATTCCTTACCTGCACTATAAGGATTACTCCACCTCTGTTTGCTTAACAAAAGGGAGAATGAATGCAGTAATATGTTGATATTATAGATTGTTTCTTGGGGATAATCTTGGCTGAATGTGTATCTAAAAGATGATTTTTTATTGTAACAATCTGGTATCTAAATGGGTTTCTAAAGCATTGCACTATCATACAGTATAAAGTTGGGTTTAAACAATTGTTTAGTTTGATTTCAGATAGTTCATGCTAGAAACCTTAAATACTTAGGATTAAAAAAAATATTAAAGAGTTTAAATTTTTAACTAGGTAGCCTGAGAAAATTCCACTAGATATACCAGTGCACTAACTTGGGCAAAGAAAATAAATTATGATATGGTATCTGTTCCCCTCAGTGTGTAAGATTTAAAAAAAATGGTGCTAAATTAAAAGGTTCGTCTGGCTTATTGAAATGGCATTAATTAGCAACAATCTTGGAAATATTTAAAGCTTAATTTCGGATACCCATGGCAGTGTGTGGTTTTTTAAAAAATTTTTCAGCCAATTTAATGTAACTTAATACTACTTTTGAAATTTCAGAACAAAGAAAGTGGGTTATTATCTTATAGAAACTTTTTTGTGATGGTGCCATTTATATTATCAAAAAATGATCCAATTTTCAGTTTTGTGTGAGCAAATTTTTCTAGTGTAGAAAAATCTAAAGGTATAAAATTTTGAGAATTACATCTTGAACTTGCATCATAATTTTCAACATTCAAACCTGGAAATTATGACATAGCTATAATGCCTTAGGCATGAGGTTTCTGCTCAAAATTCGCGTCTTTCCAGTTTTCGAGACCTCAGTCAGGACTTAAGTTGATATGCAATCAGGAAGAGACAGATAAAAAGGAGTAAAAGTTTATGTTTACCTGAACTCAAACTAGACTCAACGAATAAGTACATTATATGGTATTTACTAATTACTGAATAGTCATCTTTTTTAGGACTCTTGCTTTTTCTTAGATTCTGTATTTTTTTTTTCTTTTTTTGAGCTCATAATCTTTATCCTGCAGATCGGTAAATGTTTTTGGATCAGATCTATTTTTGATCAACTGTGAAGTTTTTAAACATTGCAATGGAGATTTCACCTGAAAAAGCTACAAGGCCTTTACTATTGTGTTATGTGTTACATTTGTGTTATGTGTTGTATGTCGGTATGCCTGTATGTGTGTAAGTCAATATATAATGCAGTGATATGACAATTGATAGATGAGGAGCGCTCATGAGAAATTTAAAAATGGATTCAAATATCTTTGATTCACGTGATTCAAATGGTTCAATTCAAATTGGGTAAAAAGATAAAAATAAAGATGTCTTTAAAAATAGGCCTATAAGTTTTCTAGGTGTTCAAAAACGCCCTAGTATAATGTTGATGTCTATAAAATAATCTGCTTAAATTCAGAAATTTACATGTATTGTTTCAAAATGTGAACAGAAAGAGGTTAACAAATGCAAAAGAGAAACTAAAAGGTTCTAGATATAGATTTAATAGAGGGAAAATGTGTTTCTGGATAAGAGAGTCTATATGATTAAGTAATTAAAAGGTTTAATAATAAAAAAGTTTTGTGTAAGTTGGTTATATGTGTAAATTTTGAGCAAGTAATCTTAAAAAATTAAACAGCTGGTTAAACTAGTACTGTTTTTACAAAATTGTGCCATGTTATTTCTTTAAAAAGCTAAACTTGGTTAATACAAAAACATCAATGTAATTGTGGTGTTAATGTGTTCATATCTTCCAGGTATACAAGTCTGTAAGGTAGAAGCTTCAAAAGAGCATTGTATCAAGCTGGTGTTCTAAGGTTGTATGGTAATTCTAGGCTTAAAAGAAAAACATGTTGGAGATTTATGTCTGTCATTTGTGTTCTATAATTGGACTTCTTTTCAATAAGATATTTACAGTTCCATCATACTTTCTACACTGAGATACAATCTAAATGTATTTTTAAGTTTATGAGAGCCTAAACTCTGAAGGTATTATTGTAAAACACAAAGGTAATTCCCATTCATTTCCATGTGAAAACTGTTTTCTTCTGGCTTCACAAAGGGGTGGCCTGAGGCAAAGACTTTCCTGATATTCAGGGCAACATAACAATAGGTAATCAAAAGGAACAAAGCAGGGTTTCTTCACTGAGACTTTACTGGTCACATTGATATCTGAGTTTTCTGAGATGCTTGCCATTCCCTTCAGGTATCCAAAACATGGCCATGTCACAGAGCTTGGAAGGGGTCCATATCTTGGACACAAAACCATGAGCCTATTCTGGAGAGTGGCCAGAATTCAGGAAGAATACAGGAACGTAGGAAGATAGTAGGTGTTTCCCAGTGATAAGGCAAGCCACAGTCCATTCATGAATTGGGCAGGATGAAAGTTGGGAAGTTTTCTCCTTGACAGGACACACCCACTGAGACATTCTCTTTTTTAATGTCTACAACTACGGACACACTGGGATACACAGACATAGAAACACTCACCTTTTCAAAGGACTAACTAGAAATAGTTCACTAGAAACCAAACAAACCACCTTTTCTAACTATTCTCAGGACATGAGAAAAAACCACAAACCCACACCCACACCCACAAAGGCACCTCCTTCCCCATGTTCGTTTGGAGCTATCCAGAGTGTCCTCTAACTGGAGCACCATACTATGTTCCCCAGAAATGGCCTGTCCTGTCTCAGATCTGGTCTCCTTGGACAACTCTGTGAAGTTGTCAGGAGCCAGCAGTGAGCCTCTACATGCTTTCTCCGAAAGGGCCCCCCTTCAGAACTTTCCTGACATTTGGCCATCCTCACATAAGTAGGTACCACGAAAGACTGATTCTGTCCTTGGTAAATCCAAACAATTGGGATCACTGGGACTGGGTCTGGGACTGGGTCTGGGTGCCTGGCTTCCTGGAACCCAAATTCGGAGAGTTCCATCAACAAGGATGTGAAGTGAGGTTACTTCCTTCAGGAACTGAATGACGTCACTGCCTTGGCAACCACTTTTTCCTAACATTTGCTTCCTAGGGTCTCATAAGATGGAGGATACCCCATCTTCCTGTGACACTTTCACAAGTTAGAATGGTTTAAAAACCATAGGCACCTGGGAACACCTGTCTGCACAGGCCTAGTTTGGTCAATCTTCCCTACATTAAGAAGAGAGAGGATGATTCAGACACATCCTTTCATCCTGACTGGGTTGTTTGCCATGGAAGAATACTTTTGCTCTCTCAGGTCTTTTATTGCTGCCTACATCTTCTCCAGGAATCATTTTTGCATGGACCTTTGATGTTCTCAGCAGTTGGAAGGTCCCCTACATTCCTGTATTGTAAGATCAACTCTGTCCCTGCTCTTCTGTAAAGTGAGATTGAGGGAATTGTGTATAGTTAGGATTAATAACATGTTCGATTTGTATTAGGAATCATTCTGCTGGATGAATAATGGTATTGGAAACCTGCAATATTTATAAGAATATATAGGTGAATATAAGTATGAAAACAGAAATCTAGGTAAGATTTGAAGCGCTGAGAGGTATTGGGCCCTTGATTGGGATACTTAGCTTTGAATTACATTCTGCACTGAGGTCTGAGATAAATTGATATAGAATGGAATAAAACACTATACCTCAGATGATTGAATGTAGAAGAGAACATCCAGTCAAGAAGTGGTAGTTGGGAGGATTAGGAAGATAGTAAGTTTTGGAAGAAGAGTGAGTCTAGGAGTTGGACCAAGACTTTTTTAGTAATAGGGTTTTTGTTAGAGAATGAATGTAAATGTCAGCAAATGTGAAGAATCAGTCACTATGATCAACTGGGCAAAATATGTAAGAAAATAGATATCAATAGTGACATTAAGAAATAAGGCAGAGTATAAAGTGAGTGAGAGGATTAGACATTTTCAACAGGGTTGAGGTTGAATATATAATCTTAGCATGAAACAAATATCTCCTCACCAATAGGATTGACATTTGAGAGCCTTAGGCATCCTGGACATGGATGTTTTTAGTAATTCTTACTCACATTCAATTTAGGCGTTGGTACAAACATAAGTGTGACCTTTGAATTTTTTATCCAGAATATTACTATGATAAAATATATATGTAGATCTGGTGACATGAGTATTTCTCCCACCATTAAAGGGAGCTATATTCTGAAAACTCATAAATTAGTATTTGGAATAAAAAAGTTGTACCCTGTGTCTATGAATATAGAGATAATGGATGAATAGTCCATACTGTGAATAAATAATATAACTGGTTTCAACTTTAGAAATTGGAATAAATTGATATCTGAAAATATACAGGAAATCATATATTGATATACAATCATTCATTCCAACCAATTATACATCTAATGGTAATATTAGTGTTATGGTTTATCCTAAAGAGTGTGTGAGTTTTGTTTCAAAATAATTGTGGAAATCAAATATAATGCGTTAGGAAGAAGTATCATGAAAAGACCAGTCAAAAAAAAAGGAGGAATACGTGTGATCTGAAGCAGGAAGTGATTGAAAGTGTACCAAATGCCTTTAAATTTGTGAAATGTGGATGAAATGTATTTTCTAAGTTGTCCATAAATTGAAGAAATAGTAATGTACCAGTGTTGAAAAAAAATGAACATTAAAATACACAACATTTCCCATTGGAATCTACTTGCATTGATGTTAAACTGGGTCAGTTACTTTAGAACTATAAGGATTTGTATGCACCTTTCACTGAAGTGAGTGTTCAGTACTAGAAAAAAAATATGTACTTGAAGTGGATGAATATTTCTGAAAATAATCTTGTGAAAATTTGATTATAAAACCACATACATGAACATGAATGAATTTAGGGAGTGTATAAGAAGAGACATATATTTCATATTTTGAAAAATCTAGAGAGTGTAGATTTTTCACAAAACACACACAGAGATATTAAAAAGCAGCAATATATATGACAATCGAAATTCATCATGAAATACATATCATACACAGATCCAAAAATATTTATTTTACTGAACATGGATTTAAGTACAATGTTGTTCAACTAGGAAGCTCACCCATAGGTTGACTTCTCAGTTCCAACAGCGTTTAGGAGGAGTGATCTCTTCTCACAATCTTTATCTGCCACGTCAGCCATCTCACAAGAATTTACGTGTGGTACCAGGTAGGATTCTATATGTGAATATAAAAATACATGTGCTAAATAGGCAACAGATAAAGGGAGACAGGAATTCACATATTTGATACCTTTCAAAACACATGGAGAAATATTTCAATTAAAAATTTACCAGATTTATAACACCTACACTTTATCATGCAAAAGGCAAGTCCAACAATACACCATGCCTCCTCTGAACTGCTTGTATTTCTATTCTGCTTGGGTTATTTTTCTCCATCATATTAGGATTAGTGGGCAGACTCTAGTAGGGTATGGGTTGGTGTCAGATTTCAGTAATTCGAATGGAAAATAGGAAAATGAATCCATTGTGTATGCAAATATGTGCTACAAAAAATCTACCCATTCTCATTCAGAACAATGCCTTGACATTACCTTGACCCCAAGTAAGACACAGTTAGAGGAGAAGAATTAGTAAATCGGTGAATACATATCTGGAATAGAAAATGCTCAGGAGATCACAACCTTGGGGGTTGTAGAGGAGTTTTCAAAAGTAAGGGACAGGATGAACACTCCACAATCGTGGAACTTTGTTGGCCTAAAGACTTCTTGAGAAACTGCCCCTGAGGTTGGGCACTTGAAATATATGTTGTTGTCAGGAGCTTTAGCTTCCTTTGTAGTGATACCATCA
The DNA here is from genome assembly GCF_048772815.1 of Callospermophilus lateralis. Classification (NCBI taxonomy): domain Eukaryota; kingdom Metazoa; phylum Chordata; class Mammalia; order Rodentia; family Sciuridae; genus Callospermophilus; species Callospermophilus lateralis. The sequence goes on along the minus strand of NW_027513816.1, from coordinate 426,388 downwards.
AAGATGGGTCTGCATTTATGTGACCTGGAGGACATGGTTTCTTATTATCCAAAGAACATGAGGCAGCAGTGCTGTATTCTCTCTTTGTAGGTAAACTGTGGACACTGGGAACTAGGTGTCTCCCTTTCTTGACTGTGAAGCCAATTGTTCCTCCTACAATTTTCGTGATGTTTCTTGTTTCTGCACTGGTATTTTGGTATTTTCTTCATGAAATACAAGGAGTTCAACTGGGAAACAGTGCTGGAGGGAGTTATGTCATGTGTAGAGGGTCAGGGTCTGCAGACGAATTCACCAACCAGCCTTCTATCCCACATAGCTTGGCCCCTTGTCCATAACAAACTGATTCTGATCATTGCCCTAAAACCTCTCCATATAACAAGATGCCTTTACATATAAGGGTCTGCTGGCTGCACCATGTCAGCCAAAATCCATTTGGAAGTCAATGGCAGAACCACATGGCCCCACCACAGATGTTTTATCATACACCTGCTCACCACAGCTCTGGGCCCACTTCTCAGCAGGCTACAACTTACTGGCATCTTTGTTCTACACAATTTTTAAGAAAACAAGTCAAACAAGGCACTGTCTGGTACACTCATGATCAGCAAGAAGACTTCCAAAGGTTCTCCAGTGACACCTGGTCATGGGAATTTCAAACATTTTATGGTATTTACTGAGCCATTTTTCAAGGATGACGTTGGAGGCACTGTGGGTTACAATTCATTCAGGAACCATTATATGTTGAGGAAGCTCATTTCAATGAAAGCTCTACAGAACTCTCACAGGTAAGGCTTCCAAAAGAGTGGCCAAAAGACACATATATTTCATATTTAGTAAAATCTGGACAGTGTGTGTGTATACACACACACACACACACACACACACACACACACACACAGAGACATTAAAAACTAGCAATATATATGCCAATCAAAATTAATCGTGAAATATATATCATCCACGTATCCAAAAGTATTCATTCATTTTACTGAACATGGATTTATGTATAAGTTGTTCAACTAGGAAGCCCACCCATAGGTTGAATTTTCAGTTCCAACAGCATTTAGGAGGAGTGATCTCTTCTCACAATTTGTATCTGCCAAGTCAGCCACCTCACAAGAAAATACGTGTGATACAAGGTATGATTCTATATGAGCATTTAAAAATACATGTACTGAATAGGATACAGAGAAATGGGGGAGACAGGAATTCACATATTTGATATGTGTAAAAACACATGGAGAACTCTTTCAACAAAAAATTGACTAGATTTATAACTCCTACGCTATATAATAGAAAAGGCAAGTTCAACTATACAACATGACTCTTTGATTTGCTTGTATTTCTATTCTGTTTGGATATTTTTCTCCATCATGTTAGGATTAGTAGTCAGAGTCTAGTAGGGTATGGGATAGTATCAGGGATTGAGTATTTCGAATGGAAAATTGGAAAATGAATCCAATGTGTATGCAAATATGTGCTACAAAAAAATCTTCCCACTCTCATCCAGAACAATGCCTTGATATTACCTTCGCCCCAAATACCACATTTAGAGGAGATGAGTTAGAAAATCTGTGAATACATATCTGGAATTGAATATGCTCCGGAGTTCACAACCTTAGAGGTGGAAGAGGAGTTTCCAAAAGTAAGTGACATGGTAAACACTCCACAAACATGGAGCTCTGCTGGCCCAAAGACTTCTGGAGAAAATGCCTCTGAGGTTGGGCACTTGAAATATACGTTGTCAGGAGATTTAGCTTCCTTTGTAGTGAGACCATCAAAGCTGTGTCTACATCTATGTGACCTGGAGGTCATGGTATCTTATTTTCCAATGAACATGAGGCAGCAGTGCTGAATTCTCTCTTTGTAGGTCAACTGTGGCCACTGGTGTCTAAGTGTCTCCTCGTGTGGACTGTGAAGCCATTTGGTCATCCTCCAATTTTCGTGGTTTTTCTTCCTGATGCACTGGGACTTTGGTAATTGCTTCACGAAATACAAGGAGTTCAACTGGGACACAGTGCTGGATGGAGTTTTGTCACGTGTGGTGGGACAGGGTCTGTAGGATTATGCACCAACCAGGCTTCTGTCCAACATAGCTTGCCCCCTTTACCAAAGCAACCTGATTCTGAACATTGCCCTGAAACCTATCCATACAACATGATGCCTTTACATATAAGGGTCTGCTGACTGCACAATGTTAGTCGAAGTCATTTGGAAGCCAATGGTAGATCCACATGAAACTACCATAGCTGTTTTATTTCACACCTGGCCACCTTTGTTCTAGGCCCACTACTCAGCAGGGTCCAACTAACTGACATCTCTGATCTTCACAATTTTCGTGAAACCCAGTCAATCAAGGCACTGTCTGGTACACTCATGATCAGCAACAGGATATCCAATGGTTCTCCAGTGCCACCTGGTCATGGGAATTACAAAAAGTTCATGTTATATATTGAGCCATATTTCAAGAATGAAGTTGGAGGCACTGAGTTTTTCATTTAATTCAATAACCATCAAATGGTGAGGAAGCTAATTTCAATGAAAGCTCTGGAGGACTATCACAGGAGAGGCTTCACAAAGAGTGGCCAAAAGTTCACATGAACCCAGGCCCACTGAGGTCTACAATGTGAAGTCCATGTGTGTTTTTACTCACAACTATGGCTGTCAAATCTTTCACAATAAAATCATGTGATATCCTGGCTGAGATTCCCAGTGCTCTGTGGAAAGCCACTCTGGGCGTAGATCTCAGTTTCCAAGGGCCAATCTTATGTGTGGCCTCCTAATATGCCAACACAATTCATGGCAATACCTCTTTGAGGTCAATTCCAGAACTCAGTCTTTATGGGGACTCACACCAGAGTTCAAGCCCAGGTGGACCCAGTCATCTCTTCCTACCACCACACAAATGACCACAATTAAAACCAAAAAACTCCCACATTGCCCTCATCTTCTTATATATAGACACTCATCATAACCTCTGGCTGGAGGTTTCCTTGAGGGGTGCAGCCCAAGGCAGTGTACAAAATAAGCTCCCGTGCCCCTCATTTGCCTAAAGTCATGGTGGCCTGGACATGCTTCCTGTGAACCAGGAGTGATCAAATAGGCCTGCCATTAATACTGCTCCGCTTCTCCAATTTGAGGCCTACTGACTGTGCGTTTTAGATTCTTTATGTGAATTAATGTCATGAGAAAACCCAAGCAACTATGAGCTAGCCTCTGTAGGATTTAAAGAATTCACTTGACCCAAAGGATCTCTATTCTCACTTAATTGAGATCAGGAACCTTACAGAGGAAGTCAAGAGACTCTATCCACAATGACTGGTCTTTTAGCCATTTTGGTTTTGGATGCACACATAGCAAGAGTTGGCCATCCATAAGGCAAGCGGCAGTCCATTCATAAATTTGGTAGGATGAATGCTGGGGAGCTTTCTCAAAGACAGGACACATCCACTGATGCATTATCTTTTCTAATGTCTACAACCACGGACAGTGAATTACAGACATAGAAACACTCACATTGTCAAAAGACTTACTAGAAATAGTTCACTCCAAACCAAACAAACCACCTTTCCTACCTATTCTCAGAACATGAGACAAAACCCCAAACTCATACCCAAACCCACAAAGGCACCTCCTTCCCACAAGTAGGTCTGTGACTATTCGGAGTGTCCTCTGACTGGAGGGCCATACAATGTTCCTCCAAAATAGCCTGTCCTGTCTCAGATCTTGTGTCTTTGGCCAACTTTCTGAAGTTGTCAAGAGTCAGCGGTGAGGCACTACCTTCTTTCTCAGGAAAGGCCCCTCTTCAGAGCTTTTCTGCCATTTAGACATCCTAACATCAGTAGTTAGCAAGAAAGAATGACCCTGTCCTAGGGAAATCCAAAAAGTGAGAACACTGGGACTGGGACTAGGACTGGCACTGTTTAACTGGCTTCCTGGATCCCAAGATCAGAGAGTTCCATCACAAAGGAAGTGAGGTGAGGTCACTTCCTTCAGGAACAGAATGAGTTCACTGCCTTGGCAACCATTTTGTCTTAACAGTTGCTTCCAACTGTCCCATGAGATGGAGGCTGCCCCTGGTTCCTGTGACACATTCACAAGTTAGAATGGTATATCAACCATAGGCACCTGGGAACAACTCTCCACACAGGTCTCATTTGGTCCATCTTCTCTACATTAAGAATAGAGAGGCTGATTCAGACACAACCCTTCATCCTGACCAGGTTGTTCGCCATGGAAGATGACTTTTGCTTAATCAGGTCCTTCAAAGCTGCCTACATCTTCTTCAGGGATCATTTTTGCATGGATCTTTGAGGTTCTCAGCAGGTGGAAGATCCCCTACATTCCTGGATTGTAAGACCAACTCTGTCCCTGCTCTTCTGAAAAGTTAGATTGAGGTAACAGTATATGGTTAGGGTTGATAACATGTTCGATTTGGGTTAGGAATCATTCTGCTGCATGAATAATGGTATTGGGGGATGCCACCAAGTACTCGAGAAATCGAGGAACAATTGTCTCCTCGACTCAGTGATTTTTTGTTTCAGATTGGGTATTGCCAGCCCATAGGGTTTTGCCTGCTATGCAGTCCTGGTCTCAGTTTTGGACGTCCATTGCCTGTCTTTATTGTCTTGTCTTGTCTGTGTTGTGTGTTGTTGCATTCACTGTTTGTGTATCTTTCAATATGGGAAAGAGCACTTCAATGTCTCTGTCCCTGACCCTTGATCACTGGACCAAAGTTCGCTTAAGGGCTCAGAATCTTTCTTTTTCAGTAAAACTCCAGACTTGCCAGACTGTCTGTGCCTAAGAATGTTTCACCTTTCAAGTCGGATTGCCCCTAGAAGCATCTTTCTTCTTCCCACTAATTTTAAGAGTCAGAGATATTGTCTTTCAGCTGCGCACACATAGCCATCCTGATCAACAGCCATGTATCTTAACTTTGCAGGACCTCTGCAAGTCTCCTCCTCCATGCGTGAAGCCTTTCCTTGTCCCTTTCCCTGCTCGTACTGCTTCCCCCTTGATCTCTCCAACCCTCTGCTTCTCCTCCTCCACCACCCTCTGTTCTCCCTGAGTCACAAGATTTGACTCTACTGGACTCTCATCCCCCTCCTTATACCCTGCCCTCATCCCCCAACCACCAACCCCCTCTAAGTTTTTCCCCTGCAGCTGACTCAGCCTCTCCGCCATTGGAGGAAGCTAAGCTGGCCCTACGCCCTCCAGATAACTCCCCCACAGCACACACAGCCCCACCTCCCCAGGAGGAAGCTGGCCCGGCTAAGGGAACTCGCTGGCTTCGAATGATTGAAAACCCTGGAACTCCCGTGATGCTTTCAGAACATTAGAGAAAACCACAAACTCACACCCACACCCACAAAGACACCTCCTTCCCACAAGTAGGTCTGTGACTATCCGGAGTGTCCTGTGACTGGAGGGCCATACAATGTTCCCCCAAAATTGCCTGTGTGTCTCAGATCTTGTGTCTTTGGTCACCTCTCTGAAGTTGTCAAGAGCCAGCAGTGAGGCACTACATTCTTTCTCTGGAAAGGCCCTTCTTCAGAGCTTTCCTGTTATTTGGCCATCCTAACATCAGTAGTTAGCAGGAAAGAATGACTCTGTCCTCGGGAAATCCAAAAAGTGAAAACACTGAGACTGGGACTAGGACTGGCACTGTTTAAGTGGCTTCCTGGATCCCAAGTTCAGAGAGTTCCATCACCAAGGAAGTGAGGTTAGGTCACTTCCTTCAGGAACAGAATGATTTCACTGCCTTGGCAACCATTTTGTCCTAACAGTTGCTTCCAAGAATCCCATGAGATGGAGGCCATGCGTGTTTTGAATCTTAATTATGGCTGCCAAGTCTTTAAGAATAAAAGCGTATAATATCCTGGCTGAGATTCTCAGTGTCCTGTGGAAAGCCACCCTCGAACTAGATCTCAGTTTCCTAGGGCGACTCTCATGCGTGGCCTCTTGAATCCCAACACAATTCATGGCAATACTCCTCTGAGGTCAGTTCCAGAACTCAGTCTCTAAGGGGAATCACAGCAAGTTCAAGCCCAGGTGGACCCAGTCATCTCTTCCAACTGCCACACAAATGACCACAAATAAAATCAAAACACTCCCACATGGCCCTCATGTTCTGCCATATAGACACTCATCATAAACTCTGGCTGGAGGTTTACATGAGGGGCACAGCCCAAGTCAGTATCCAAAATAAGCTCCCCAGCCCCTCATTTGCCTAAAGTCTGGGTGGCCGGGACACCCTTCTTGTGAACCAGGAATGATCAAATAGGCCTGCCGTTAATACTGCTCTGCTTCTCCAAATTGAGGACTACCTACCTTGGGGATTAGATTGTTAATGTCAATTGGTGTCATGAGAAAGCCCTAGCAGCTATGGGCTGGCCTCTGCAGGGCTTGAAAGAACTCATTTGACCCAAAGATTCCTATTCTCACTTGATGGAAGTCAGGAACCTTACAGAGGAATGCGAGATACTTCACCCACAGTGACTGCTCTTTTGGCCATTTTGGTTTTGGATGCGCACATAAAATCTTTCTTTAGATCCATCAGGTGCTGAGAATCTAAGCCATAGCCTCACACAGGCCAAGAGGCTGATTCAGACACATCCCTCTCCAAAGCAATTAAGCAAAGAGCCACAGATGTTGCCCATTCATTTCCATTTGAAAACTCTTTCTTCAGGCTTTCTAAAGGGTTGGCCTGAAGCAAAGACCTTACTGAAATTCAGGGCAACAGAGCAATAGGTAATTAGAAGGAACAAACCAGGGTTTCTTCACTGAGAAATGTAAAATCCATTGGTGTGCCACTACCTGCTTTCTCAGGAAAGGCCCCTATTCAGAGCATCCCTGGCATTTGGCCATCCTCACATCTGTAGGTACCAAGATAGCTTGACTCTGTCCTTGGTAAATCCAACAAGTGAGATCAATTGGAGTGGAACTGGGACTGGCTCTGTGTGCCTGGCTTCCTGGATCCCACATTCCATCACCACGGAAGTGAGGTCAGGTCACTTCCTTCAGGAACTGAATGAGGTCACTGCCTTGGCAACCATTTTGTCCTAACAGTTGCTTCCAAGGGTCCCTTTAGATGGAGGCTGCCCCTGCTTACTGTGACACATTCACAAGTTAGAATGGTATATCAACCATAGGCACCCGGGAACAGCTTTCCACACAGGTCTCATTTTTCCATCTTTTATACATTAAGAATAGAGGGGCTGATTCAGACACAACCCTTCATCATGACCAGGTTGTTCGCCATGGAAGATGACTTTTTCTCAATCCGGTCCTTCAGAGGTGCCTACATCTTCTTCAGGGATCATTACTGCATATACCTTTGAGGTTCTCAGCACGTGGAAGATCCCCTACATCCCTGTATTGTAAGACCAACTCTGTCCCTGCTCTTCTCTAAAGTTAGATTGAGGTAACAGTGTATGGTTAGGATTGATAACATATTCGATTCGGGGTTAGGAATCATTCTGCTGAATGAATAATGGTATTGGGAACCTGCAATATGTATAAGAATGTACAGGGCAAATATATGTATGAAAACAGAAATCTAAGTAACATTTGAAGCCCAGAAGGGCATTGGGCCCTTGATTGGGATACTTAGGTTTGAATAAATCGATATACAATGGCATAGGACCTTGTACCTTGGAAAATTGAATGTAGAAGAGAACATCCAGTCCAAAAGGATAGTCGGTAGTGAAAGGTTATTAAAATAGTTAATTGTCACTTCCTGTTTTTCTGTATGCTTAACAAAACACTGTTGAAATCTTGAGAACTGTTTGCTAATCTTGTTCCCAGAATGTACTGTCCCCAACTGCCAAACTGTAGAATATGCTCCCTCACCAGGTTGCATGTAAACCGCCCACTCGCCCTTACCCATCAGTATACTTCCTCCCTGCCCTCTCAAGGAAAGTAAATAATCCCTGCTTAAACTGTTGTCAGGGCTCTCTGCTCTATTCAAGTGAGCTCTGAGCCCCAGCATGCTGGACCCCAAATAAACCCTTTGCTGTTGCATGAGACAGTCTCTTGGTGGTCTCTTCCTCTGACACTCGCCGGACCTTTACATATTGACGTTCCACCGAGTTCCGTCACTGGCGGACGAGAGACCCCAAAGGGCTCCTCTCGGAGCAAGTAAGGCACCTCTTTCTGGTTTCAGGATTCATGTTAGGGCTTGGCAATATCGCTTGCGATGAAGAGCCTGAGTTCTCTCCGACTTTGGCTGAGAGACCTCTCACAGAGACACAGGGCACCTCCCTGGGGGACGCCGCAGAGGACTCAGGAAATCAAGGAACAATTGTCTCCTCGATTCAGTGATATTTTGTTTCGGATTCGGTATTGCCATCCCATCGGGTTTTGCTGTCTACTGATTCCTGGTCTCAGTGATGTACGTCCATTGCCTGTCTTTATGGTCTTGTTATATCTGTGTCGTGTGTCGTTGCATTTAGTTTGTGTATCGTTCATCATGGGACAGAGCACTTCAATGCCTCTGTCCCTGACCCTTGATCACTGGACCAAAATTCGCTTAAGGGCTCAGAATCTTTCTTTTTTTAGTAAAACGCTAGACCAGGCAGACTCTCTGTGCCTCAGATTGGCCCACCTTTAGAGTCGTATGGCCCCTAGAAGGATCTTTCTACTTACCACTAATTTAAGAAGTCAGAGATATTGTCTTTCAGCAGGGGCCACATAGTCATCCAGATCAACAGCCATATATCTTAACTTTTCAGGACCTCTGCAAATCTCCTCCTCCATGGGTGAAGCCTTTTTTTGCCCTTGCCTCTGCTCCTACTCCTTCCCCCATGATCTCTCAAACCCTCTACTCCTCCTCCTCCTGCAAACTCTGTTCTTCCTGAGTCACAAGATTTGACTCTACTTGACTCTTCTCCCCCTCCTTATCCGCTGCACTCGTCCTCTAACCCACAACACCCTCTAAGTGATTCCCGTGCTGCTGACTCAGCCTCTCTACCATTGGAGGAAGCTAAGCGGGTAATAGGGTCTGATAATGAACCCGTGTTCATGGTCCAGGTAAGTCAGGGGTTAGCCAGGAAACAGGGGATTAATTGGAAGTTATATTGTGCTTATAGACCCCAGAGTTCAGGACAGGTAGAAAGAATGAATAGAACCACTAAAGAGATTTAACGAAATTAAGCATAAAGACCAACATAAAAGATTGTATTATGCTCTTGCCTTATGCAATGTTTCATGCAAGAAATACTCCCTTTGAGTAAATACTCTTTCTTTGAGTAACCTTACCCCCTGTGAAATTCTCTATGGTGGCCCTCCTCCAATAAGGGACCTAATCCCAACTCTAAGACCTAACCATCACTTTTATACCCCCTTGCTTGACAGACCTAAAGCTCTTAAAAGAACTCAGTGATACCTGTGAAAAAAGCTGGCCACTGCCTACCAAACTGGAAATGAGGGGACTCCACATCAATATCAAATAAGAGGGTTCATCTACTTAAGACGACATCAGGTGTCATCCCCGGAACCCCGCTGGAAAGGACCATACCAGGTGCTACTTATAACACCTACAGTGGTAAAGGTAGACAGAATCACTTCCTGGATCCATGCCTCTCATCCCAAGCCTGCGCCCTGTCCAGACTCTGGCTGGAACCTGGAAAAGACTGGTAATACTTTCAAATTGCATATTCGCCATGTGGATAAGGTTATAGACTCTCCCCTTGGCCAAAAGTAGTCTTAACCCTCATCAGCCCATTCAGCAGCGATGGCTGATCACAAATTCTACTGGAAAAGAAGTATAATCAATCTCACAAAGAGTCAACTTAGGGACCTGGTGGCCATCTCTCCACCCAGACATTTGTCAGCTGGCTATATGTCATTCCTATTGAGATAACCCTGATGAAGAGGATCCCAATAAAATTCCATTAAATCCCTTCTGTATCATAGATAATGGAAACAAACATTATGGATGTAGGGACACGCGAACCAGATGCAGGTTGGCTAGGCTAGATTACTATGGTTGCCTGGCAGACTATCAAAAACACAAAATGTCACGGATGGGTGGGGAAAAAGCCGATTTCTTCTGTATGTCATCGGGATGTGAGCATACAGGGGCTGCCTGATGGAATCCAAACTCCTCATCAAACTCAGTACACAGCATTGGCCATAGTACCAATTAGATAACCAAAACCGATGGCCCCCAGAGGGGTCTCTAGATCCTCAAATTCTGGGTGACCTTTTTAACTTCTGCAAGTGCTCAAAAGTGTGAAAGGAGATTCCCCTATGTGGAAGCCTTTTCCCTCCTTCACTCACATCCTGAACTATGCTTCTCCAATAGATCCTCACTCTCAGCCTTCTGCTCCAGACTCTCTGCTGTCACTCCCACCTCAGAAACCTGATTTCTCTCCTCGAATTACTAGATCAAAACCCCCTAACTTCGCCGGTTCTCAGGTAGCATGTACTAAGGCACCCCTGTACCCACTCACTCCTCTCTTCTCCTGTCAGTGCCTGCACCGGGTCCCACCAGGACCTCATACTAGCTAACCCAAAGCTCAAACCAGCTGAGGAGAGCCCTCAGACCCCTATCCAAGATGTAATAAAAATGGCCTTTAAAGTTGCTTTGTCATCACTGAAAACAGTTTACTAAGAATTTGAAGTGTCTCACAGGGTTTTGGGATACTCACTCCCATCTTCCCCTCTACTCTACCTGTTCTACTGCTCATGTTTTTGTTCCTAAGAAATCCCAAACCCCTTTCCCATTATTCTTTTACATCTCTCCTTCCTCATTCTCAGATCCTCGGAGCTGCTCTCAGCCCCACCTTCCCCGTGTTTCCCCTCTGTGCCAGGCCCACAGAAAAGTATTAACTGACCTTCTCCAGAAGTCTTCACCATGGCTGACTTTAGAACTTTCAGCAAAAGGCTCCATATAAAAGAGTTCAATGTAGATAAACTTTCACTTTTTGTATTGCCCTGTTCTACTTGGCCACTGGCTAAAAAACTCAGCACTTCTAAGCTAGACAACCCCTTACTAGTTTTTCCCAAAATATGTGAACAATGCCTCTGGCCTTGAGCTGGCGCTTCACAGAGATGCCTACATTGGTAAGATTAAGAAGTTACCAACTAGGCTCCTTGGTAACAGCTGGCAGGGGGGAAAAAGAAAGGGAAGAAAAAGCTCTCACCCTCCCAGGCGTCCTTTAAAAGTAAACTTGCACAGAATAGAGAAAAAAACAGAAACAAAATTTGCTTTTTGTTAACTTCTGCAAACTGTGAACTTCTGAGCCCCTTCCCTTACATGTTGGGTACAAAATTCTGAAACTATCTAAACTTGGGGTTCAGGGGATGAATTGATTACAACAGAAGCAATGCCCTCTGAATCCGGTTGCACCCAATTAGGATTGTTTCCCTGTTTTTGGTGCTATCTTAGGTTGCCTTGCCTCGTCCGTCCCTACAACAGTATTATTCTATATACTTAAATATTGTTTATGTTTTCATGAAATGGTCAACAGATATGATTAATTATGTAATGGTGCAGATGTTTCCCAGAGTGCACTATCATAACACAGGTTCATTTGAAATCAAATAGGGGGGGCATAGAACCCGGTTCCCCTGGGAACATATACCCTCACTTTAGCCATCCTATTAGGAATAGGAGTTGCTGCAGGGGTGGGCACAGGAACCACTGCCCTGGTCCATGGGACACAACAAATGACCAATTAGAAGCAGCAATAGACCAAAACTAAGATATTAGAAACCTCCATCAGAGCTTTGCAGGAATCTTTTACCTGTCTCTCTGAACTTATTTTACAGAACAGTCGAGGGTTGGACCTCCACTTCATGAGAGAAGGAGGACTTTGTGCTGCATTGAGGGAAGAATGTTGTTTCTATGCCGACAATACTGGAGTTGTAAAAAAATCTATGAGTAAATTAAAAAGACAACTTGAAGAGAAACAACCAGAGATAGAGGCCCAAAAATGGTTGTTTGAGTCTTGGTTCACACAGTCTTCATGGTTAACTATGCTTTTATCAACCCTGGCCGGTCCAATAATACTCTTCATATTGTTGCTAACTATAAAACCATGTTTGCTCAACCGTGTAATTTCTTTTCTCCAAGCTCAAATTGGACAAGTTAAACTTATGGCCATACCCCACTAGCAGACATAGAATGTACACCCAAAAATGATCACTTTTATGACTAAAAGTAGCCAGAAGAAGAAGTGGAGAATAAAAGGTTAATAAAATTAGTACTTGTCACTTCCTGTTTTTCTGTATGCTTAACAAAACACTGTTGAAATATTGACAACTGTTTGCTAATCTTGTTCCCAGAATGTGCTGTCCCCAACTGCCAAATTGTAGAATGTACTCCCTCACCAGTTGCATGAAAACTGCCCACTCGCCCTGACCCATCAATAAACTTTCCTCCCTGCCCTCTCCAAGGAAAGTATATAAGATTTGCTTAAGCTGTTCTCAGGGCTCTCTGCTCTATTCAAGTGAGCACTGAGCCCCAGCATGCTGGACCCCCAATAAACCCTTAGCTGTTGCATGAGACAGTCTCTTGGTGGTATCTTCCTCTGCCGCTCCCCCGACATTTATGGGATGATTGAATGTAGAAGAGAACATCCTGTCAAAAAGGTATAGTTCGTAGGATTAGGAAGATAGTTGGTAGGTTTAGGAAGAAGCGTGAGTATAGGATTTGGAAAAAAAGTTCTTTCGCAATAGGGTTTCAGTTAGAGAGTGAAGTTAAATGTCAGCACACGTGAAGAGTCAGTCACAATGACAAACTGGACAAAATATGTAGGAAAGCAGATATCAATGGAAACATTACAAAATCAGGCAAAGTATAAAGTGATTGACAGGATTAGAGATTTTCAAGAGGGTTGAGTTTGAATATACAATCATGGAAAGAAACAAATATGTAGTCACCAATAGGATTGACATTTGAGAGCACTAGGCAACCTAGACATGGAAGTTTTTAGTAATACATGTTCACTTTACATTGTGGCTTTGGTACAATCATAAGCATGACATTTGCATTTTGTGTCCAGAATATTACTGTGATTAAATGTATATTTAGATCAGGGGCCATGAGTATTTCTTCCACCATATCTGGGAGCAATATTTGAAGACGTATAAATTCATATTGGGGAAACAAAGAGGTGTACCCTGTGACTATGAATATAGAGATAATGCATGAGTAGACATTACTGTGAATATATAATGAAACTGGTTCCACTTTTAATAATGATTTGAATTGATATCTGAAAACTTATAAGAAATCTTATATTGATATACAATCATTCATTCCAACCTGTTACACAAATAACGGTAATATTAGGGTTATGGTTTATCATGAAGAATGTGTGAGTTTTGCTACAAAAGTGATTATGGAAATCAAAAATAATATGTGTGGAAATAAGTCTCATGAAAAGACAAGCCAAGAAAGATGGAGGAATACATAGGTTCTGAAGCAGGAAGTGATTGAAAGTGAAAAAAATTGTCTATAAATTTTCTAACTTGTGCTTGAAATATATATATCCTATGATATGTATGAACTGAAGAAATAGTAATGTACCAGTGTTGAATAAAAATGAATGTTAAACTACACATCATGTCCCATCAGAATCTACTTGCATTGATGTTAAACTTACTGTAGAAATATTAGGATTTGTGTGCACCATTCACTGAAATTAGTTTTCAGTAATAGGAAACAAATATGTATTTCAGGTGGATGAATATTTCTGAGAATAATTTTGTGAAAAGTTGATTATAAATCCACATACAAGAATATGAATGAATTTAGGGAGTGTATAGTAAAACCCATTTTTCATAATTTGAAAAATCTGGAGAGTATTATATATATATATATATATATATATATATATATATATATATATATATACAGAGAGACATTAAAAATAGCAATATATATTCCAATGGACAATCACCATGAGATATACATCATCCACAGATGCAAAAATATTCATTTTGCTGAACATGGATGTATGTATAATGTTGTTAAACCAGGAAGCTCACGCATAGTTTGAATTTTCAGTTCAAACAGCATTTAGGAGGAGTGATCTCTTCTCACAATTTGTACCTGCAAAGTCAGCCAGCTGAAAAGAATGTACATGTGATACCAGGTAGGATTCTATATGTGCATATAAAATTGCATGTGCTTAACAGGCTACAGAGAAATGGAGACAGGAATTCACATATTTTTTAACTTTACATACACATGGTGAACTATTTCAACAAATAATTGACTAGATTTATAACTCCTACCCTATATAACACAAAAGGCAAGTGCAAAAATACAACATGCCTCCTCTGAACTGCTTGCATTTCTATTCTGTTTTGGTTAATTTTCTCCATCATATTAGAATTAGTAGTCAGAGACTATTAGGTAATGGGTTTGTGTCAGGGTTTCAGTATTTAGAATGGAAAATTGGAAAATGAATTCAACGTGTATGTTAATATGTGCTACCAAAAATCTTCCCACTCTCATCCAGAACAACGCCTTGACATTACCATCAATCCCAAGTAAGACACAATTAGAGAAAAGTTAGAAAATCTGTGAATATATTTATGGAATGGAAAATGCTGAGGATTTCACAACCTTGGAGGTGGTAGAGGAGTCTCCAAAAGTAAGGGACAGGGTAAACACTCCACAAACATGGAGTGCTGCTGGCCTAAAGTCTTCTAGAGAAACTGCATCTGAGGGTGGGTACTTGAAATATATGTTGTTGTCAGGAGCTTTAGCTTCCTTTGTAGTGAGACCAACAATGCTGTGTCTGCATCTATGTGACCTGGAGGACATGGTATGTTATTTTCCAATGAACCTGAGGCAGCAGTGCTGAATTCTCTCTTTGTGGCCAGTGGGGGCTAAGTGTTTCCCCGTGTGGACTATGAAGCCATTTGGTCATCCTCCACTTTTCCTGTTTTTTTTTTTTTTGCTGCTGCACTGGGAGTTAAGTATTTTCTTCATGAAATACAAGGAGTTCAACTGGCACACAGTGCTGGAGGGAGTTCTGTCACTTGTGGTGGATCAGGGTATGCAGGAGAAAGCACAAACCAGGCTTCTATCTCACATAGCAACCTGAACCACCTTGAACATAGCAACCTGATTCTGAACATTGCCCTGAAAACTCTCCATATAACAAGATGCCTTTGCATAGAAGGGTCTGCTAGCTGCACCATGTCAGTCAAAAGCCATTTGGAAGCCAATGGAAGATCCACATGGCCCCACCACAGATGTTTTACCACACTCCTGCCCACCAATTCTCTAGGCCCACTAGTCAACAGGCTCCAAGTTACTGACATCTCTCTTCTTCACCATTTTCATGAAACCCAGTCAATCTAGGCACTGTCTGGTATACTCATGATCAGAAACAGGACATCCAAAGTTTCTCCAGTGCCACCTGGGTATGGGAATTTCAAAAATTTCAAGGTATTTATCTAACCATTTTTCAAGGATGAAGTTGGAGGCACTGTGGGTTTCAATTCATTCAGGAACCATTAAATGGTGAGGAAGCTCATTTCAATGAAATCTCTGGAGAACTCTCACAGGCAAGGCTTCCCAAAGAGTTCCAAAAGGTCACATGAAGCCAGGCACATTGAGGTCTACAAAGTGAGGTCCATGTGTGTTTTGGGGTCTGTTTAAGGCTGCCAAGTCTTTAAGAATAAAATCATATAATATCCTGGCAGAGATTCCCAGTGTCCTGTGGAAAGCTACCCTCGAACTAGATCTCAGTTTCCAAGGGCGACTCTCATGCGTGGCCTCTTAAATCCCAACACAATTCATGGGAATACTCCTCTGAGGTCAGTTCCAGAACTCAGTCTCTAAGGGGAATCAGAGCAAGCCCAGGTGGACGCAGTCATCTCTTCCAACTGCCACACAAATGACCACAAATAAAATCAAAACACTCCCACATGGCCCTCATGTTCTGCCATATAGACACTCATCATAAACTCTGGCTGGAGGTTTCCATGAGGGGCGCAGCCCAAGTCAGTATCCAAAATAAGCTCCCCAGCCCCTCATTTGCCTAACATCTAGGTGGCCTGGACACCCTTCCTGTGAACCAGGAATGATCAAATAGGCCTGCCGTTAATACTGCTCTGCTTCTCCAAATTGAGGACTACCTACCATGGGGATTAGATTCTGTATGTGAATTGGTGTCATGAGAAAACCCTAGCAGCTATGGGCTAGCCTCTGCAGGGCTTGGAAGAACTCATTTGACCCAAAGATCCCTAATCTCAATTGATGAAAGTCAGGAACCTTACAGAGAAATGCGAGATACTTCATCCAAAGTGACTGCTCTTTTGGCCATTTTGGTTCGGATGCACACATGGGATCTTTCTTTAGATCCATCAGGTGCTGAGAATCTAAGCCACAGCCTCACACAGGGCCAAGAGGCTGATTCAGACACATCCCTTTCCAAAGAAATTAAGCAAAGAGCCACAGATGATGCCCATTCATTTTCTTTTTTTTTAATTAATTTTTATTGTAGGTTGTTCAAAACATTACATAGTTCTTGATATATCATATTTCACACTTTGATTCAAGTGGGATATGAGCTCCCATTTTTACCCCATATACAGATTGCAGAATCACTTCAGTTGCACAACCATTGATTTACATATTGCCATTCTGGAGCCCATTCATTTTCATTTGAAAACTTTTTCATCAGGCTTCATAAAGGGTTGGCCTGAGGCAAAGACCTTACTGACATTCAGGGCAACAGAACAATAGGTAATTAGAAGGCACAAACCAGGGTTTCTTCACTGAGACTTTTCAAAATCCAGTGGTGTGCCACTACCTGCTTTCTCAGAAAAGGCCCCTCTTCAGAGCTTTCCTTCCGTTTGGCCATCCTCACATCTCTAGGTACCAAGATAGCCTGACTCAGCCTTTGGTAAATCCAAACAAGTGAGACCACTGGGAGTGGAACTGGGACTGGCTCTGTGTGCCTGGTTTCCTGGATCCCACATTCCATCACCAAGGAAGTAAGGTCAGGTCACTTCCTTCAGGAACTGAATGAGGTCACTGCCTTGGCAACCACTTTGTCCTCACAGTTGCTTCCAAGGGTCCCATGAGATGGAGGCTTCCCCTACGTCCTGCGACACTTTCACAAGTTAGAATGGTATATCAACCATAGGCAACCGGAATCAGCTCTCCACACAGGCCTCCTTTGGTCCATCTTCTCTACATTAAGAAGAGAGAGGCTGATTCAGACACAACCCTTCATCCTGACCAGGTTGTTTGCCATGGAAGATGACTTTTGGTCTCTCAGGTCCTTCATAGCTGCCTACATCTTGGACCTTTGAGGTTCTCAGCAGGTAGAAGATCGCCTACATTCCAGTATTATAAGACCAACTCTGTCCCTGCTCTTCTGTAAAGTAAGATTGAGGGAACACTGTATGATTAGGGTTAATAACAGGTTCGATTTGGGTTAGGAATCATTTTGCTGGATGAATAATGGTATTGGGAACCTGCAATATTGATAAGAATATAGAGGTGAAATGTACTCATGAAAACAGAAGTCTAAGTAAGATTTGATGCCCAGAAGGGTATTGGGCCCTTGATTGGGTTACTTACCATTGAATTACGTTCTGCACAGATGTCTCAGATAAATCCATATACAATGGCATAGGACCTTGTACCTTGGATGACTAAATGTCAAAGAGAACATCCAGTCAAAAAGGGATAGTCGGGGTAGGATTAGGAAGATAGTAGGTAGGTTTAGGAAGAAGAGTGAGTGTAGGATTTGGAACACATGTTATTTAGCAATAGTTACAGAATGAATTTAAATATCAGCACATGTGAAGAGTCAATCACAATGGTGAACTTGGGAAAATATTTAGGTAAGCAGATATCAATAGAGACATTATGAAATGAAGCAAAGTATAAAGTGAGAGATAGGCTTAGATATTTTCAACAGGGTTGAGTTTGAATATATAATCTTAGGAAGAAACAAATATGTAGTCACCAATAGGTTTGTCATTTGAGAGCATTAGGCAACTTGGACATGGATGTTTTTAGTAATCTATGTTCACTTTCCATTTAGGCTTTGGTACAATAAAAAATGTGAACTTTGAATTTTGTGTCCAGAATATTTTTGTGATTAAATGTACATGTAGATCTGGTGACATGAGTATTTCTTCCACCATTTCTGGGAGCAATATTGACTGACTACTACTGACTGATAGGTATAGATTCTTTATGTGATTTGGAGTCATGAGAAAACCCAAGCATCTCTTCAGGGTTTCAAGAACTCATTTGACCCAAAGGATCCCTATTCTCTCTTGATGGAGGTCAGGAACCTAACAGAGGAAGGAAAGAGACTTCATTCACAATTACTGAACTTTTTGCCATTTTGGTTTTGGATGCACACATGGAATCTTTCTTTAGATCCATCAGGTGCTGAGAATCTAAGTCACACAGGGCCAAGAGGCTGATTCAGACACATCCTGTTCCAAAGCAATTAAGCAAAGAGCCACAGGTGATGCTCATTCATTTCCATTTGAAAACTGTTTTGTTCAGGCTTCACAAAGGGGTGGCCTGAGGCAAAGACCTTCCTGACATTCAGGACAACAGAACAATAGGTAAGCAAAAGGTCCAAAGCAGGGTTTCTCCACTGAGACTTTCCTGGTCACACTGTCCCTGCTCTTCTGTAAAGTTAGATTGAGGGAACATTGTATGGTTAGAATTAATAGCACATTCGATTTGGGTTAGGAATCATTCTGCAGGATGAATAATGGTATCAGGAACCTGCAATATTTACAAGAATATATAGATGAAATATGAGTATGAAAACAAAAATCTACGTAAGATTTGAAGCCCAGAAGGACATTGGGCCCTTTAGTGGGTTACTTAGCTTTGAATTATGTTCTTCACAGATGTCTCAGATAAATCGATACACAATGGCATAATACCTTGTACCTTGGATGACTGAATGTCGAAGAGAACATCCAGTCAAAAAGGGAAAGTCAGTAGAATTAGGAAGATAGTTGCTAGGTTTAGAAACAACAGTGAGTATAGAATTTGGACCAAAAGTTCTTTAGCAATAGCTTTTCAATAAGAGAGTGAATGTAAATGTCAGGACATGTGAAGAGTCAGTTACAATGATGAACTGGGGAAAACATGTAGGTTAGCAGATATCAATAGAGACATTAAAAATCAGGCAAAGTATAAAGTGAGGGATAGAATTAGACATTTTCAACAGGCTTGAGGTTGAATACATAATCTTAGGAAGAAACAAATATATAGCGACCAATAGGAATTACATTTGAGACAATTTGGCAACCTGGACATGGATGTTTTTAGTAATCCATGCTCACTTTTCATTAAGTCTTTGGTACAAACATAAGAGTGACCTTTGCTTTCTGTGTCCAGAGTATTACTGTGGTATAATGTATATGTAGATCAGGTGACATAAGTATTTCTTTCACCATTACTGGGAGCAATATTTTGAAGACATATAAATTCATATTGGGGGAATAAAGCGGTGTACTCTGTGTCAATGAATATAGAAATAATTCATGAATAGACCATACTGTGAATAAATAATAAAAATGATTCCAACATTAAATAATGAATTGATTTGATATCTGAAAATATACAGAAAATCTTTAATTGATATACATACATTCATTACAACCAGTTATACATCTAACAGTAATATGAGGGTTATGGTTTATCATGAAGAGTGTGTGAGTTTTGCTTCAAAAATGATTATGGAAATCGAAAATAATGTGTTTTGAAAGAAGTCTCATGAAAAGACCAGTCAAGAAACCTGGAGGAATATATGAGTTCTGAAGCAGGAGGTGATTGAAATTGAAACAAATGTCTATAAATTTGTGAACTTGTGGAAGAAATATATATGCTATGATGTGCATAAACTGAAGAAATATTAATATACCACTGTTTAATAAAAATGAACTGCAAAATACACATCATGTCCCATAGGAAACTGCATGCATTGATGTTAAACTGGGTATTACTGTAGAAATATTAGGATTTGTATGCACCATTCTCTCAAGTTAGTTTTCAGTACTAGGAAACAAATATGTATTTCAGGTTGATGTATATTTCTGAGAATAATCTTGTGAATAGTTGATCATAAATTCACATACATGAATATGAATGATTTTAAGGAATGTATAATAAGACTCATATATTTGATAATTAGAAAAATTTGGAGAGTGTGTGTATACACACACACACACACACACACACATACATATATATACACACACACAGACACACACACAGAGAAATTAAAATCTAGCAATATATATGCCAATCGAAATTCATCATAAAATATATACCATCCACAGATGCAAAAATAATTATTTCACTAAAAATGTTTTTATGTATAATGGTGTTCTACTAGGAAGCTCACCCATAGTTTGAATTTTCAGTTCCAACAGCGTTTAGGAAGAGTGATCTCTTCTCATAACTTCTATTGGCCAAGTCACAAACCTCACTAAAACGTACGTGTGATAACAGGTAGGATTCTACATGTGCATATAAAAATACATGTGTTGAATAGGCTACAGAGAAAGGAGACAGGAATTTGTTGAGAGCCGCATATGAAGGGGCCCCAGCAAACTTCCAGCTGGCAGCAAATTTCCAGCTTTTGGATGATTATTGGCTAACAGTGGCCCCAGCAACATCTAGCTCATTGGAGATTCTCATTGAACTGTTTCCCCGCCCTTTAAGACTGCAAGCTGATGATTGGCTCACAGCGGCCCCAGCAACATCTAGCTGATTGGCTCCTCTGTGGTGATGCTCATTGGACAGTTTCCCTGCCCTTTCAGACCACGGAGCTGCTCATTGGGGGACTTTTTTGGCTCCACCCACGCAACCCAACCAATCGGCCTCAAGAGCAGGAGAATTGTGGAAGGTGGAGAGGCTTGTGGGAGTGACAGAGACTTTATAAGGAAGCCAGTGGTGGCAGTTGGGCTCTAAGGGTTTTTTTTTTCCTGAGGAGCTGTTTTGTTTGTCATTTGTGGTTCTAAAAATAAAGTTTGTTTCTTTTGAAAAGTGGCTCTTGAATCATGCCCAGGAAGACTGCAGCGTTTGGTGGCTCGCATGGGGAGTGACTGAGGGTAAGTGATAAGGTAAACTGCTCTCCCCTGAGGGCAGGGTGAGAGGATGGGTAGCCATTTTAGGATTCCTCTTTTGTTTTGCTTCACTTTTGTTTTAACTTGCCTGTCCATAGAGATGAGTGAGATGGAAGAGAAACCTCTCACATCTGAGGAAAAATTATTTACGTCTGAGGAACAGATACTGAGAAAGGACTGATTCACATGTCAGGAGGATAGAAAGGCCCTAATGACTTTTTGTTGTTCTCTTTTTATTTCATTCTGTCTCGGTTTTGTTTGGCATCATCTTGTTGGGTTGTATTATAGTAGACATACGGGATCAGAAATTAGTAAAAAACAAACTGAAAGACTGTTAAGTAAATTGTTAGAGGAAGGAGGCATCTCATTAAAGTCAAGAACAGTCAGGGCATACGTTGATACAATACAAAAATGTAGCCCATGGCTTTTTAAGGAGGAGTTGTTAAATATACCATAATGGAACCATCAAGGTGAAGATTAAAAAGAGGAGAAAAGAACAGCCCAGGGACTCTGCCAGTTGAAACATTGCCATTGAGGACGTTCATATCTGTTTTGCTTAGTCCAAAGACTTTAGTTCAGACAAAGATAGAGGAACAAAGCTTAGGACAGAAAATGCCATCAGGGGAAAAGTTACAAAAGGAGACTGCTACTAACAACTTTCTATCATCAGAGGGTGTAAGTGTCCAACCAACAGTGCCACCTCTACAGGAGACTGTTACTAACACCATTCTATCACCAGAGTATGTAAATGTCCAAATAACAAGGCCACCTCCATATGCTGGGAGGCACCCAAACCCCGCAGTTGATAGTTCGGATCCTGAGACAGGATCTCAAGTATTAACATGCCCTTTATTTGAGGTAGGAGGGCAGCGAATTCACCATGCTTTAAATTTCAAAATAGTGAAGCAGCTAAAAGAGGTTGTAACAACCTATGGTCCTCAAGCACCCCTCATTGTAAGCTTGGAGGAATCCATTAACAACTTGAATATGACGCCAGTAGATTGGGCTAATATGTGTAAAGCTGTGCTAAATGGAGGTCAATACCTGTTATGGAAGGTTGCCAATGAGGAATTTTGCAAGGAGACGGCTAGGCGCAATGCAGCAGCTGGTTATCCTCAGAGAAATCTAGATATGTTGTTAGGAAAGGGACCTAATGAGGATCAGCAGCAACAAATTCCATATGATCATGGTATATACGAATTAATTGCTGTAGAAGTGGTTAGGGCATGGAAGACTTCACAAGGACTTGGAGGATTACAAGGTCAATTATCTAAGGTAATACAAGGAGCTAATGAATCTTATGCTGAATTTGTAGATAGGCTTATTAAAACAGCTACCAGAGTTTTTGGGAATACAGAACAAGCAATTCCATTAATAAAACAACTGGCTTATGACCAAGGGAATTGTTGGTGCAGAGATATCATTAGACCATGGAAACATGAAGATTTAAACACATATATTAAATTATGTAGAGACATTAATGAATAAGAGCAAGTCGTTGCAGCTACAGTAAAACAGGCTTTAGATGCCAGGCCAAGAACATGCTAGAATTGTGAAGAAAAGGACATTTTAAAAGGAATTGCCCAATAGGAGGAGGGTTTAACAAAACTAGGAATCAAAGGAGTAGAATACCGTGTATTTGCCCACGATGCCATAGAGGAAGACATTGGGCTAATGAATGTCATTCTCAAACAAACATAGAAGGTACTTCATTATCAAAAAATGAACAAAGACTAGGTGTTTATCCACAATATTATGGAGAAAGGCATCGGGCTCCACTGTCAAAAAATGGAGAGGTGGGCCCAATGCTCTGGGTCCCAAAACCACAAATATACGGAGCACTGGAGGAACCCCGCAACCCCATCAGGATAGTGCACAGGACACATTTTTTATCAGATCCCTCGTCAGACAAACCAGAGGGAGTACAGGGTTGGACATCAGCGCCTCCACCAGATCAGTACTAATTCCAAAGATGAGAGTTCAAATAATTCCCACAGGGCTGAAAGTACCTCTTCCCAAAGGAACAGTAGGCTTATTATTAGGATGCAGCTCTTCTACTCTAAAAGGACTTAGGATAATTCCTTGGGTAATTGTTTCCGATTATGAAGGTGAAATAAAAATTATAGCCAGTTCTCCAAAGGATTTATCAGTAATTTCACCAGGAGATAGAATAGCACAGTTATTAATAATACTCAGCCTACATAATAAATTTTCTAGTCATTCTGTACAAAGAGGTTCCATGGGATTAGACTACACAGGTGTAGATTGGGCTATGCTTTCTTTAAATTTAGATTCTCGCCCCATGCTAAAACTAAATATTCAAGGACATGAATTCAATGGGCTACTGGATACAGGTGCAGACTCTAGCATCATCTCTCATCAAGAATGGCCAAAACATTGGCCATTAAACAAGCCACTCAAATGCTTTGAGGCCTAGGAGTGGCGACTAATCCCCTTAAAGGTGCAATTGTATTAGATCGGAAGGATCCTGAAGGATGTGAAGGAACTATACAGCCATATGTATTGGATCATCTTCCCGTTAATTAATGGGGATGAGATGTCCTTGATCAATTAGGTTTGACATTAACAAATAAGGTCAACCAAAATGCACCCACTACTATGGCTAGACAAGGTTTTAGGAAAAAAAAAATATTAGAAAAACAAGAAGAAAGTATAGGAGCACCAACACAAATAGATCAAGGAACAGACAAAAATGTGTTGGATTTTCAGAAAGGGCCACTGAGACAATAAAAATTACTTGGAAATCAGAAAGACCAGTATGGGTTCCTCAATGGCCCCTGACTAAAGAAAAGATACAAGCAGCCCATGACCTGATCAAACAACAATTAGCGGAATGACATATACAACCTTCTGTATCTCCCCATAATACTCCCATTTTTGTCACCAAAAAGAAATCTGGTAAATGGAGATTATTGCAAGATTAAAGAACCATTAATAATGAGATGGTTATTACGGGACCTGCTCAATCAGGGATTCCTCAATTGTCTGATTTGCCAAGAACTTGGTATGTTTTAGTTATACATATTAAAGATTGTTTTTTTTTTTTTTCATTTCCAATTCATCCAGAGGATAGTCCACATTTTGCATTTACTATCCCTGCACTGAATCATGAAGCTCCTTATCAGAGGTAAGAGTGGAAACTACTCCCTCAAGGGATGGCTAACAGCCCAACTACATGTCAAATTTATGTTAACAAAATAATCCTGCCATTTAGAAATCAAAATCCTTAACTACAAATATTTCACTATATGGATGATGTATCATTTGCACACAAAGCTAAAAACACATTGCTAGAATGTTATGTCACACTTACAAACTGATTAAAAAAATTATAATCTAGAGATAGCAATAGATAAAGTATAATTAAAATTTCCAATAAATTATTTAGGAGTTCTATTATCCTCAACCATGGTCAGTCCACCAAAAATTCAAATAGGAGTAGATCAACTCCAATCAACTAATGACTTTCAAAGTTATTAGGAGACATAAATTGGATAAGGCCTTAACTAATTATACCAACAGGAGAGTTGGGACCTTTATTTGATATCCTAAAAGGTCTATTAGATCCAAATTCACCCAGAATGTTAACACCTGAAGCAAGAAAGGCATTAAAAATCATTGAAACATAAATGGGAAATATGCATTTGGATAGAGTTGATATAATTTTGCCTTTATTATTTATTGTACTACCAACAAAAAAAAGTATTTCTACAGGAGTATTTTGGCAAGAAGGTCCATTATTATGGATTCATTTATCTTATTCTTCTCACACTATTATTACTAGGTATCCTGAGACTGAGGGACAATTAATACTCATAGGAATAAAAGCAGCAAAGTGAGTGTGTGGAATTTCACCCAATAAAATTATTATTCCATATTCTTTGAATCAAATTGATAAATTAGCTAATGAGTTAAATACTTGTGCAGTAATCATGTGTAAATCAAATGTTTCATTTGATAACCACTTACCATCTAACCTCTTATTGTCTTTTTGGTCATCGCATCCTTTAATTTTTCCAAAAATGACAAGAAAACAAGTATCATGAATGCTCCAAGTATATTCACTGATGAGACAAATCATGGCACAGTAGCAATAGTTACACCTGATCAAACTTTTACATTTTTACTACCCAAACAATCAGCTCAAAAGGTAGAGCTTAATGCAGTATTACAAGCTTTTGTGATGTTTAAAGATTCTGTATTTAATTTATTTTCCCTTAGTCAGTATATAGTTAATGCTATAGTATCCCTTGAAGATGCTGGTAGTATTTCCCCTTCCGCTACTGTTTTCTCTTTGCTTTCCAGTATACAATGTCTAATCTGGGACAGAAAAGATTCATTCTTTATAGGACATATCAGGGCACATACAGGATTGCCTGGAGCCCTTAGTTTTGGCAATGATTTAGCAGATTAAACTACACATGACTTACATACATATTTTCTCTACACTAGAAGAAGCTACAAATTTTCATAAAAAGTTTCATGTCAATGATAATACTTTACAAAAGTGTTTTAAAATAACTAAGGAAAAAGATAGAAAAATAATAAAACAATGTCAAAATTGTGTGACCTTTTTACCACAAGTTAATCTTGGAGTCAATCCTAGAGGATTGATACCTAACCATATTTGGCAGATGAATGTCACACACTTGCCAGAATTTGGAAAATTAAAATATTTGCATGTTACAGTTGATACTTCTTCTAGATTTTTGATGGGCTCCCTTCATGCGGGGGAAAAAACTAAAGATGTTATAGCTCATTACTTACAAAATTTGCCACTTTGGACATTCCAAAACAGTTAAAAACAGATAATGCCCCTGATTATACTCCTACCTCTTTTAAACAATTTTTCTCATCATTTGGCATTACTCATATAACAGGAATCCCATACAATCCACAGGGACAATGCATAGTGAAAGAGCACATGAAACTATTAAAATGTACTTATTAAAGCAAAAAGACGCAATCGGGAAGGGGTATGAATTCCCCAAAGATAAACTTAAAATAACCCTTTTTACTCTAAACTTTTTGAATTTGGATTCATCAGGACTTAGTGGTGCGGAAAAGCATATGTGTCCAAAAAATGTGCATAAGTTCAAGGTACTTTGGAAGTATATTCTAACAGGACAACAGAAATGTCCTGACCCAATTATTGTCTGGACTCGGGGGTCTTTTTCTGTGTTTCTACAGGGAGAACAGCAGCCGATTTAAATAACAGAGAGATTAACTAAGGTCCTGACCCAGAGATTGCCTGGAGTCGGGAGTCTCTTTATGTGTTTCCACAGGGAGAACAGCAGCCAAATTGGATTCCAGAGAGATTAACTAAAGTACTGACCCAGTGATTGTCTGGAGTCAGGGGTCTGTTTGTGTGTTTCCACAGGAAGAACAACAGCCGATTTGGATTTCAGAGAGATTAACTAAAGCGATTTCTATAGACCAAAATAAGATGATTTGGCTCAAATCCATAACAGCTGATATCCAAAACTCCAGTTTCACTATCCTTACATCTGTGACAGAACAGGGATGCTTTTTTCAATATCTATTTTATTATTGCCCTTTCCCGTATCATGAAGTTTTATTTGTTTTTTTGAGCTCATTGAGACCTAGGTTAATGTTTTGCTGATCAGTTCTATATTTTGACTATAGAGTTTTTAAACATTGCACTGGTGATTTCACCTGTGAAAAGTTATAAGGCCTTTACTATTATGTTATGTGTTGTATGTATTATATTATGTGTGCACACTTGTGTTTTGTGTTATATGTGTGAATGTACGTATGTCCATATATCATATATGATGAGTGCTCAAAAAAAATGTATGCAAATATTTTTTTTATTCACGTGATCTAAATGGTTTAATTTAAATTGGGTAAACAACTGTTGAGCATTGTTTTAATATGTGAACAAAAAAGGAAGTTAACAGACCTGTTTGTTTACTTCATCTTTTCATTTCATTATATTTAATAATTCTCTTCAAAATAATGTAAATTTTTAAGAAAATTATTTTCTTTTAGTGCCTTCTGGAATGTTAAATAATTTTCCTTTACCCATTATTGCCAGAATTTCTATCTTTATACCAGTGCCGTTGAAGTCAAAGATAAAACCAATCTACAGCTTCTGCAATAGCCATCCCTGAAATTCTTGCAGAACTTGTCAGGACTATGTATCACTTTTATGCATTGTGAACTCTCTCTTGGTGAAGCCACTTGTGGTAGTGTTGGGGTATATATGCTGACGCTATCAGCAGTGGTACAATTTTTCCAAAAGTAGCCATCAATTGGCTTGGTGTGTCTTCCTTATTCTCACTTGATAGAGGTCAGAAACCTTACAGAGGAAGGGGAAAGACTTCATCCACAATGACTGCTCTTTTAGCCATTTTGGTTTTGGATGCACACATGATATCTTTCTTTAGATCCATCCATCTAAGAATCTAAGCAACAGCCTCACACAGGGCCAAGAGGCTGATTCAGACACATCCCTTTCCAAAGCAATTAAGCAAAGAGCCACAGGTGATGCCCATTCATTTGCATTTGAAAACTGTTTTCTTCAGGTTTCACAAAGGGGTGGCATGTGGGAAAGACCTTCCTGACATTCAGGGCAACAGAACAATTGTTAAGCAAAAGGCCCAAACAGGGTTTCTCCACTGAGACATTAGTAGTCACACTGATATCTGAGTTTTCTGAGATGCTCGCCATTCCCTTCAGCTATCCACTACATGGCCATGTCACAGAGCTTGGAGGTGGCACATATCTTGGATACAAAACCATGAGCCTCTTCTGGAGAGTGGCCAGATTTCAGGAAGAAAACAGGAAATTAGGAAGATAGCAGGTGTTGCCCATCAATAAGGCAAGCTGCATTCCATTTATAAATTGGGCAGGATGAATGCTGGGAAGCTTTCTACTAGTCAGGACACATCCATTGATGCATTCTCTTTTCTAATATCTACAACCACGGACACAGTGGGGTACACAGACACAGAAACACTCGCATTGTCAAACGACTTACTAGAAACAGTTCACTCCAAACAAAACAAACCGCATTTCCTACCTATTCTCAGAACATGAGACAAAACCACAAACCCTCACCCACACCAACAAAGCCCCCTTCTTCCCCCAAGTAGGTCTGTGAATATCTGGAGTGTTATCTGACTGTGGGGCATTCTAGGTTGCCCCGAAATGGCCTGTCCTGTCTCAGATCTGGTGTCCTTAACCAACTCTCTGAAGTTGTCAGGAGCCAGCGGTGAGTCACTACCTTCTTTCTCAGGAAAGGCCCCTCTTCAGAGCTTTCCTTCCATTTGGCCATGCAAACAGGATGGTCCAAAGTAGGTACCAAGAAAGACTGACTCTGTTATCTAGAATTCCAAAAATTGAGACCACTGGAACTGGGACATGGACTGGCACTGTTTGACTGGCTTTTTGTATCCCAAGATCAGAGAGTTTCTTCCCCAAGGAAGTGAGGTGAGGTTACTTCCATGAGGAACTGAATGAGTTCACTGCCTTGGCAACCACTTTGTACTAAGAGTTGCTTACAAGGGTCCCATGAGATGGATGCTGTCCCTGCTTCCTGTGACACTTTCACAAGTTAGAATGGTATATCAACCATAGGCACCCGGGAACAGCTCTCCACACAGGTCTCATTTGGTCCATCTTCTCTACATTAACAATAGAAAGGCTGATTCAGATACAACCCTTCATCCTGACCAGGTTGTTTGCCATGGAAGATGAATTTTGCTGTCTCAGGTTTTTCAGAGGTGCCTATATCTTCTTCAGTGATAATTTCTTCATGGAGCTTTGAGGTTCTCTGCAGGTGGAAGATCCCCAGCATTCCTGTATTGTAAGACGAACTCTGTCCCTGCTCTTCTCTAAAGTTAGATTGAGGTAACAGTGTATGGTTAGGGTTAATAACAGGTTTGATTTCGGTTAGGAATCGTTCTGCTGAATGAATAATGGTATTGGGAACCTGTGATGTGTACAAGAATACATAGGTGAAATATATGTATGAAAACAGAAATCTAAGTAACATTTGAAGCCCAGAAGGGCATTGGGCCCTTGATTGGGATACTTAGGTTTGAATAAATCGATATACAATGGCATAGGACCTTGTACCTTGGAAAATTGAATGTAGAAGAGAACATCCAGTCCAAAAGGATAGTCGGTAGTGAAAGGTTATTAAAATAGTTAATTGTCACTTCCTGTTTTTCTGTATGCTTAACAAAACACTGTTGAAATCTTGAGAACTGTTTGCTAATCTTGTTCCCAGAATGTACTGTCCCCAACTGCCAAACTGTAGAATATGCTCCCTCACCAGGTTGCATGTAAACCGCCCACTCGCCCTTACCCATCAGTATACTTCCTCCCTGCCCTCTCAAGGAAAGTAAATAATCCCTGCTTAAACTGTTGTCAGGACTCTCTGCTCTATTCAAGTGAGCTCTGAGACCCAGCATGCTGGACCCCAAATAAACCCTTTGCTGTTGCATGAGACAGTCTCTTGGTGGTCTCTTCCTCTGACACTCGCCGGACCTTTACATATTGACGTTCCACCGAGTTCCGTCACTGGCGGACGAGAGACCCCAAAGGGCTCCTCTCGGAGCAAGTAAGGCACCTCTTTCTGGTTTCAGGATTCATGTTAGGGCTTGGCAATATCGCTTGCGATGAAGAGCCTGAGTTCTCTCCGACTTTGGCTGAGAGACCTCTCACAGAGACACAGGGCACCTCCCTGGGGGACGCCGCAGAGGACTCAGGAAATCAAGGAACAATTGTCTCCTCGATTCAGTGATATTTTGTTTCGGATTCGGTATTGCCATCCCATCGGGTTTTGCTGTCTACTGATTCCTGGTCTCAGTGATGTACGTCCATTGCCTGTCTTTATGGTCTTGTTATATCTGTGTCGTGTGTCGTTGCATTTAGTTTGTGTATCGTTCATCATGGGACAGAGCACTTCAATGCCTCTGTCCCTGACCCTTGATCACTGGACCAAAGTTCGCTTAAGAGCTCAGAATCTTTCTTTTTCAGTAAAACTCCGGACCAGCCAGAATCTCTGAGCCTCAGAATGTCCCACCTTTGGAGTCAGATGGCCACTAGAAAGATCTTTCTACTTCCCACTAATTTAAAAAATCAGAGATATTGTCTTTCAGCTGGGCCCGCATAGCCATCCAGATCAACAGCCATATACCTTAAATTGGTAGGACCTCTGCAAATCTCCTCCTCCATGGGTGAAGCCTTTCCTTGCCCCTTCCCCTACTCCTATTGCTTCCCCCACGATCTCTCAAACCCTCTGCTCATCCCCCTACTCCACCCTCTGTTGTCCCTGAGTCACAAGATTTGACTCTACTGGACTCTCCTCCCCCTCCTTATCCCCTCTCCTCTTCCCCCAACCACCAACACACTCTAAGTGATTCCCTTGCAGCTGACTCAGCCTCTTCGCCATTGGAGGAAGCTAAGCTGGCCCAGGGCCCTCCAGATAACTCCCCCGTGGCACACACAGACCTCCTCCCCTGTAGGAAGATGGCCCGGATAAAGGAACTCTCTGGCTGTGAATCATTGAAAACCCTGTAACTCCCGTGATGCTCCCCCTATGTCCCTACGGGCCAATGATTGACGACAACAATGGGGGAAAATTGCAAGCCTACCAGTATTGGCCTTTCTCCTCTTCAGACCTATATAACTGAAAAAATAACAATCCCCCTTTTTCCGAGGACCCTTCCCGGCTCACAGGTCTGGTTGAATCATTGATGTTTTCATACCCGCCTGCTTG
The DNA here is from genome assembly GCF_048772815.1 of Callospermophilus lateralis. NCBI lineage: Eukaryota > Metazoa > Chordata > Mammalia > Rodentia > Sciuridae > Callospermophilus > Callospermophilus lateralis. The sequence continues at coordinate 395,529 of NW_027513816.1, read as the reverse complement.
GAATGACTGTCAACAACTTTTAGGGACTCTCTTCATGACAGAGGAACAAAAGAGAATCCTCCTGGAAGCTAGAAAAAATGTCCTCGGACCAGATGGGAGACCGACACATCTTCCCAACATAATCAAAGCCAGCTTTCCTTGAAGCGACCAAACTGGATCCTCAACACATTTGAAGGTAAGAAAGCATCTGTCCACTTTTCGCTGGGTTCCAAATAATTTGGCCAAGGTAAGAGAGATTATTCGAGGGCCTAATGAATCTCCCTCTATGTTTCTAGAGAGAATTATGGAGGCATATAGAAGATATACACCTTTCAATCCTCAGGCAGAGGATCAAAAAGCATCTGTCACAATGGCCTTTATTGGGCAAGCTGCCCTAAATATTAAAAGAAAGTTACAATACTTAGATGGATTACAAGATATGATTTTGGGAGATTTAGTCAGAGAAGCCGAGAAAGTATACTATAAGAGAGAAACTGAGGAAGAGAAGGGAGCAAAGGGAGGATAAAAGAAACAAAAGACAGACTACGGCGTTGACTAAGGTCCTGGTCAGAACACCAAAAGGGCCAGAAATTAAGAAATAGGGAGACAGGAAGAGATACCTGGTCCCATGCCCGAGGCCATCCCTGGCCTCAAATCAATGTGCCTATTCTAAAGAAAAAGGACACTGGGCCCACGAGTGCCCTAGAAAGAGACAGCCATGCCAGCCAGCCATTCTGACTCTGGAGGATGACTACAAAAGTTGGGGCTCAGATCCCCTCCCTGAGTTCGGGGTAACTTTTGAAGTGAAGGGGACCCCAGTAAACTTTGAAGTGGATACAGGGGCAATATACTCAGCCCATAAGGCTCCATTGGGCCCTCAATCAAATAAAAGGTCTACTGGCTGCACCATGTCAGTCACAAGGCATTTGGAAGCCAATGGAAGATCCACATGGCCCACCACAGATGTTTTATCACACACTTTCATAACACTGCTCTAGTCCCACTACTCACCAGGCTCCAACTTACTGGCATCTCTGTTCTACACCATTTTCTTGAAACCCAGTCAATCAAGGCACTGTCTGGTATACTCATGATCATCAAGAGGACATCCCAAGGTTCTCCAGTTTTAGCTGGTCATGGGAATTTCAAAAATTTTATGTTAATTTTCCAGCAATATTTCACGGATGAAGTTGGAGGCACTGTGGGTTTCAATTCATTCAGGAACAATTAAATGCTGAGGAAGCTAATTTCTGTAAACTCTGGAGCACTCTCACAGGCAAGGCTTCCCAAAAAGTGCCCAAAAAGTAAAATGAAACCAGGCCCATTGAGGTCTACAAAGCGAGGTCCATGTGTGTTTTCAATCTCAATTATGGCTGCCAAGTTTTTCAAAATTAAATCATGTGATATCTTGGCTGAGATTCCCAGTGTTCTTTGGAAAGCCAACCTGGGCCTAGACCTCGGGTTCCAAGGTTACCTCTCATGCCTGGCCTCCTAAAATCCCATCACAATTCATGGCAATACTTCTCTGAGTTCAGTTCCAGATCTCAGTCTGTAAGGGGAATCACACCAGACTTCAAGCCCAGATGGACCCAGTCAACTCTTCCGTGACACAAATGAATACAATTAAAACCAAAATACTCCCACACGTCCCTCATCTTCTTCCATATAAACACTCATCATGAACTCTGCCTGAAGGTTTCCATGAGGGGCACAGCCCAAGACAGTGTCCAAAATAAGCATCCTTGCACCTCATTTGCATACCTTCAGGGTGGCCTGGACACCATTACTGTGAACCAGGAGTAAACAAATAGGCTTGCCGTTAATAAAATTCCAATTCTCCAATTTGAGGCCTACTGACTTAGGGGTTAGATTCTTTATGTGAATTGGAGTCATGAGAAAACCCAAGCACCTATGGGCTAGCCTCTGCAGGTTGTGAAGAACTCATTTGACACAAAGGATCTCTATTCTCACTTGATGGAGGTAAGGAACCTTACAGAGAAAGGCGAGGGGCTTCATTCCAATGACTGCTCTTTTGGCCATTTTGGTTTTGGATTGACACATGGGATCTTTCTTTAGATACATCAGGTGCTGAGAATCTAAGCCACAGCCGCACACATGGCCAAGGGGCTGATTCAGACACATCCCTTTCCAAAGCAATTAAGAAAAGAGCCAAAGGTGATTCCCTTCATTTCCATTTGAAAACTGTTTTCTCCAGGCTTCACAAAGATGTGGCCTGAGTCAAAGACCTTCCTGACATTCAGTGCAACAGAACAATAAGTAAGCAAAAGGCAAAAAGCAGGGTTACTCCACTGAGACTTTCCTGGTCACCCTGATATCTGAGTTTTCTGAGATGCTCGCCACTCTCTTCAGCTCTCCAGTACATGGCCATGTCACAGAGCTTGGAGGTGGTACATATCTTGGACACAAAACCATGAGCCTATTCTGGAGAGTGGCCAGAATTCAGGAAGAAAACACCAACTTAGGAAGATAGCAGGTGTTGCCCATCGATAAGACAAGCTGCAGTCCATTCACAAATAGGGCAGGATAAATTTTGGGAAGATTTATACTAGACAGGACACATCCATTAATGCATTCTCTTTTCTAATGTCAACAACAATGGACACAGACATAGAAAGACTCGGCTTGTCAAAAACTTAGTAGAAACAGTCCAATCCAACCAAACAAACCACCTTTCCTACCTATTCTCAAAACATGAGACAAAACCACAAACACACACCAACTCCCACAAAGGCACATCCTTTCCCCAAGTAGGTCTGTGACTATCCGGGGTGTCCTCTGAATGGTGGGCCATACTATGATTCCCGAAAATGGCCTGTCCTCTCTCAGATCTGGTTTCCTTGGCCAACTCTGTGAAGTTGTCAGGAAAAAGTGGTGAGGCACTACCTGCTTTCTCAAGAAAAGTCCCTCTCCAGAGCTCTCCTGGCATTTGCCTTCCTCACATCAGTAGGTACCAAGAAAGACTGACTCTGTCCTTGGAAAATCAAAACAATGAGCCCACTGGGACTGGGACTGGGACTACTTTTGGCTGCCTGGCTTCTTCGATACCAAGATCAGAGAGTTCCATCACCAAGGAAATGAGGTATGTCACTTTCTTGGAACTGAATGAGGTCACTGCCTTGGAAACCACTTTGTCCTAACCGTTGCTTGAAGGCTACCATGAGATGGAGTTTGCCCCTACTTTCTGTGACACTTTCACAAGTTAGAATGGTATATCAACTATAGGCACCCGGGAACAGCTCTCCACACAGGCCTGGTCAGGTCAGTCTTCTCTACAATAAGAAGAGAGAGGCTGATTCAGACACATCCCGTCATCCTGACCAGGTTGCTCGCCATGGAAGATGAATTTTGCTCTCTCAGGACCTTCATACCTGCCTACAACTTCTCCAGGTATCATTTCTGAATGGACCTTTGAGGTTCTCAGCAGGTGGAAGGTCCCCTGTTTTCCTGTATTGTAAGAACCACTCTGTCCCTGCTCTTCTGTAAAATGAGATTGAAGGAACAGTGTATGTTTAGGGTTAATAACTGGTTTGATTTTTGTTAGGAATCATTCTGTGTGATGAATAATGGTATTGGGAACCTACGATATTTACAAGAATATAGAGGTGAAATAGAAGTATGAAAACAGAAATCTAGGTATGATTTGAAGCCCAGAAGGTCATTGGGCCCTTGATTGGGATAGTTAGCTTTGAATTATGTTCTGCACAGTTGTCTAAGTTAAATCGATATACAATGGCATAGGACCTTGTACCTTGGATGACTGAATGTAGAAGAGAATATCTAGTCAAAAAGGGATAGTAGGTAGGATTAGGAAGATATTTGGTAGGTTTAGGAAGAAGAGTGAGTATAGGATTTGGACCAAAAGTTCTTTAGTAATAGGGTTTTAGTTAGAGAGTGAATGTAAATGTCAGCACATATGACGAGTCAGTCACTATGATGAGCTGTGGAAAATATGTAGAAAAGCAGATATCAATAGTGACATTATGAAATCAGGCAAAGTATATAGTGAGTGATAGGATTAGACATTTTCAACAGGGTTGAGTTTGAATACATAATCCTTGCAAGAAACAAATATGTAGTCACCAATAGGATTGACATTTGAGAGCATTAGGCAACCTGGACATGGATGTTTTTAGTAATTCATGTTCACATTACATTTAGGCTTTGGTACAATCATAGTGTGACCTTTACAATTTTGTCCAGATTATTACTGTGATAAAATGTATATGTAGATCAGGTGACATGAGTATTTCTACCACCTTTTCTGGGAGCAATATATTGAAGACATAAAATTCGTATTGGGGGTACAAAGAGGTGTACCCTGTGTCTATGAATATGGAGATAAAGCATGAATAGACCATACTTATATTGATATACAATCATTCATTACAACCAGTTATACATCTAATGATAATATTAGTTTTTTGGTTTATCATGAAGAGTTTGTGAGTTTTGCTACAAAAGTGATTATGGAAATTGAAAATAATGTGTTTGGAAAGAATTCTCATGAAAAGACCTGTCAAGAAACCCTGACAATACATGCGTTCTGAAGCAGGAAGTGATTAAATTTGAAACAAATGCCTATCAATTTGTGAATTGTGGATGAAATTCATATCCTATGATGTGCAAAAACTGAAGAAATAATATTGTACCAGTGTTGAATAAAAATGAACGTCCAATTACATATCATGTCCCATAGGAATCTACTTGCATTGATGTTAGATGGGGTCAGTTACTGTAGAATTATTAGGATTTGTATGCACCAGTCACTGAAGTTAGTTTTCCGTACTAGGAAACAAATATGTATTTCAGGTGGATGAATATTTCTGGGAATAATCTTGTATAAATTTCATTATAAATCCACATACATGAACATGAATGAATTTAGAGAGTGTATATAGGACACATATATTTTATATTTTGAAAAATCTGTGGAGTGTGCATATATATATATATATATATATATATATATATATATATATATATACACACACACGCACAAAGAGAGACATTAAAAAGTAGCAATATATATTCCAATCCAAATTCATCACTAAATATATATCATTCACAGATGCAAAAATATTTATTTTAAAGAACATAAGTTTATGTATAATGTTGTTCAAATAGGAAGCTACCCTATATGTTGAATTTTAGTTCCAACAGCGTTTAAGAGGAGTGATCTCTTCTCACAATTTTTAACTTCCAAGTCAGCCACCTCACAAAAATGTACGTGTGATACCTGTTAGGATTCTATATGTGCATATAAATATACATGTGTGAATTGGCTACAGAGAAAGGGAAAAAATAAATCACATATTTCTTAACTTTAAAAACACATGGAAAATTATTTCAATTAAAAATTGAATAGATTTATAACTCCTACCTTATATAATGCAAAAGGCAAGTCCAACTATACAACATGTCTCCTCTGAACTGCTTGTATTTCTATTCTGTTTGGGTTTTTTTCTCCATTATATTAGGAAGAGTATTCTGAGTCTAGTAGGTGTGTGTTAGTGTCAGGGATTCAGTATTTCAAAAGGAAAATTGGAAAAGTAATCCAATGTGTATGCAAATATGTGCTGCAAAAATATCCTAGCACTCTAATCCAGAACAATGCCTTCACATTACCTTCTCCCCAAGTAAGCCACAATTAGAGGAGAAGAGTTAGAAAATCAGTGAATGTATATCTGGAATGGAAAATGCTCTGGAGTTCACAACCTTGGAGGTGGTAGAGGAGTTTCCAAAAGTAAGGGCCAGGGTAAACACTCCACAAACATGGACCTATGCTGGCCTTCAAACTTTTTGAGAAACTGCCTCTGAGGTTGGGTACTTGAAATATATGTTGTTGTCAGGATATTTGGCTTCTTTTGTAGTGAGACCATCAAAGCTTGGTCTGCATCCCTGTGCCCTGGAGGACATGGTTTCTTATTTTCCAATGAACATGAGGCAGCTGTGCTGAATTCTCTCTTTATAGGTAAACTGTGTCCACTGGGGACTAAGTGTCTCCCCGTGTGAACTGTGAAGCCATTTGGTCCTCCTCCACTTTTTGTGGTGTTTTTTGCAGCTGCACTGGGAGTTTGGTATTTGCCTTACAAAATACAAAGAGCTCAACTGGGACACAGTACTTGAGGGAGTTCTGTCACGTGTGGTGGGTCATGGTCTGCAGGAGAATGCACCAACCATGCTTCTATCCATCATAGCTTGCGCCATTGCCCCCTTGTCCATATCAACCTGATTCTGAACATTGGCCTGAATCCTCATCATATAACAAGATGTCTTCACATATAAGGGTCTGCTTGTTGCATCATGTAAGTCAAGAGCCATTTGGAATCCAATGGTAGATCCTCATGGCCCTACCACTGATGTTTTATCACACAACTGCCCACCACTGCTGTAGACCCACTGGTCAGCAGGCTCCAACTTACTGCCATCTCTGTTCTACACCGTTTTCTTGTAACTCAGTCAATAAAGGCACTGTTTGCTATACTCATGATCAGCAACAGGACATCCAAAGGTTCTCCAGTGCCACCTGGTCAAGGGAATTTCAAAAATTTCATGGTATTTATCTAGCCATTTTTCAAGCTTGAAGTTGGAGGCACTGTGGGTTTCAATTCATTCAGTAACCATTAAAAGTTGAGGAAGCTCATTTCAATGAAAGCTCTGGAGAAATCTCAGAGCCAAGGCTTCCCAAAGAGTGGCTAAAATGTCACAGGAAGCCAGGCCCATTGAGGTCTACAATGTGAGGACCATGTGTGTTTTGACTCTCAACTATGGCTGCCTTGTCTTTAAGAATAAAATCATGTGATATCCTGGCTGAGATTCCCAGTGCTCTGTGGAAATCCACCCTGGGCCTAGATCTCAGTTTTCAAGGGTGACTCTCATGCATGGCCTCCTAAAATCCCAACATATTTCATGGCAATACTTCTCTGAGGTGAGTTCCACAACTCAGTCTCTAAAGGGAATCACACCAGAGTTCAAGCCCTGGTGGACCCAGTCATTTCTTCCAACCGCTACACAAATGACCAAAATTAAAACCAAAACACTCCCACATGGCCCTCATCTTCTTCCATATAGTCAATTATCTTCACCTCTGACTGGATTTTTCCATTTGGGGCGCAGCCTAATACAATGTCCAAATTAAGCTCGCTTGCCCCTTATTGGCCTGAAGTCAGGGTGGCCTGGACATCCTTCCTGTAAACCAGAAGTGATCAAATAAGCCTGCCATTAATACTGCTCTGTTTCTCCCATTTGAGGACTACTAATTTCAGGAATAGATTTTTTATGTGATTTGGAGTCATGCGAAAACCCAAGCACCTCTGCAGGGCTTTGAAGAACTCATTTGACCCAAAGAAAACCTATTCTCACTTGATGGAGGTCAGGAACCTCACAGAGGAAGGGGAGAGACTTCATCCACAATGACTGACTTTTTGCTATTATGGTTTTGGATGCACACATGAGATCATTCTATAGATCCATCAGGTGGTGAGAATCTATGCCACAGCCACACACAGGGCCAAGAGGCTAATTCAGACACATCCCTTTCCAAAGCAATTAAGCGAAGAGCCACAGTTGATGCCCATTCATTTCCATTTGAATATAGGATTTGGAAAGAAAACAGTTTTCTTCAGGCTTCACAAAGAGGTGGCCTCAGGCAAAGACCTTCCTGAAATTCAGTGCAACACAACAATAAGTAAGCAAAAGGCCCCAAGCAGGGTTTCTCCACTGAGACTTTCCTGATCACCATGATATCCAAGTTTTCTGAGATGCTCGCCATTCTCTTCAGCTCTCCAGTACATGGCCATGTCACAGAGCTTGGAGGTGGACATATCTTGGACACAAAACCATGAGCCTATTCTGGAGAGTGGCCAGAATTCAGGAAGAAAACTTCAACTTAGGAAGATAGCAGGTGTTGCCCATCGATAAGACAAGCTGCAGTCCATTCATAAATTGGCCAGAAATAATTAGGGGAAGATTTATACTAGACTGGACACATCCATTAATGCATTCTCTTTTCTAATGTCTATAACAACGGACATACTGGGATACACAGACAAAGAAACACTCACCTTGTCAAACAACATACTAGAAACTGTCCACTCCAAACCAAACAAACCGCCTTTCCAACCTATTCTCAGAACATGAGACAAAACCACAAATCCACACCCACTCCCACAATGGCACCTCCTTTCCCCAAGTAGGTCTGTGACTATCTGGAGTGTCCTCTGAATGGTGGGCCATACTATGATCCCCTGAAATGGCCTGTCCTCTCTCACATCTGGTTTCCTTGGCCAACTCTGTGAAGTTGTCAGGAAAAAGTGGTGAGCCACTGCCTGCTTTCTCAGGAAAGGTCCCACTTCAGAGCTTTCCTGGCTTTTGGCCATCCTCAAATCAGTAGTTACCAAGAAAGACTCACACTGTCCTTGGTAAATTGTAACAAGTGAGCCCACTGGGACTGGGACTGGGACTGCCCCTCGGTGCCTGGCTTCTTGGATACCAAGTTCAGAGAGTTCCATCACCAGGAAAATGAGGTTTGCCACTTTCTTTGGAACTGAATGAGGTCACTGCCTTGGCAACAACTTTGTCCTAACAGTTGCTTCCAAGGGTCCAATGAGATGGAGTCTGCCCCTACTTCCTGTGACAATTTCACAAGTTAGAATGGTATATCAACCATTGGCACCCGGGAACAGCTCTCCACACAGGCCTGGTTCGGTCCATTTTCTCTAAAATAAGAATAGAGAGGCTGATTCAGACACATCCCTCATCCAGACCAGGTTGTTTGCCATGGAAGATGAATTTTGCTCTCTCAGGTCCTACATACATACCTACAACTTCTCCAGGTATCATTTCTGCATGGACATTTGAGGTTCTCAGCAGTTGGAAAGTCCACTACTTTCCTGTATTGTAAGAACCACTCTGTCCCTGCTCTTCTGTAAAATGAGATTGAGGGAACAGTGTATGTTTAGGGATAGTAACAGGTTCATTTTGGGTTAGTAATCATTTCCTGCGATATTTACAAGTATACAGAGGTGAAATATAAGTATGAAAACAGAAATCTCGGTATGATTTGAATCCCAGAAGGGCATTGGGCCCTTGATTGGGATACTTAGATTTGAATTATGTTCTGCAAAGATGTCTCAGATAACACGAGATACAATGGCATAGAACCTTTTACCTTGGATGATTGAATGTAGAAGAGAACATCCAATCAAAAAGGGATAGTCAGTAGGATTAGGAAGATATTCCGTAGGTTTAAAAAGAAGAGTGAATATAGGATTTGGAACAAAAGGTCTTTAGCAATAGGGTTTCGGTTAGAGAGTGAATGTAAGTGTCAGGACATATGAAGAGTCACTCAGTATGATGAACTGGGGAAAATATGTAGCAACGCAGATATCAATAGAGGCATTACAAAATCAGGCAAAGTATAAAGTGAGTGACTGGATTAGACACTTTCAACAGGGTTGAGTTTGAATACGTAATCTTAGGAAGAAACAAATATGTACTCACCAATTGAATTGACATTTGAGAGCAAAAGGCAACCTATACATGGATGATTTTAGTAATCCATGTTCACTTTCTATTTAGGCTTTGATACAGTCATAAGTGTGACCTTTACATTTTTTTGCAGAATATTTCTGTGATAAAATGTATATGTAGATCAGGTGACATGAGTATTTCTTCCACCATTTCTCGGAGCAATATATTAGAGATGTAAAATTAGTATTAGGGGTACAAAGAGGTGTACCCTGTGTCTATAAATATAGAGATAAAGCATGAATAGACCATACTGTGAATAAATAATAAAACTTGTTCCAACTTTAAGTAATGGATTGAGCTGATATCTGAATATGTACAGGAAATCTTATATTGATATACAATCATTCATTCCAACCAGTAATACATCTAATGGTAATATTAGCGTTATGGTGTATCATGAAGAATGTGTGAGTTTTGCTTCAAAAGTGTTTTTGGAAATCGAAAATAATGTGTTTTGAAAAAAGTCTCATGAAAAAAACAGTCAAGAAACCTGGAGGAATACATGTGTTCTGACGCAGGAAGTGATTAAAAGTGAAGCAAATGCCTATAAATTTGTGAATTTGTGAATAAGATATATATCCTACGATGTGCAACATCTGTAGGCTAAAACTGTACCTCAGATGATTGAATGTAAAAGAGAACATCCAGTCAAAAAGTGGTAGTCAGAAGGATTAGGAAGTTAGTAAGTTTAGGAAGAAGAGTGAGTCTAGGAGTTGGACCAAGACTTTTTTAGTAATAGGATTTTCGTTAGAGAGTGAATGTAAATGTCAGCAAATCTGAAGAATCAGTCACTATGATGAACTGGGCAAAATATGTAGAAAAATAGATATCAATAGTGACACTAGGAAATCAGGCAAAGTATAAAGTGAGTGACAGTTTTAGACATTTTCAACAGGGTTGAGATTGAATATATAATCTTAGGATGAAACAGATATGTACTCACCAATAGAATTGACATTTGAGAGCCTTAGGCATCCTGGACATGGATGTTTTTAGTAATTCATACTCACATTCAAATTAGGAGTTGGTACAGACATAAGTGTGATCTTTGCATTTTTTTCCAAAATATTACTGTGATAAAATATATATGTAGTTCTGGTGACATGAGTATTTCTTCTACCATTAAGGGGAGCTATATTTTGAAAACTCATTAAATAGTATTGGGGATAAAAATAGGTGTACGCTTTTTCTATGAATATAGAGATAATGCATGAATAGTCCATACTGTGAATAAATAATATAACTGGTATCAAATTTGGAAATTGGAATAAATTGATATCTGAAAATATACAGGAAATCTTACATTGATATACAATCATTCATTCCATCCAATTATACATCTAATGGTAATGTAAGTGTTATGGTTTATCATAAAGAGAGTGTGAGTTTTGCTTCAAAAAGATTATGGAATTCAAAAATAATGCGTTAGGAAGAACTATCATGAAAAAACCAGTCAAAAAAAAAGGAGGAATACGTGTGATCTTAAGCAGGAAGTGATAGAAAGTGTACCAAATGCATTTAAATTTGTGAAATGTGGATGAAATCTATTTTCTAAGATGTCCATAAACTGAAGAAATAGTAATGTACCAGTGTTGAATAAAAATGAACATCAAAATGCACAACATTTCCCATAGGAATCTACTTGTATTGATGTTAACCTGGGTCAGTTACTGTAGAAATATAAGGATTTGTATGCACCCTTCACTGAAGTGAGTTTTCAGTACTAGAAAACAAATATGTATTTGAGGTGGATGAATATATCTGAAAAAAATCTTGTGAAAAGTTGATTATAAAACCACATACATGAACATGAATGAATTTAGGGAGTGTATAATAAGAGACATATATTTCATATTTTGAAAAATCTAGAGGGTGTAGATTTTTCACAAAACACATACAGAGATATAAAAAAGTAGCAATATATATGACAATCGAAATTCATCATGAAATACATATCATACACAGATCCAAAAATATTTATTTTACTGAATATGGATTTATGTATAATGTTGTTCAACTAGGAAGCTCACCCATAGGTTGAATTTTCAGTTCCAACAGCGTTTAGAAGGAGTGATCTCTTCTCACAATTTGTATCTGCCACGTCAGCCACCTCACAAGAATGTACGTGTGGTACCAGGTAGGATTCTATATGTGCATATAAAAATACATGTGCTGAATAGGCAACAGATAAGGGGAGACAGGAATTCACATAATTGATACATTTCAAAACACATGAAGAACTATTTCAATTAATAATTGACCAGATTTATAACACCTACACTTTATCATGCAAAAGGCAAGTCCAACTATACACCATGCCTCCTCTGAACTGCTTGTATTTCTATTCTGTTTGGGTTATTTTTCTCCATCATATTAGGATTAGTAGTCAGAGTCTAGTAGGGTGTGGGTTAGTGTCAGGGTTTCAGTAATTCGAATGGAAAATAGGAAAATGAATCCATTGTGTATGAAATATGTGCTACAAAAAATCTTCCCACTCTCATTCAGAACAATGCCTTGACATTACCTTCACCCCAAGTAAGACACAATTAGAGGAGAAGAATTAGTAAATCTGTGAATACATATCTGGAATGGAAAATGCTCAGGAGACCACAACCTTGGGGGTTGTAAAGGAGTTTTCAAAAGTAAGCGACAGGATGAACACTCCACAATCATGCAACTCTGCTGGCCTAAATACTTCTTGAGAAACTGCCTCTGATGTTGGGCACTTGAACTACATGTTGTTCTCAGGAGATTTACTGTCCTTTGTAGTGATACCATCAAAGATGGGTCTGCATTAATGTGACCTGGAGGACTTGGTTTCTTATTCTCCAAAGAACATGAGCTAGCAGTGCTGTATTCTCTCTTTGTAGGTAATCTGTGGCCACTGGGGGCTAAGTGTCTCTTCGTATTGACTGTGAAGCCAATTGGTCATCCTACAATTGTCGTGGTGTTTCTTGGTTCTGCACTGGGGTTTTTGTATTTGCTTCATGAAATACAAGGAGTTCAACTGGGACACAGAGCAGGAGGGAGTTCTGTCATGTGTGGAGGGTTAGGGTCTTCAGGAGAATTCACCAACCAGGCTTCTACCCCACATAGCTTGCCCCCTTGTCCATAACAAACTGATTCTGAACATTGCCCTGAAACCTCTCCATATAAAAAGATGCCTTTACATATAAGGGTCTGCTGGCTGCACCATGTCAGCCAAAAGCCACTCGGAAGTCAATGGCAGATCCACATGGCCCCACCTCAGATGTTTTATCATACACCTGCACATCACAACTCTGGGCCCACTTCTCCTCAGCAGGCTCCAACTTACTGGCATCTCTGTTCTACACAATTTTCATGAAACAGAGTCAGTCAAGGCACTGTCTGGTACATTCATGATCAGCAAGAAGACATCCAAAGTTTCTCCAGTGACACTTGGTCATGGGAATTTCAAAAATTTTATGGTATTTATTAAGCCATGTTTCAAGGATGAAGTTTGTGGCACTGTGGGTTTCAATTCATTCAGGAACCATTAAATGTTGAGGAAGCTCACTTCAATGAAAGCTCTACAGAACTCTCACAGGTAAGGCTTCCCAAAGAGTGGCCAAAGACACATATATTTCATATGTTTAAAAATCTGGACAGTATATATATATATATATATATATATATATATATATATATATATATATATACACACACACACACACACACATACACAGAGACATTAAAAACTAGCAATATATATACCAATCAAAATTCATCATGAAATATATATCATCCATGTATCCAAAAATATTCATTTTACTGAACATGGATTTATGTATAAAGTTGTTCAACTAGGAAGCCCACCCATAAGTTGAATTTTCAGTTTCAACAGCGTTTAGGAGGAGTGATCTCTTCTCACAATTTGTATCTGACATGTCAGCCACCTCACAAGAAAGTACGTATGATACAAGATACGATTTTATATGTGCATATAAAAATACATGTACTGAATATTATACAGAGAAATGGGGGAGAAAGGAATTCACATATTTGATAAATTTAAAAACACATGGAGAACTCTTTAAACAAAAAATTGACTAGATTTATAACTCCTACGCTATATAATGGAAAAGGCAAGTCCAAATGTACACCATGCCTCCTCTGATTTTCTTGTATTTCTATTCTGTTTGGGTTATTATTCTCCATCATGTCAGGAATAGTAGTCAGAGCCTAGTAGGGTATGGTATAGTGTCAGGGATTGAGTATTTTGAATGAAAAATTGGAAAATGTATCCAATGTGTATACAAATATGTGCTACACAAAAATCTTCCCACTCTCATCCAGAACAATGCCTTGACATTACCTTCGCACCAAATACGACATTTAGAGGAGATGAGTTAGAAAATCTGTGAATACATATCAGGAATTGAATATGCTCAGGAGTTCACAAACTTGGAGGTGGAAGAGGAGTTTCAAAAAGTAAGTGACATGGTAAACACTCCACAAACATGAAGCTCTGCTGGCCTAAAGACTTCTGGAGAAAATGCCTCTGAGATTGGGCACTTGAAATATAAGTGGTTGTCAGGAGCTTTAGCTTCCTTTGTAGTAAGACCATCAAAGATGTGTCTTCATCTATGTGACCTGGAGGACATGGTATCTTATTTTCCAATGAACACGAGGCTGCAGTGCTGAAATCTCTCTTTGTAGGTCAACTGTGGCCACTGGGTTCTAAGTGTCTCCTCGTGTGGACTGTGAACCCATTTGCTCATCCTCCAATTTTTGTGGTTTTTCTTGATGCTGCACTGGGAGTTCGGTATTTGCTTCACAAAATACAAGGAGTTCAACTGAGACACAGTGCTGGAGGGCGTTCTGTCACGTGTGGTGGGACAGGGCCTGTAGGATTATGTACCAACCAGGCTTCTGTCGAACATAGCTTGCCCCCTTGACCAAAGCATCCTGATTCTGAACATTGCCCTGAAACCTATCCATACAACATGATGCCTTTACATATAAGGGTCTGCTGACTGCACAATGTCAGTCAGAAGCCATTTGGATGCCAATGGTAGATCCACATGAAACCACCACAGCTGTTTTATCTCACACCTGCCCACCTTTGCTCTAGGCCCACTATTCAGCAGGCTCCAACTAACTGGCATCTCTGATCTACACCATTTTTGTGAAACCCAGTCAATCAAGGCAGTATCTGGCACACTCATGATCAGCAACAGGATATCCAGTGGTTCTCCAGTGCCACCTGGTCATGGGAATTTCAAAAATTTTATGGCATATATGGAGCCATTTTTCAAGAATGAAGTTGAAGGCACTGAGTGTTTCAATTATTTCAATAACCATTAAATGGTGAGGAAGCTAATTTCAATGAAATCACTGGAGGACTCTCACAGTCAAGGCTTCCAAAAGAGTGGCCAAAATGTCACATGAAGCCAGACCCATTGAGGTCTACAATGTGAAGTCCATGTGTGTTTTGACTCTCAACTATGGCTGCCAAATCTTTCACAATAAAATCATGTGATATCCTGGCTGAGATTCCCACTGCTCTGTGGAAAGCCACCCAGGGCCTAGATCTCAGTTTCCAAGGGGGAATCTTATGCGTGGCCTCCTAATATGCCAACACAATTCATGGCAATACTTCTTTGAGGTCAATTCCAGAACTCAGTCTTTATGGGGAATCACACCAGAGTTCAAGCCCAGGTGGACCCAGTCATCTCTTCCTACCACCACACAAATGACCACAATTAAAACCAAAAAACTCCCACATTGCCCTCATCTTCTTATATATAGACACTCATCATAAAACCTGGCTGGAGGTTTCCATGAGGGGTGCAGCCCAAGGCAGTGTACAAAATAAGCTCCCGTGCGCCTCATTTGCCTAATGTCATGGTGGCCTGGATATGCTTCCTGTGAACCAGGAGTGATCAAATAGGCCTGCCATTAATACTGCTCCGCTTCTCCAATTTGAGGCCTACTGACTGTGCATTTTAGATTATTTATGTGAATTAATGTCATGAGAAAACCCAAGCAACTATGAGCTAGCCTCTGTAGGATTTAAAGAATTCACTTGACCCAAAGGATCTCTATTCTCACTTAATTGAGATCAGGAACCTTACAGAGGAAGTCAAGAGACTCTATCCACAATGACTGGTCTTTTAGCCATTTTGGTTTTGGATGCACACATAGCAGGAGTTGGCCATCCATAAGGCAAGCGGCAGTCCATTCATAAATTTGGTAGGATGAATGCTGGGGAGCTTTCTCATAGACAGGACACAGCCACTGATGCATTATCTTTTTTAATGTCTACAACCACGGACAGTGAGTTACAGACATAGAAACACTCACCTTGTCAAAAGACTTACTAGAAATAGTTCACTCCAAACCAAACAAACCACCTTTCCTACCTATTCTCAGAACATGAGACAAAACCAGAAACTCATACCCAAACCCACAAAGGCACCTCCTTCCCACAAGTAGGTCTGTGACTATCCGGAGTGTCTTCTGACTGGAGGACCATACAATGTTCCTCCAATATAGCCTGTCCTGTCTCAGATCTTGTGTCTTTGGCCAACTCTCTGAAGTTGTCAGGAGTCAGCAGTGAGGCACTACCTTCTTTCTCAGGAAAGGCACCTCTTCAGAGCTTTTCTGCCATTTCGACATCCTAACATCAGTAGTTAGCAAGAAAGAATGACCCTGTCCTCGGGAAATCCAAAAAGTGAGAACACTGGGATTGGGACTAAAACTGGCACTGTTTAACTGGCTTCCTGGATCCCAAGATCAGAAAGTTCCATCACAAAGGAAGTGAGGTGAGGTCACTTCCTTCAGGAACAGAATGAGTTCACTGCCTTGGCAACCATTTTGTCTTAACAGTTGCTTCCAAGGGTCCCATGAGATGGAGGCTGCCCCTGCTTCCTGTGACACATTCACAAGTTAGAATGGTATATCAACCATAGGCACCTGGGAACAACTCTCCACACAGGTCTCATTTGGTCCATCTTCTCTACATTAAGAATAGAGAGGCTGATTCAGACACAACCCTTCATCCTGACCAGGTTGTTCGCCATGGAAGATGACTTTTGCTCAATCAGGTCCTTCAAAGCTGCCTACATCTTCTTCAGGGATCATTTTTGCATGGATCTTTGAGGTTCTCAGCAGGTGGAAGATCCCCTACATTCCTGGATTGTAAGACCAACTCTGTCCGTGCTCTTCTGTAAAGTTAGATTGAGGTAACAATGTATGGTTAGGGTTGATAACATGTTCGATTTGGGTTAGGAATCAGTCTGCTGCATGAATAATGGTATTGGGGGATGCCACCGAGGACTCGAGAAATCGAGGAACAATTGTCTCCTCGACTCAGTGATTTTTTGTTTCAGATTCGGTATTGCCAGCCCATAGGATTTTGCCTGCTACGCAGTCCTGGTCTCAGTTTTGGACGTCCATTGCCTGTCTTTATTGTCTTGTCTTGTCTGTGTTGTGTGTTGTTGCATTCACTGTTTGTGTATCTTTCAATATGGGACAGAGCACTTCAATGTCTCTGTCCCTGACCCTTGATCACTGGACCAAAGTTCGCTTAAGGGCTCAGAATCTTTCTTTTTCTGTAAAACTGCAGACTTGCCAGACTGTCTGTGCCTCAGAATGTTTCACCTTTCAAGTGGGATTGCCCCAAGAAGCATCTTTATACTTCCCACTAATTTAAAAAGTCAGAGATATTGTCTTTCAGCTGCGCACACATAGCCATCCTGATCAAGAGCCATGTATCTTAACTTTGCAGGACCTCTGCAAGTCTCCTCTTCCATGGGTGAAGCTGTTCCTTGTCCCTTTCCCTGCTGGTACTGCTTCCCCCATGATCTCTCAAACCCTCTGCTCCTCCTCCTCCACCACCCTCTGTTCTCCCTGAGTCACAAGATTTGACTCTACTGGACTCTCATCCCCCTCCTCATACCCTGCCCTCATCCCCCAACCACCAACCCCCTCTAAGTGATTCCCCTGCAGCTGACTCAGCCTCTCCGCCATTGGAGGAAGCTAAGCTGGCCCTGCGCCCTCCAGATAACTCCCCCACAGCACACAGAGCCCCACCTCCCCAGGAGGAAGCTGGCCCGGCTGAGGGAACTCGCTGGCTTCGAATGATTGAAAACCCTGGAACTCCTGTGATGCTCCCCCTATGTCCCTATGGACCATTGATTGACGAAGGCCATGGGGGGAAAATGCAAGCTGACAAATATTGGTCTTTCTCCTCTTCAGACCTATATAACTGGAAAAATCACAATCCCTTTTTTTCCGAGGACCCCACCCGGCTCACAGGTCTGGTTGAGTCATTGATGTTTTCACACCTGAATACTTGGGATGACTGTCAACAATTCCTAGACACTCTCTTTATGACAGAGGAACAAAAGAGAATTCTCCTGGAAGCTAGAAAAAAAATCCTCGGGCCAGATTGGAGACCAACACATCTTCCCAACTTAATCAAAGCTGGTTTTCCCTTGAAACAACCCAAATGGGACACCAACACCTTTGAAGTTAGAATGCATCTGTCCACTTATGGCCAGGTTCTAATAGTGGGCATCTGAGTGTCCGCTAGGCAACCAACTAATTTGTACAAGGTAAGAGAGATTATTCAAAGGCCTGATGAATCTCCCTCTATGTTTCTAGAGAGAATTAGGGAGGCATATAGGAGATATACTCCTTTCGATGCTCAGGCAGAGGATCAAAAGACATCTGTCTGGATGGCCTCTATTGGGCAAGCTGCCCTGGATATTAAAAGAAAGTTAAATGCTTAGATGGATTACAAGATATGACTTTGAGAGACTTAGTCACAGAAGACAAGAAAGTATACCTTAAGAGAGAAACTGAGGAAGACAAGGGAGCAAAGGGAGGATAAAAGAAACAAAAGACAGACTAAGGTGTTGACTAAGGTCCTGGTCACAACAACAGAAGGGCCAGAAATTAAGAAACAGGGAGACAGGAATGGATACCTGGTCCCATGCCAGAGGCCACCCCTGGCCTCAGAACAATGTGCCTACTGTAAAAAAAAAAGGACACTGCGCCAAAGAGTGCCGTAGAAAGAGAAAGCCACGCCAGTCAGCCATTCTGACTCTGGAGGATGACTAAGAAAGTCGCGGCTCAGATCCCCTCCCTGAGTTCAGGGCAACTTTTGAAGTGGAGGGGACCCAAGTAAACTTTGAAGTGGATACAGGGGCAATATACTCACCCCTAAGACCACTTTGGGCCCTCTATCAAATAAAAGGTCTCTAGTTCAAGGGGCTAATGGCAGTAAATATCTGGCTTGGACAACTAAGAGGATCATGGACCTGGGGAAAGGAAAAATACATCACTCCTTCCTAGTAATCCCAGAATGCCGGGCCCCATTGATGGGCAGAGATCTGCTCACCAAGCTCCGGGCCAAAATAACTTTTCACCCTGAAGGCCCCCAAGTGGAATTTCTAAATCTTTCAGTAAAAACTCCTATAATCACAGCTCTAACCATGTCAGTAGTAAATGCACATCAACTCACTCACCTTGGTTAAAAGAAACTGCAGGTATTTCTGAAGTATCAAGAACAGAGTTTTCCACTAACTGACTCACAGCAAAAAGAAATAGCTGAATGGGTAAAAAAAGCCTGTCAAGTCCATCAAATGGTTAATGCTTACCATTCCAAGCTTCCTGCAGGAAAGCACCTATGAGGATCCAGACCAGGACAATTCTGGGAAGTTGACTTTACTAAAATTAAGCCAGCAAGGTATGGACATAAATATCTCCTAGTCTTTGTAGATACATTTTTAGGATGGATTGAATCTTTCCCCCCTAAAAAAGAAAAGAAAAAATAAAAGAAACAGCACAAAAGGTGGTCCAGAAGATCCTGGAAGATATTTTTCAAAGACACGGCCTGCCTAAGGTAATACCATCTGATAATGCACCGGCGTTCGTGGCTCAGGTAAGTCAGGGGTTAGCCAGGAACCTGGGGATTAATTGGAAGTTATATTGTGCTAACAGACCCCAGAGTTCAGGACAGGTAGAAAGAATGAATAGAAGCATTAAAGAGGCCTTAATGAAATTAAGCTTAGAGACCAGCATAAAAGATTGGACTATGCTCCTGCCATATACAATGTTTCATGCAAGAAATACTTCCTCTGTTTTTTTGAGTAACCTCATCCCCTGTGAAATTCTCTAGGGTGCCTCTCCTCCAGTAAGTGACCTAAGCCCAACTGTAAGACCTAACGATCCCTTCCACACCCCCTTGCTTGACAGACTTAAACTCTTGAAAGAACTCAGTGATACCTGTGGAAACAGCTGGCCACTGCCTACCAAACTGGGGACGAGGGGACTCCACATCGATATCAAGTAAGAGACTTCATCTACGTAAGACGATATCAGATGTCATCCCTGGAACCCTTCTGGAAAGGACAATACCAGGTGCTACTTATAACATCTACAGTGGTAAA
This sequence comes from Callospermophilus lateralis, assembly GCF_048772815.1. Taxonomy (NCBI): domain Eukaryota; kingdom Metazoa; phylum Chordata; class Mammalia; order Rodentia; family Sciuridae; genus Callospermophilus; species Callospermophilus lateralis. The sequence continues at coordinate 375,577 of NW_027513816.1, read as the reverse complement.
GGTAGACAGAATCACTTCCTGGATCCATGCCTCTCATCTCAAGCCTGCGCCCTGTCCACACTCTGGCTAGAAACTGGAAAAGACTGGTAACACTTTCAAATTGCATATTCACCATGTGGATAAGGCTATAGAATCTCCCCTTCGCAACAAGTAGTCCTAACCCTCATCAGCCCGTGCAGCAGCGATGGCTGATCACAAATTCTACTGGAAAAGATGTATAATCTATCTTGCATACAGCCCCCTTAGGTACCTGGTGACCATCCCTTTACCCAGACATTTGTCAGCTGGCTATAGGTCTTTCCTATTGGGATATTCCTGATGAAGAGGATTCCACTAAAATTCCATTAAATCCCTTCCGTACCATAGATAATGGAAACAAACATTATGGATGTAGGGACACACGAGCCAGATGCAGGTTGGCTAGCCTAGATTACTATGTTTGCCCGACCGACCATCAAAGCCACAAAGAGCCATGAGTGTGTGGGGGGAAAGCCGACTTCTTCTGTAAGTAATGGGGATGTGAGCATACAGGGGCTGCCTGATGGAACCCAAACTCCTCATCAAATTCAGTGCACAGCATTGGCCATATTACGAATTAGATAACAAAAACCAATGGCTCCCAGAGGGGTCTCTAGATCCTCAAATTCTGCATGACCTTTTTAACATCTGCAAGTGCTCAAAAGGGTGAAAGGAGATTCCCCTATGTGGAGGCCTTTTCCCTCCTTCACTCACATCCTTAACTCTGCTTATCCAATAGATCCTCACCTTCAGCCTTCTGCTCCAGAGTCTCTGCTGTCACTCCCACTTCAGAAACCTGATTTCTTCCCTCCAATTAATAGATCAAAAACCCAAACCTTCGCTGGTTCTCAGACCATTGCCCCCTTGCTGAGTTAGCAGCTACTGAAGTACCCCTCCACCCACTCACTCCTCTCTTCTCCTGTCAGTGCCCACACCGGGTCCCACCAGGTCCTCTTTTCAGCTAACCCAAAGCTCAAACCAGCTGAGGAGAGTCCTCAGACCCCTATTCAAGATGTAATAAAAATGGCCTTTAAAGTTGCTTTGTCATCACTGAAAACAATTTACTAAGAATTTAAAGTCCCTCACATGCGTTTTGGGATACTCACTCCCGTCCTCCCCTCTGCTCTACCTGTTCTACTGCTCAAGTTTTTGTTTCTAGGAAAATCCCAAACCATTTCTCAAATTATTCTTTTACATCCCTCCTTCCTCATTCTCAGATCCTCGGAGCTGCTCTCAGCCCCACCTTCCCTGTCTTCCCCTTCTGTACCAGGCCCACTGAAAAGACTTAACTGACCTTCTCCAGAAGTCTTCACCATGGCTGAGTTTTGGACTTTCATGAAAAGAGTCCCTGTAAAAGAGTTCAATGTAGTTAAACTTCCTCTTTTCATATTGCCCTGTTCTACTTGGCCACTGGCTAAAAAAATCAGCAATCCTTAGCTAGACACCCTCTTTCTAGTTTTTCACAAAAATATGTGAAAAAAGCCTTGGGCCTTGACCTGGGGCTTCAGAGAGATGGCTACATTTCTAAGTTAAAGAAGTTAGCAACTGGGCTCCGTGGTAACAGCTGGCAGGGGGAAAATAAGAAAGGGAAGAAAAAGCTCTTACCTTCCCAGGTGTCCTTGAAAAGTTAACTTGCCCAGAACTGAGGAAAAAAACAGAAACAAAAACTGCTTTTTTCAACTTCTGCAGACTGTGAACTTCTGAGCCCCTTCCCTTAAATGTTGGGTACAAAATTCTGAAACTACCTCAACTTGGGTTTCAGAGGATTACTTGATTACAACAGAATCAATGCCCTCTGAATCCGGTTGCAACCAAATAGGACAGTTTCCCTGTCTTCACTGCTATCTTAGGTGCCTTGCCTTGTCTGTCCCTACTACAGCATAATTCTATATACTTAAACATTGCTTATGTTTTCATGAAATGGTCAACAGATGTGATTAATTGTGTAATGGTGCAGATGTTTCCCAGAGTGCTCTATCACGACACAGGTTCATTTGAAGATCAAATAGGGGGGCATACAACCCTGTTCCACTGAAAATATATATCCCTCCCTTTAGCCATCCTATTAGGAATAGGAATTGCTGCACTGGTGGGCACGGGAACTACTGCCTTTGTCCATGGGACTCAACAAATGACAAAAAATATGACAGCAATAGACCAAAAAGAAGATATTAGAAACCTCCATCAGAGCTTTGCATGAATCTTTAACCTCTCTCTCTGAAGTTGTTTTTCAGAACACTCGATGGTTGGACCTGCTCTTCATGAGAGAAGGGGGCCTTTGTGCTCCATTGAGGGAAGAATGTTGTTTGTATGCCGAGCATACTGGAGTTGTAATAAAATGTATGAGTAAATTAAAAAGACGTCTTGAAGAGCATCAACGATAGAGAGAGGCCCAAAAAGGGTGGTTTGAGTCTTGGTTCACACAGTCCCCCTGGTTAACTACGTTTTTATCAACCCTGGCCGGTCCAAAAATAATCCTCATATTATTGCTAACTATAAAACCCTGTTTTCTCAACCGTGTAATTTCTTTTCTCCAGGCTCAAATTGGACGAGTTAAACTTAAGGTAATACCCCACTAGCAGACATAGAATGTGACACCCCCAATGATCATTTTTATGATTAAAAGTAGCCAGAAGAAGAATTGGGGAATAAAAGGTTAATAAAATAGGTACTTGTCACTTCCTGTTTTTCTGTATGCTTAACAAAACACTGTTGAAATCTTGAGAGATACTTGCAAATCTTGTTCCCAGTATGTGCTGTCCCCAACTGCCAAACTGCAGAATGTGCTCCCTTACCCAGTTCCACGCAAATCGCCCACTCGCCTTGATCCATCAATAAACTTCCCTCCCTGCCCTCTCCAGGTAAAGTATATAAGCTCTACTTAAGCTATTCTCAGGGCTGTCTGCTCTATTCAAGTGAGCTCTGAGCACCAGCATGCTGGACAGTCAATAAACTTTGGCTGTTGCATGAGATAGTCTATTGGTGGTCTCCTCCTGCAAAGCTCGCCTGACATTTACTAGGATGATTGAATGTAGAAGAGAACATCCAGTCAAATAGGGATAGTTGATAGAATTAGGAAGATGGTCAGTACGTTTAGGGAGAAGTGTGAGTATAGGATTTGGAACAAAAGTTCTTTAGCTATAGGGTTTCGATTAGAGAGTGAATGTTAATGTCTGCACAGGTGAAGAGTCGGTCACAATGATGAAGGGGGGAAAATATGTAGGAAAGCAGATAAAAATAGAGATATTAGAAAATCAGGCAAAGTATAAAGTGAGTGATAGGATTATACATTTTGAACAGGGTTGAGTTTGAATATATAATCTTAGGAAAAAACCAATATGTAGTCAACAATCGGATTGATATTTGAGAGCATTAGGCAAATTTCAGGTGGATGAATATTTCTGAGAATAATCTTGTGAATAGTTGATTATAAATCCACATACATGATCATGAACATATTTAGGGAGTGTAGATAAAACACATATATTTCATATTTTGAAAAATCTGGAGAGTACACAAGACAAAAAAAGTAGCAATGTGTATGTCAATCAAAATTCATCAAAAAATATATATCATCCACAGATCTAAAAATATTCATTTTACTGAACATGGATTTATGTAAAATGTTGTTCAACTAGGAATCTCACCCATAGTTTGAATATTCAGTACCAACAGGGTTAAGTAGGAGTGATCTCGTCTCACAATTTGTATCCGCCAAGTCCACCAAATCACAAGAATGTACATGTGGTACCAAGTAGGATTCTATATGTGCATATAAAAATACACATGCTGAATAGGCTACAGAAAAAGGGAGACAGGAATTCACATATTTGTTAAATTTAAAAATACATGGAGAACTATTTCAATAATCAATTGACTAGATCTATGACTCCTGCTCTGTATCATGCAGAAGGCAAGCCCAACTATACAACATGCCTACACTGAACTGCTTGTATATCTATTCTGTTTGGGTTATTTTTCTCCATCATATTAGGATTAGTAGTCAGAGTCTGGTAGGGTATGGGTTAGTGTCAGGGATTCAGTATTTTGAATGGAAAATAGGAAATTGAATCCAATGTGTATGCAAACATATGCTACAGAAAAATCTTCCAACTCTCATCCAGAACAATGCCTTGACATTACCTTCGCCTCAAGTAAGACACAATTAGAGGAGAAGAGTTAAAAAAATCTGTCAATACCTATATGGAATGGAAAATGCTCCAGATTTCACACCATTGGAGCTGGTAGAGGAGATTCTAAATGTAATGGACAGAGTAAACCCTCCACAAACATGGAGCTCTGCTGGTCTAAAGTTTTTTGAGAATTTGCCTTTGAGGTTGGGCACTTGAAATATATGTTGTTGTCAGGAGCTTTAGCTTACTTTGTAGTGAGAGCATCAAAGCTGGATTTGAATCTATGTGACCTGGATGACATGGTTACTTATTCTCCAATGTAATGAGGCAGCAGTGCTGAATTCTCTCTTTGTAGGTAAACTGTGGACTCTAAGGGATAAGTGTCTCCCCGTGTCGACTGTGAAGCCATTTGGTCATCCTCTAATTTTCGTGGTGTTTTTGATGCTGCTCTGGGAGTTTGGTATTTGCTTCACAAAATACAACGAGTTCAAATGAGACACAGTACTGGAGAGAGTTCTGTCAGGTGTGGGGGGAAGGGTCTGCAGGAGAATTCACCAACCAGTTTTATCCCACGTAGGTTGCCCCCTTGACAATAGCAACATGATTCAGAACATTGCCCTGAAACCTCTCCATATAACAAGATGCCTTTACATATAAGGGTTTCCTGGCTGCACCATGTCAGTCACAAGCCATTTGGAATCCAATGGTAGATCCTCATGGCACTACCACCGATGTTTTATCAAACACCTGCCCGCCACTGCTCTGGGCCACTACTCAGCAGGATCCAACTTACTGGCATCTCTGTTATACACCATTTTCATGAAACCCAGTCAATCAAGGCACTGTCTGGTATTCTCATGATCAGCAACAGGGCATCCAAAAGTTTTCCAGTGCCACCTGGTCATGGAAATTTCAAAAATTTCATGGTTTTTATCTAGCCATTTTTCAAAGATGAAGTTGGAGGCACTGTGGGTTTCTATTCATTCAGGAATCATTAAATGTTGAGGAAGCTCATTTCAATGAAAGCTCTGGAAAACTCTCACAGGCAAGGCTTCCCAAAGAGTGCCCAAAAAGGTCACATGAAGCCAGGCCCATTGAGGTCTAAATGTGAGGCCCATGTGTGTTTTGACTCTCAACTCAGCCTTCCAAGTCTTTATAATAAATTCATGTTATATACGGGCTGAGATTCCCAGTGCTCTTTTGAAAGCCACCCTGGGCCTAGATCTCAGTTTCCAAGGACAACTCTCATGCGTGTCCTCCTAAAATCCCAACAAAATTCATGGCAATACTTCTCTGAGTTCAGTTCCACAACTCAGTATCTGAGGGGAATCAAACCAGAGTTCAAGCCTAGGTGGACCCAGTCATTTCTTCCAACCGAGACACAAATGACCAAAATTATAACCAAAACACTCCCACATGATACTAATCTTCTTCCATGTAGTCACTCATCATCACCTCTGGCTGAAGGTTTCCATCAGGGGCGCAGCCAAAGACAGTTTCCAAAATAAGCTTGCTTGCCCCTAATTTGCCTAAAGTCAGGATGTCCAGGACACCCTTCCTGTGAAACAGGAATGATCAAATAAGCATGCCTTTAATACTGCTCTGTTTCTCCAATTTGAGGCCTACTGACTATCAGATATAGATTCTTTATGTGATTTGGAGTCATGCGAAACCCCAAGCACCTCTGCAGGGCTTGGAAGAACTCATTTGACCCAAAGAATCTCTATTTTCACTTGATGGAGGTCAGGAACCTAACAGAGGAAGGCATGTGACTTCATCCACAATGACTGATCTTTTGGCTATTTTAGTTTGGGATGCACACATGGGATCATTCTTTAGATCCATCAGGTGCTGAGAATCTAAGTCACAGCCACACACAAGGCCAAGAGGCTAATTCAGCCACATCCCTTTCCAAAGCAATTAAGCAAAAGCCACAGATGATGTCCATTAATTTCCATTTCAAAACTATATTCTTCAGGCTTCACAAAGGGGTGGCCTGAGGCAAAGACCTTCCAGACATTCATTGCAACAGAAAAATAGTTAAGCAAAAGACCCAATCATGGTCTCTCCACTGAGACTTTCCTGGTCACACTGATATCCTACATTCAGGGCAACAGAACAATATGTAAGAAAAGGTGCAAAACATGGTCTCTACACTGAGACTTTCCTGGTCACACTTATATCTGAGTTTTCTGAGAATCTCGCTATTATCTTCAGCTATCAAGTACATGGCCGTGTCACAGAGCTTGGAGGTGGTACAAATCTTGGAAACAAAACCATGAGCCAATTCTGGAGAGTGGCCAGAATTCAGGAAGAAAACAGGAACTTAGGAAGATAGCAGGTGTTGCCCATGGATAAGACAAGTTGCAGTCCATTCACTAATTGGCTAGTATGAATTATGGGAAGATTTATACTAGACTAGACATCCATTAATGCATTATCTTTTCTAATGTCTACAACAACGAACACAGTGGGATACACAGACATAGGAATACTAGTCTTGTCAAACGACTTACTAGAAACAGTCCACTCCAAACCAAACAAAGCGACTTTCCTACCTATTCTCAGAAGATGAGACAAAATAACAAACACACACCCACTGCCCACAAAGGCACCTCCTTCCCCCAAGAAGGTCTTTGACTATCCAGAGAGTCCTCTGATGGTGGGCTAAACTATGTTCCCCAAAATGGCCTGTCTTCTATCAGATCTGGTTTCCTTGGCCAACTCTCTGAAGTTGTCAGAAAAAATTGGTGAGCCACTACCATCTTTCTCAGGAAAGGTCCGTCTTCAGAGCTCTCCTGGCATTTGTGCTTCCTCACATCAGTAGGTACCAAGAAAGACTGACTCTATTCTTGTTAAATCCAACCAAGTGAGCCCCCTGAGACTGGGACAGGGACTCCTTCTGGGTGCCTGGCTTCTTGGATACCAAGTTCAGAGAGTTGCATCAACAAGGAAATGACGTATGTCACTTTCTTTGGAACTGAATGAGGTCACTGCCCTGGCAACCACTTTATCCTAAAAGTTGCTTCCAAGGGTCCCATGAGATGGAGCTGGCCCCTACTTCCTGTGACACTTTAACAAGTTGGAATGGTATATCAACCATAGGAACCTGGGTAAAACTCTCCACCCAGGCCTGGTTTGGTCCATCTTCTCTACAATAAGAAGAGAGAGGCTGATTCAGACACATTCCTTCATTCTGACCAGGTTGTTTGCCATGGAAGATGACTTTTGCTCTCTCAGGTCTTTCATACTTGCCTAAAACTTCTCCAGGTATCATTTCTGCATGGACCTTTGAGATTCTCGGCAGGTAGAAGGTACCCTACTTTCCTGTACTGTAAGAACAACTTTGTCCCTGCTCTTCTGTAAAATGAGATTGAGGGAACAGTGTATGTTTCGGGTTAATCACAGGTTCGATTTGGGTTATAAATCATTCTGTGCCATGAATAATGGTATTGGGAACCTACGATATGTACAAGAATATAGAGGTGAAATAAAAGTATGAAAACAGAAATCTAGGTATGATTTGAAGTCCAGAAAACCATTGGGCCCTTGACTGGTATACTTAGCTTTGAATTATGTTCTGCAAATATGTCTCAGATAATTTGATATACAATGGCATAGGACCTTGTACCTTGGATGATTGAATGTAGAAGAGAACATCCAGTCAAAAAGGGATAGTAGGTAGGATTAGGAAGATATTTGGTATGTTTAGGAAGAAGAGTGAGTATAGGATTTGCACCAAAAGTTCTTTCCCAATAGGGATTTGGTTAGAGAATGAATGTAAATGTCAGCACATATGAAGAGTCAGTAACTATAATGAGCTGGGGAATATATGTAGAAAAGCAGATATCAATAGAGACATTATAAAATCAGGCAAAGTATAAAATGAGTGATAGGATTAGACATTTTCTACAGGGTTGAGTTTCAGTATATAATCTTAGGAAGAAACAAATATGTAGTCACCAATAGGATTGACATTTGAGAGCATTAGGCAACCTGGACATGGATGTTTTAGTAATCCATGTACACTTTCCATTTCGGCTTTGGTACAATCATAAGTGTGACCTTCACATTTTTTGTTCAGAATATTACTGTGATAAAATGTATATGTAGATAAGGTCACATGAGTATTTCTACCACCATTTCAGGAAGCAATATATTGAAGACGTAATATTAGTATTGGGGGTACAAAGAGGTGTACCCTGTGTCTATGAATATAGAGATAAATCATGAATTGACCATAAGTGAATAAATAATACAACTTGTTCCAACTTTAAATAATGGATTGAACTGATATCTGAGAAATTATAAGAAATCTTATATTGATATATAATCATTCATTCCAAACAGACATACATCTAATGGTAATATTAGTGTTTTGGTTTATCATGGAGAGTATGTGAGTTTTGCTCCAATAGTGATTATGAAAATTGAAAATAATATGTTTGGAAAGAATTCTCATTTAAAGACCAGTCAAGACACCCTGACAATACACGTGTTCTGAAGCAAGAAGTGATTAAAGTTGAAACAAATGCCTATAAATTTGTGAACTTGTGGATGAAATGTAAATCCTATGTTGTGCAAACACTGAAGAAAAAGTAATGTACCAGTGTTGAATACAAATAAACGTCAAATTACATATCATGTCCCATAGGAATCTACTTGCATTGATGTTAGACTGGGTTAGTTACTGTAGAATTATTAGCATTTGTATGCACCATTCACTGAAGTTAGTTTTCAGTACTAGTAAACAAATATATATTTCAGGTAGATGAATATGTCTGAAAATAATCTTGTGAAAAGTTGATTATGAATCCACGTACATGAACATGAACAAATTTAGAGAGTGTATATAAGACACATATATTTTATATTTTGAAAAATCTGGAGAGTGTATTTATAGATACAAAAAAAACACATACAGACATTAAAAAGAAGCAATATATATGCCAATCAAAATTCATCATTAAATATATATCATCCACAGATGCAAAATATTTATTTTACTGAACATGAGCTAATGCATAATGTTGTTCTACTAGGAAGCTTGTAGGTTAAATTTTCAGTTCCAACAGCGTTTAAGAGTAGTAAACTCTTCTCACAACTTGTATCTGCCAAGTCAGCCACCTCACAAAAATGTACATGTGATACCAGGTAGGATTCTATATGTGCATATGAATATATATGGGTGAATAGGCTACAGAGAAAGGGGAACAAGAATACACATATCTGTTAACTTTAAAAAAACATGGAGGACTATTTCAATTAAAAATTGACTAAATTTATAACTCCTGCCTTATATAATGCAAAAGGCAAGTCCAAGTATACAACATGCCTCCTCTGAACTGCTTGTATTTCTATTGTGTTTGGGTTATTTTTCTCCTTTATATTAGGATGAGTAGTCTGACTCTAGTAGGTAGGTATTGGTGTCAGGGATTCAGTATTTCGAAAGGAAAATTGGAAAATGAATTTAATGTGTATGCAAATATGTGCTGCACAAATATCCTTCCACTCTCATCCAATGCAATGCCTTGTCAATACCTTCGCCCCAATTAAGACACAAATAGAGGAAAAGAGTTAGAAAATCAGTGAATACATATCTGAAATGGAAATGCTCTGGAATTCACAATTTTGGAGGTGGTAGAGGAGTTTCCAAAAGTAAGGGACAGGGTAAACAATCCACAAACATGAAGCTCTGCTGGCCTAAAAACTTTTTGAGAAACTGCCTCTGAGTTTGGGCACTTGAAATATATGTTGTTGTCAGGAGATTTGACTTCCTTTGTAGTGAGACCATCAAAGCTGGGTCTGCATCTATGTGACCTGGAGGACATGTCTTCTTATTTTCCAATGAAGATGAGCAGCAGTGCTGAATTATCTCTTTGAAGGTAAACTGTGGCCACAGGGGACTAAGTGTCTCCCCATGTTGACTGTGAAGCCATTTGGTCCTCGTCCACTTTTTGTGATGTTTTTGCTACTGAACTGGGAGTTTAGTATTTGCTTCATGACATACAAGGAGCTCAACTGGGACACAGTGCTGGAGGGAGTTCTGTCACCTGTGGTGGGCCACGGTCTGCAAGAGAATGCACCAACCATGCTTTTATTCCTCATAGCTTGCCCCATTGCCCCCTTGTCCATATCAACCTGATTCTGAACATTGCCCTGAAACCTCTCCATATAACAAGATGCCTTTACATATAAGAGTCTGCTGGCTGCACCATGTCAGTAACATGCCATTTAGAATACAATGGTAGATCCTCATGGCCGTACCACTGAAGATTTATCACACACCTGTCCACCACTGCTCTTGGCCCACTACTCAGAAGGCTCCAACATACTGGAATCTCTGTTCTACACCATTTTCATGAAACCCAGTCATACAAGGATCTGTCTGGTATACTCATGATCAGCAATAGGACAACCAAAGGTTCTCCAGTGCCACCTGGTCATGGGAATTTCAAAAATTTCATGGTATTTATCTAGCCATTTTTCAATGATGAAGTTGGAGGCACTGTGGGTTTCAATTCATTCAGTAACCATTAAATGTTGAGGAAGCTCAATTCAATGAAAGCTCTGGAGAACTCTCACAGGCAAGGCTTCCGAAAGAGTGTCCAAAAGGTCACATGAAGCCAGGCCCATTGAAGTCTACAATGTGTGGCCTATGTGTGTTTCAACTCTCAAATATGGCTGCCATGTCTTTAAGAATAAAATCATGTGATATCCTGGCTGAGATTCCCAGGGCTCTGTGGAAAGCCACCCTGGGCCTAGATGTCAGTTTCCAAGGGCGACTGTCATGCATGGCCTCCTAAAATCCAAATAAAATTCATGGCAATACTTCTCTGAGGTCAGTTTCACAACTCAGTCTCTAAGGGGAATCACACCAGATTTCAAGCCCACGTGGACCCAGTCATTTCTTCCAACCGCCAAACAAATGACCAAACTTAAAACCAAAACATTTCCACATGTCCCTCATCTTCTTCCATATAGTCACCTCTGGCTGGAGGTTTCCATTAGGGGTGCAAACAAAGACAGTGTCCAAAAATGCTCCCGTGCCTCTCATTTGCCTAAAGTCAGGGTGTCCTTGACACCCTTCCTGTGAACCAGAAGTGATCAAATAAGCCTGCCGTAAATACTGCTGTGTTTCTCCAATTTGAGTCCTACTGACTTTCAGGTATAGATTCTATATGTGATTTGGAGTCATGTGAAAACACAAGACCCTCTGCAGGGCTTGGAAGAACTCATTTGACACAAAGAATCCATATTTTCACTTGATGGAGGTCAGGAACCTAACACAGGAAGGCAAGAGACTTCATCCACAATGACTGATTTTTTGTCATTATGGTTTTGAACGCAACATGGAATCATTCTTTAGATCCATCATGTGCTTAGAATCTAAATCACAGCCACAAACAAGGCCAAGAGGCTAATTCAGCCACATCCCTTTCGAAAGCAATAAAGCAAAGAGCCACAGGTGATGCCCATTCATTTCCATTTCAAAACTATATTCTTCAGGCTTCACAAAGGGGAGGCCGGAAGCAAAATCCTTCCAGATATTCAGTGCAAGAGAACAGTACTTAAACAAAAAGTCCAAAGCAGGTTCTCTCAACTGAGAGTTTCCTGGTCACACTGATATCTGAGTTTTCTGAGATGCTCGCCATTCTCTTCAGCTCTCCAGTACATGGCCATGTCAGAGAGCTTGGAGGTGGTACATATCTTGTACACAAAACCATGAGCCTATTCTGCAGAGTGGCCAGAATTTAGGAAGAAAACAGCAACTTAGGAAGATAGCAGGTGTTTCCCATTGATAAGACAAGCTGCAGTTCATTCATATATTGGGCAGGATGAATTATGGGAAGATTTATACTAGACAGGACACATCCATTAATGCATTTTCTTTTCTAATGTGTACAACACCAGACACAGTGGGATACACAGACAAAGAAACACTCGCCTTGTCAAACGACTTACTAGAACAGTCCACTCAAAACCAAAAAAAAAAAAAAAAACGCCTTTCCTACCTATTCTCAGAACATGAGACAGAACCACAAACCCAAACCCACTCCCACAAAGGCACCTTCTTTACCCAAGTAGGTCTGTGACAACCCGGAGTGTCCTCTGACTGGTGAGCCATACAATGTTTCCCCGAATTGGCCTGTCTTGTCTCAGATCTGGTCTCCTTGTCCAACTCTGTGAAGTTGAGAGGAGCCAGCGGTGAGCCACTACCTGTTTTCTCAGAAAAGGTCCCTCTTCAGAGCTCTACTGGCATTTGGCCATCCTCACATCAGTAGGTACCAAGAAAGGCTGACTTTGTCCTTGGAAAATCCAAACAAGTGAGCCCACTGGTACTGGGACTGGGACTGGGACTGCCACTGGGTGGCTTCTTGGATACCAAGTTCAGAGAGTTCCATCACCAAGGAAATGAGGTATGTCACTTTCTTTGGAACTGAATGAGGTGACTGCCTTGGCAACCACTTTGTCCTAACAGTTGCTTCCAAGAGTCCCAAGAGATGGAGCCAGCCGCTCCTTCTTGTGACACTTTCACAAGTTAGAATGGAATATAAACGATAGCCAAACGGGAACAGCTCTCCACACAGGCCTGTTTTGGTCAGTCTTCTCTACAATAAGAAGAGAGAGGTTGATTCAGACACGTCCCTTCGTTCTAACTAGGTTTTTTTGCCATGGAAGATGACTTTTGCTCACTCAGGTCCTTCATACATGCCTACAACTTGTGCAAGTATCATTTCTGCATGGACCTTTGAGGTTCTCAGCAGGTGGACGGTCCCCTACTTTCCTGTATTGTAAGAACAACTCTGTTCCTGCTCTTTTGTGAAATGAGTTTGAGGGAACAGTGTATGTTTATGGTTAATAACAGGTTCGATTTGGGTTAGGAATCATTCTGTGCGATGAATAATAGTGTTGGAAACCTGTGATATTTACAAGAATATAGAGGTGAAATATAAGTATGAAAACAGAAATCTAGGTATGATTTGAAGCCCAGAAGGGCATTGAGCCCTTGATTGGGATACTTAGCTACGAATTATGTTCTGCAAATATGTCTCATATAATTCGATATACAATGGCATAGGACCTTGTACCTTGGATGATTGAATGTAGAAGAGAACATCCAGTCAAAAAGGGATAGTTGCTAGGATCATGAAGCTAGTCGGTAGGTTTAGGTGGAAGAGTGAGTATATGATTTGCACCAAAAGTTCTTTAGCAATAGGGTTTCGGTTAGAGACTGAATTTAAATGTCAGCACATATGAAGAGTCAGTCACTAGGATGAGCTGGGGAAAATATGCAGAAAAGCAGATATCAATAGAGACATTACAAAATTAGGCAAAGTATAAAGTGACTGATAGGATTAGACATGTTCAACAGTGTTGAGTTTCAATATATAATCTTAGGAAGAAACAAATATGTAGTCACCAATAGGATTGGCATTTGAGAGCATTACGCAACCTGGACATGGATGTTTTTAGTAATCCGTGTTCACTTTCCATTTAGGCCTTGGTACAATCATAAGTATGGCCATTAAATTTTTTGTCCAGAATATTACTGGGATAAAATGTATATGTAGATCAGGTGACATGAGTATTTCTTCCACCATTTCTGGGAGCAATATATTAAAGACGTAAAATTAGTATTGGGGTTACAAAGAGGTGCACCCTGTGTCTATGAATATAGAGATAAAGCATGAATAGACCATACTGTGAATAAATAATATAACTTGTTCCAATTTTAAATAATGGATTTAACTGATATCTGAAAAATTACAGGAAATCTTATATTGATATACAATCATTCATTCCAACCAATTATACATCTAATTGTAATATTAGTGTTTTGGTTTATCATGAAGAGTGTGTGAGTTTTGCTTCAAAAGTGATTATGGAAATCGAAAATAATGTGTTTGGAAAGAAGTCTCATAAAAAGACCAGTCAGGAAACCTGGAGGAATACATATGTTGTGAAGCAGGAAGTGATTGAAAGTAAAACAAATGCCTATATGTTTGATAATTTGTGGATGAAATATATATCCAATGATGTGCATAAACTCATGAAATATTAATGTACCAGTGTTGAGTAAAAATGAACGTCAAAATACACATCATGTCCCATAGGAATCTACTTGCATTGATATTAAACTGGGTCAGTTACTGTAGAAATATTAGGATTCGCGTGCATCATTCACCAAAGTTAGTATTCTTTTTTTTTAATTTTTATTTATGGTTGTTAAAAACATTACATAGTTCTTGATATATCATATATCGCATTTTGATTCAAGTGGGTTATGAACTCCCATTTTTACCCCGTATACAGATTGCAGAATCACATCAGTTACACATCCATTGATTCACATATAGCCATACTAGTGTGTGTTCTATTCTGCTGCCTTTCCTATCCTCTACTATCCCCCCTCCCCTCCCCTCTCCTCCCCTCTTCTCTCTCTACCCAGTCTACAGTAATAAATTTCTCCCCCTTGTATTATTTTTCCCTTTTCCCGCACTTCCTTTTGTATAAAATTTTGTATAACCCTGAGGCTCTCCTCCCATTTCCATGCAATTTCCCTTCTCTCTCCCTTTCCCTTCCACCTCCCATCCCTGTTTAGTGTTAATCTTCTTCTCATGCTCTTCGTCACTACTCTGTTCTTAGTTACTCTTCTTATATCAAAGAAGACATTTGGCATTTGTTTTTTAGGGATTGGCTAGGTTCACTTAGCATAATCTGCTCTAATGCCATCCATTTCCCTGCAAATTCTAAGATTTTGTCATTTTTAAATGCAGAGTAATACTCCATTGTGTATAAATGCCACATTATTTTTATTCATTCTTCCATTGAAGGGCATATAGCTTGGTTCCACAGTCTTGCTATTGTGAATTGTGCTGCTCTGAACATCGATGTAGCAGTGTCCCTGTAGCATGCTCTTTTTAGGTCTTTAGGTTTTAGACCGAGAAGGGGAATATCTGGGTCAAATGGTGGTTCCATTGCCAGCTTTCCAAGAAATCTCCATACTGCTTTCCCATTTGGCTGCACCAATTTGCAGTCCCACCAGCAATGTACAAGTTTACCTGTTTCCCCATATCCTCGACAGCACTTGTTGTTGTTTGACTTCATAATGGCTGCCAATCTTACTGGAGTGAGATGGTATCTTAGGGTGGTTTTGATTCACATTTCTCTGACTGCTGGAGATGGTGAGCATTTTTTTATGTACTTGTTGATTGATTGTATGTCCTCCTCTGAGCAGTGTCTGTTCAGGTCCTTGGCCCATTTGTTGATTGTGTTATTTGTTATCTTATTGACTAATTTTTTGAGTTCTTTGTGTACTCTGGATATTAGGGCTCTATCTGAAGTGTGAGGAGTAAAGATTTGTTCTTAGGATGTAGGCTCCCTATTTACCTCTCTTATTGTTTCTTTTGCTGAGAAAAAACTTTTTAGTTTGAGTAAGTCCCATTTGTTGATTCTAGCTATTAACTCTTGTGCTATGGGTGTCCTATTGAGGAATTTGGAGCCCGACCCCACAGTATGTAGATCATAGCCAACTTTTTCTTCTATCAGGCGCCGTGTCTCTGATTTGTTATCAAGCTCCTTGATCCATTTTGAGTTAACTTTTGTGCATGGCGAGAGAACGGGATTCAGTTTCATTTTGTTGCATATGGATTTCCAGCTTTCCCAGCACCAATTATTGAAGATGCTATCCTTCATCCATTGCATGCTTTTAGCCCCTTTCTCAAATATGAGATAGTTGAAGTTTTGTGGATTGGTTTCTGTGTCCTCTAATCTGTACCATTGTTCCACCCGCCTGTTTTGGTACCAGTATTATGCTATTTTTGTTACTATTGCTCTGCAGTATACTTTGAAGTCTGATATCGCTATATCGCCTGATTCACACTTCCTGCTTATCATTGTTTTTGCTATTCTGGGTCTTTTATTTTTCCATATGAATTTCATGATTGCTTTCTCTATTTCTACAAGAAATGCCATTAGGATTTTGATTGGCATTGCATTAAACCTATAGAGAACTTTTGGTAATATCGCCATTTTGATAATGTTAGTTCTGCCTATATATGAACAGGGTACATTTTTACATCTTTTAAGATCTTCCTCTATTATTCTCTTTAGGGTTCTGTAGTTTTCATTTTATGAGACTTGCACCTCTTTTGTTAGGCTGATTCCCAATTATTTTTTTTAGGATATTGTGAATGTAGTGGTTGTCCTCATTTCCGTTTCAGAGGATTTTTTGCTGATATACAGGAATGCCTTTGATTTATGCGTGTTGATTTTATATCCTGCCACTTTGCTGAATTCATTCATTAGCTCTATTAGTTTCTTTGTAGACCCTTTTGGGTCTGCTAGGTATAGAATCATGTCATCTCTAATAGTGATAATTTAAGTGCTTCTTTTCCTATTTTTATGGCTTTAATTTTTTTGTCTGTCTAATTGCTCTCGCCAGTGTTTCACGAACTATGTTGAACAGAAGTGGTGAAAGAGGGCATCCCTTTCTTGTTCCAGATTTTAGGGGGAATGCCTTCAATTATTCTCCATTCAGAATGATGCTAGCCTGAGGCTTAGCAGAGATTGCTTTTACAATATTGAGGTATGTTCCTGTTATCCCTAGTTTTTCTAGAGTTTTGAACATAAAGGTATGCTGTACTTTGTCGAATGCTTTCTCTGCATCTATCGAGATGATCATATGGTTCTTATTTTTAAGTCTATTGATGTGATGAATAACATTTATTGATTTCCCTATATTGATCCAGCCTTGCATCCCACGGATGAGTCCTACTTGATCATGTACACAATTTTTTTGATATGCTTTTGTATCTGATTTGCTAGAATTTAATTGAGGATTTTTGCCTCTAGGTTCATTAGAGATATTGGTCTGTAGTTTTCTTTCTTTGAAGTGTCTTTTTTCTGGTGTAGGAATCAGGGTGATGGTGGCCTCATAGAATGAATTTGGAAGTTCTCCTTCTTTTTCAATTTCCTGAAATAGCTTGAAAAGCATTGGTATTAGTTTCTCTTTAAAGTTTTTGAAAAACTCTGCTGTATACCCATCGGGTCCTGGGCTTTTCTTACTTGGTAGTGTTTTGATGGTTTCTTCTATTTCCTCAATTGATATTGGTCTGTTTAGGTTGTCTATAACCTCCTGACTCAATCTGGGCACATCAAATGACTTAAGAAATTTATCGATGCCTTCACTCTCTTCTATTTTATTGGAGTATAAAGATTCAAAATATTTTCTTATTATCTTCTGTATTTCTGAAATATCTCTTGTGATATTGTCTCTTTCATCCTGTATGCTAGTAATTTGAGTTCTCTCTCTTTTTTTCTTCATTACCATGGCTAAGGTTCTGTCAGTTTTATTTATTTTTTCAAAGAACCAAATGGGTTGACGTTTCCTCCGCGCTGGCAGGCCGCTGGGCCTGTTTCTCCATTCGGTTGCAGGTCTGCCTACCTTGCGGGAGTGGGTGGTGGCTCTGCTTTGCCCCTTCTCCAATTGGGGTGTCGTGACTATCATGCCGGCAAGTCGCTGGGCCTGTTCTGGGCACGGGCAAAGGCTCTGCTCTACGCCTACTCCAATTGTGTTGACGTGACTACCATGCTGGTGGGCCGCTGTGCTTTTACTGGGCTTGGGAGAAGGCTCTGCTCTGCCACTACTCCAATTGGGGTGTTGTGTCTACCACGGTGGCAGGCCGCTGGGCCTGTTCCGCAGGTCAGTCACATGTCTGCTTACATTGCGGGCGTGGGCGGCGGCCAGCTTGGCCCCTACTACAATTTGGGTGACGTAACTACCACGCCAGCAGGTGGCTGGGCCTGATCTGGGCCCGGGTGGCAGCTCTGCTCTGCCCCTACTCCAATTGGGGTGATGTGACTACCATGCCTGCAGGTCGCTGGGCCTGTTCCGGGCAGGGGCGGCAACTCTGCTCTGCCCCTACTCCAACTGGGGTGACGTGACTACCATGACAGTGGGTCGCTGGGTCCGTTCCGGGCATGGGCAGCAGCTCTGCTCTGCCCCTCTGGCTTGATGACAAAGTGAGAGATACTCAGGTGTTTTTGACTCACTTTCTTTACCAGAAGACCAACTGTTTCTGTCACCGCTTTTTATCAATGAAGTTATCTCCTCCGCCGCTTTCTGATGACATCAGATCTCTGCCATGTTGATACACCATGTGAATGGCAGCATTTCGTTCCCTTTGCCGGGTGACAAAAGAAATGGGTGAGTCTTGACCGGCCCTCACAAGCCCCGTCTCAAACTTGCTGCCACTGCCTATGAAGGCTCGGTTGGTATTAAACTCCACAGTATTCAGCAAGACCCGGACCGAGAAGCAGTTTCCGTGAGTTCTTTAGCCCTGGGCCAGATCAGTTCCAGGAGCTGAAATTCGGCCGCTGTGGGCTTGGTGTATGTTCTGATAGGAGCAGGCTCCATGAAGCAGTTTCTGCAGTTTCTTTAGCACTGAGCCTGAGTAATTTGTCTGCAAGACACAGGCAAATGGCAGCCTGAAATTACCTAGTCTATAGCTGAATGAGTGGCGATCAGTGGAACACAGGGATGGTGACGTCAGCTCTCCAAGATGGTGGCCACTGGCTTCCTCTGTGGTCTGACCGGTGTGGAGAACAGAATTGGACCACTTCCTTCCCCCATCTCAAACCCAGAATTCAGCACTGAGCACAGTGATTGCACAGGTGGCAGGAGCCCACAAAATCCACACCGCTGTATATTTGCATTGCTATCTCGTCATTTCCCAGCGCGTGCCGCATACTCTAGCCGCAGAGCGATTTGCTGAATAAGCAGCATGACCCTCGGTGCGGACAAATCACTCCCGTTGGAGCCCCCATAGCTGATCCTCATGAGATAGAAATACTTCAACTAGGTTTTGGAGCACACCAATTTTGCTGGAAATTCCTAAAAAGATAGGTTTTAGCAGTTCTAACTCATCATTCTCCCGCACAGTGACGCGGTACATGGGGGTGATGCACTTCCTTCGCCGCCATCATATGATCCCCCAGAGTTAGCTTTCAGTACTAGGAAACAAATATGTATTTCAGGTGGATGAATATTTCTGAGAATAATCTTTGAAAAGTTGATTATAAATCCACATACATGAATATGAATGAATTTAGGGAGTTTATAATAAGACAAATATATTTCATATTTTGAAAAATTTGGAGAGTGAATATATATATATATATATATATATATATATATATATATATATATATATACACATATATATGCACACACACACACACACACACAGAGACATTAAAAAGTAGCATTGCCCGCGCCCAGAACAGGCCCAGCGACGTGCCGGCATGATAGTCACGACACCCCAATTGGAGAAGGGGCAAAGCAGAGCCACCACCCACTCCCGCAAGGTAGGCAGACCTGCAACCGAATGCAGAAACAGGCCCAGGGGCCTGCCAGCGCGGCGGACACGTCAACCCATTTGGTTCTTTGAAAAAATAAATAAAACCGACAGAACCTTAGCCATGGTAATGAAGAAAAAAAGAGAGAGAACTCAAATTACTAGCATACAGGATGAAAGAGACAATATCACAAGAGATATTTCAGAAATACAGAAGATAATAAGAAAATATTTTGAATCTTTATACTCCAATAAAATAGAAGAGAGTGAAGGCATCGATAAATTTCTTAAGTCATTTGATGTGCCCAGATTGAGTCAGGAGGTTATAGACAACCTAAACAGACCAATATCAATTGAGGAAATAGAAGAAACCATCAAAACACTACCAAGTAAGAAAAGCCCAGGACCCGATGGGTATACAGCAGAGTTTTTCAAAAACTTTAAAGAGAAACTAATACCAATGCTTTTCAAGCTATTTCAGGAAATTGAAAAAGAAGGAGAACTTCCAAATTCATTCTATGAGGCCACCATCACCCTGATTCCTACACCAGAAAAAAGACACTTCAAAGAAAGAAAACTACAGACCAATATCTCTAATGAACCTAGAGGCAAAAATCCTCAATTAAATTCTAGCAAATCAGATACAAAAGCATATCAAAAAAATTGTGTACATGATCAAGTAGGACTCATCCGTGGGATGCAAGGCTGGATCAATATAGGGAAATCAATAAATGTTATTCATCACATCAATAGACTTAAAAATAAGAACCATATGATCATCTCGATAGATGCAGAGAAAGCATTCGACAAAGTACAGCATACCTTTATGTTCAAAACTCTAGAAAAACTAGGGATAACAGGAACATACCTCAATATTGTAAAAGCAATCTCTGCTAAGCCTCAGGCTAGCATCATTCTGAATGGAGAATAATTGAAGGCATTCCCCCTAAAATCTGGAACAAGAAAGGGATGCCCTCTTTCACCACTTCTGTTCAACATAGTTCGTGAAACACTGGCGAGAGCAATTAGACAGACAAAAAAATTAAAGCCATAAAAATAGGAAAAGAAGCACTTAAATTATCACTATTAGAGATGACATGATTCTATACCTAGCAGACCCAAAAGGGTCTACAAAGAAACTAATAGAGCTAATGAATGAATTCAGCAAAGTGGCAGGATATAAAATCAACACGCATAAATCAAAGGCATTCCTGTATATCAGCAAAAAATCCTCTGAAACGGAAATGAGGACAACCACTACATTCACAATATCCTAAAAAAAATAATTGGGAATCAGCCTAACAAAAGAGGTGCAAGTCTCATAAAATGAAAACTACAGAACCCTAAAGAGAATAATAGAGGAAGATCTTAAAAGATGTAAAAATGTACCCTGTTCATATATAGGCAGAACTAACATTATCAAAATGGCGATATTACCAAAAGTTCTCTATAGGTTTAATGCAATGCCAATCAAAATCCTAATGGCATTTCTTGTAGAAATAGAGAAAGCAATCATGAAATTCATATGGAAAAATAAAAGACCCAGAATAGCAAAAACAATGATAAGCAGGAAGTGTGAATCAGGCGATATAGCGATATCAGACTTCAAAGTATACTGCAGAGCAATAGTAACAAAAATAGCATAATACTGGTACCAAAACAGGCGGGTGGAACAATGGTACAGATTAGAGGACACAGAAACCAATCCACAAAACTTCAACTATCTCATATTTGAGAAAGGGGCTAAAAGCATGCAATGGATGAAGGATAGCATCTTCAATAATTGGTGCTGGGAAAGCTGGAAATCCATATGCAACAAAATGAAACTGAATCCCGTTCTCTCGCCATGCACAAAAGTTAACTCAAAATGGATCAAGGAGCTTGATAACAAATCAGAGACACGGCGCCTGATAGAAGAAAAAGTTGGCTATGATCTACATACTGTGGGGTCGGGCTCCAAATTCCTCAATAGGACACCCATAGCACAAGAGTTAATAGCTAGAATCAACAAATGGGACTTACTCAAACTAAAAAGTTTTTTCTCAGCAAAAGAAACAATAAGAGAGGTAAATAGGGAGCCTACATCCTAAGAACAAATCTTTACTCCTCACACTTCAGATAGAGCCCTAATATCCAGAGTACACAAAGAACTCAAAAAATTAGTCAATAAGATAACAAATAACACAATCAACAAATGGGCCAAGGACCTGAACAGACACTGCTCAGAGGAGGACATACAATCAATCAACAAGTACATAAAAAAATGCTCACCATCTCCAGCAGTCAGAGAAATGTGAATCAAAACCACCCTAAGATACCATCTCACTCCAGTAAGATTGGCAGCCATTATGAAGTCAAACAACAACAAGTGCTGTCGAGGATATGGGGAAACAGGTAAACTTGTACATTGCTGGTGGGACTGCAAATTGGTGCAGCCAAATGGGAAAGCAGTATGGAGATTTCTTGGAAAGCTGGCAATGGAACCACCATTTGACCCAGATATTCCCCTTCTCGGTCTAAAACCTAAAGACCTAAAAAGAGCATGCTACAGGGACACTGCTACATCGATGTTCAGAGCAGCACAATTCACAATAGCAAGACTGTGGAACCAAGCTATATGCCCTTCAATGGAAGAATGAATAAAAATAATGTGGCATTTATACACAATGGAGTATTACTCTGCATTTAAAAATGACAAAATCTTAGAATTTGCAGGGAAATGGATGGCATTAGAGCAGATTATGCTAAGTGAACCTAGCCAATCCCTAAAAAACAAATGCCAAATGTCTTCTTTGATATAAGAAGAGTAACTAAGAACAGAGTAGTGACGAAGAGCATGAGAAGAAGATTAACACTAAACAGGGATGGGAGGTGGAAGGGAAAGGGAGAGAGAAGGGAAATTGCATGGAAATGGGAGGAGAGCCTCAGGGTTATACAAAATTTTATACAAAAGGAAGTGCGGGAAAAGGGAAAAATAATACAAGGGGGAGAAATTTATTACTGTAGACTGGGTAGAGAGAGAAGAGGGGAGGAGAGGGGAGGGGAGGGGGGATAGTAGAGGATAGGAAAGGCAGCAGAATAGAACACACACTAGTATGGCTATATGTGAATCAATGGATGTGTAACTGATGTGATTCTGCAATCTGTATACGGGGTAAAAATGGGAGTTCATAACCCACTTGAATCAAAATGCGATATATGATATATCAAGAACTATGTAATGTTTTTAACAACCATAAATAAAAATTAAAAAAAAAGAATACTAACTTTGGTGAATGATGCACGCGAATCCTAATATTTCTACAGTAACTGACCCAGTTTAATATCAATGCAAGTAGATTCCTATGGGACATGATGTGTATTTTGACGTTCATTTTTACTCAACACTGGTACATTAATATTTCATGAGTTTATGCACATCATTGGATATATATTTCATCCACAAATTATCAAACATATAGGCATTTGTTTTACTTTCAATCACTTCCTGCTTCACAACATATGTATTCCTCCAGGTTTCCTGACTGGTCTTTTTATGAGACTTCTTTCCAAACACATTATTTTCGATTTCCATAATCACTTTTGAAGCAAAACTCACACACTCTTCATGATAAACCAAAACACTAATATTACAATTAGATGTATAATTGGTTGGAATGAATGATTGTATATCAATATAAGATTTCCTGTAATTTTTCAGATATCAGTTAAATCCATTATTTAAAATTGGAACAAGTTATATTATTTATTCACAGTATGGTCTATTCATGCTTTATCTCTATATTCATAGACACAGGGTGCACCTCTTTGTAACCCCAATACTAATTTTACGTCTTTAATATATTGCTCCCAGAAATGGTGGAAGAAATACTCATGTCACCTGATCTACATATACATTTTATCCCAGTAATATTCTGGACAAAAAATTTAATGGCCATACTTATGATTGTACCAAGGCCTAAATGGAAAGTGAACACGGATTACTAAAAACATCCATGTCCAGGTTGCGTAATGCTCTCAAATGCCAATCCTATTGGTGACTACATATTTGTTTCTTCCTAAGATTATATATTGAAACTCAACACTGTTGAACATGTCTAATCCTATCAGTCACTTTATACTTTGCCTAATTTTGTAATGTCTCTATTGATATCTGCTTTTCTGCATATTTTCCCCAGCTCATCCTAGTGACTGACTCTTCATATGTGCTGACATTTAAATTCAGTCTCTAACCGAAACCCTATTGCTAAAGAACTTTTGGTGCAAATCATATACTCACTCTTCCACCTAAACCTACCGACTAGCTTCATGATCCTAGCAACTATCCCTTTTTGACTGGATGTTCTCTTCTACATTCAATCATCCAAGGTACAAGGTCCTATGCCATTGTATATCGAATTATATGAGACATATTTGCAGAACATAATTCGTAGCTAAGTATCCCAATCAAGGGCTCAATGCCCTTCTGGGCTTCAAATCATACCTAGATTTCTGTTTTCATACTTATATTTCACCTCTATATTCTTGTAAATATCACAGGTTTCCAACACTATTATTCATCGCACAGAATGATTCCTAACCCAAATCGAACCTGTTATTAACCATAAACATACACTGTTCCCTCAAACTCATTTCACAAAAGAGCAGGAACAGAGTTGTTCTTACAATACAGGAAAGTAGGGGACCGTCCACCTGCTGAGAACCTCAAAGGTCCATGCAGAAATGATACTTGCACAAGTTGTAGGCATGTATGAAGGACCTGAGTGAGCAAAAGTCATCTTCCATGGCAAAAAAACCTAGTTAGAACGAAGGGACGTGTCTGAATCAACCTCTCTCTTCTTATTGTAGAGAAGACTGACCAAAACAGGCCTGTGTGGAGAGCTGTTCCCGTTTGGCTATCGTTTATATTCCATTCTAACTTGTGAAAGTGTCACAAGAAGGAGCGGCTGGCTCCATCTCTTGGGACTCTTGGAAGCAACTGTTAGGACAAAGTGGTTGCCAAGGCAGTCACCTCATTCAGTTCCAAAGAAAGTGACATACCTCATTTCCTTGGTGATGGAACTCTCTGAACTTGGTATCCAAGAAGCCACCCAGTGGCAGTCCCAGTCCCAGTCCCAGTACCAGTGGGCTCACTTGTTTGGATTTTCCAAGGACAAAGTCAGCCTTTCTTGGTACCTACTGATGTGAGGATGGCCAAATGCCAGTAGAGCTCTGAAGAGGGACCTTTTCTGAGAAAACAGGTAGTGGCTCACCGCTGGCTCCTCTCAACTTCACAGAGTTGGACAAGGAGACCAGATATGAGACAAGACAGGCCAATTCGGGGAAACATTGTATGGCTCACCAGTCAGAGGACACTCCGGGTTGTCACAGACCTACTTGGGGAAAGAAGGTGCCTTTGTGGGAGTGGGTTTGGGTTTGTGGTTCTGTCTCATGTTCTGAGAATAGGTAGGAAAGGCGTTTTTTTTTTTTTTTTTTTGGTTTTGAGTGGACTGTTCTAGTAAGTCGTTTGACAAGGCGAGTGTTTCTTTGTCTGTGTATCCCACTGTGTCTGGTGTTGTACACATTAGAAAAGAAAATGCATTAATGGATGTGTCCTGTCTAGTATAAATCTTCCCATAATTCATCCTGCCCAATATATGAATGAACTGCAGCTTGTCTTATCAATGGGAAACACCTGCTATCTTCCTAAGTTGCTGTTTTCTTCCTAAATTCTGGCCACTCTGCAGAATAGGCTCATGGTTTTGTGTACAAGATATGTACCACCTCCAAGCTATCTGACATGGCCATGTACTGGAGAGCTGAAGAGAATGGCGAGCATCTCAGAAAACTCAGATATCAGTGTGACCAGGAAACTCTCAGTTGAGAGAACCTGCTTTGGACTTTTTGTTTAAGTACTGTTCTCTTGCACTGAATATCTGGAAGGATTTTGCTTCCGGCCTCCCCTTTGTGAAGCCTGAAGAATATAGTTTTGAAATGGAAATGAATGGGCATCACCTGTGGCTCTTTGCTTTATTGCTTTCGAAAGGGGTGTGGCTGAATTAGCCTCTTGGCCTTGTTTGTGGCTGTGATTTAGATTCTAAGCACATGATGGATCTAAAGAATGATTCCACCTAGGTCTGGTTTGGTCCATCTTCGCCACATTAAGAAAAGAGAGGCTGATTCAAACACGTCCCTTCGTCCTGACTAGGTTGTTTGCCATAGAAGATGACTTTTGCTCTCTCAGGTCCTTCATAGCTGCCTATATCTTCTCCAGGGATCATTTCTGCATGGACCTTTGAGGTTCTCAGCAGGTGGAAGATCCCCTACATTCTGTATTGTAAGACCAGCTCTGGCCCTGCTCTTCTATAAAGTTAGATTGAGGGAACTGTGTATGGTTAGGTTTAATACCTGGTTCAATTTGGGTTATGAATCATTCTGCGGGATGCATAATGGTATTGGGAACCTGCGATACTCACAAGAATATATAGGTGAAATATAAGTATGAAAACAGAAATCTAGGTAAGATTTGAAGCCCAGAGGGCATTGGGCCGTTGATTGGGATACTTTGCATTCAATTATGTTCTGCACAGATGTCTCAGATAAATCGATATACAATGGCATAGGACCTTGTACCTTGGATGATTGAATGTCGAAGAGAACATCCAGTCAAAAAGGCATAGTCAGTAGGATTAAGAAGATAGTCGGTAGGTTTAGAAAGACGAGTGAGTATAGGATTTGGACCAAAAGTTCTTTAGCAACAGGGTTTCGGGTAGAGAGTGAATGTAAACGTGAGCACATGTGAAGAGTCAGTCACAATGATGAACTGGGGAAAATATGTCAGAAAGCAGATATCAACAGAGACATTAGGAAATCAGGCAAAGTATAAAGTGAGTGATAAGATTAGATATTTTCAATATGGTTGAGGTTGAATATATAATCTTAGAAAGAAACAAATATGTAATTACTGATTGGATTGACATTTGAAAGCATTAGGCAATTTGAACATGGATGCTTTTAGTTGTCCTTGCTCAGTTTCCATTTAGGCTTTGGTAGAATCTTAAGTGTTATCTTCGCTTTTTTTGTCCAGAATATTACTGTGATAAATGTATATGTAGATCAGGTGACATGAGTATTTCTTCCACCATTTTTTTTAGGAATAATTGGAAGACGTATAAATTAGTCTTGGGGGTACAAAGAGGTGTAACCTTTGTTTATGAATACAGAGATAATGCATGAATAGTCCATACTGTGAATAAATAATATAACTGGATCTACTTTAAATAATGGATTGAATTATTATCTGAAATTATATATGAAATCATATATTGATATACAATCATTCATTCCAACCAGTTATACAACTAATGGAAATATTAGTGTTATGGTTTATCATGAAAGGTGTGTGAGTTTTGGTTCAAAAATGATTATGGAAAACGAAAATAATGACTTTGGAAAGAAGCCTCATTAAAAGACCAGTGAAGAAACATGGAGAAATACATGTGTTCTGAAGTAGGAAGTGATTGTAAGTAAAAAAAATGCCTATGAATTTGTGAACTTGTGGATGAAATACATATCCTATGATGTGCATAAACTGAAGAAATAGTAATGTACCAGTGTTGAATAAAAATGAACATCAAAATGCACATCATGTCCCATAGGAATCTACTTGCATTGATGTTATACTGGATCAGTTACTGTAGAAATATTAGGATTTGTATGCACCATTCACTGAAGTCAGTTGTCAGTACTAGGAAAGAAATATGTAGTTCAGGTAGATGAATATTTGTGAGAATAATCTTGTGAAATTTTGATGATAAATCCACACATATGAATATGAATGAATTTAGGGAGTGTATAATAAGACACATATATTACATATTTTGATAAATCTGTAGAGTGTGTATATATATATACAGACACACACACACACACACACACACACACACACACACACACACACACACAACCAGATATTAAAAACTAGCAAAATATATGCCGATCAAAATTCATCATGAAATATATATCATAAAGATCCAAAAATATTCTTTTGACTGAACATGGGTTTATGTATAGTGTTGTTCTACTGGGAAGCTCACCCATAGGTTGAATTTTCAGTTCCAACACCATTTTGGAAGAGTGATGTCTTCTCACACTTTGTATCTGCCAAGTCATGTAACTCACAAGAATGTACGTGTGATCCCCGTAGGATTCTATTTGTGCATATAAAAATACATGTGCTGAATAAGCTCCAGAGAAAGGGAGACAGTAATTCACATATTTGTTATCTTTAAAAACACATGGAGAACTATTTCAATTAAAAATTGACTAGATTTATAACACCTACCCTTTCTCATGCAAAAGTCAATTTCAACTCTGAACTGCGTGTATTTATATACTGTTTTGGTTATTTTTCTCTATCATATTAGGATTAGTAGTCAGAGTCTAGTAGAATATGGGTTAGTGTCAGGTATTCAGAAATTCGAATGGAAAATAGGAAAATTAATCTAATATGTATGCAAATATGTGCTACAAAAAATCTTCCCACTCTCATCCAGAACAATGCCTTGACATTACCTTCGCCCCAAGTTAGACACATTTAGAGAAGAAGAGTTAAAAAATCTGTGATTACATTTCTGGAATGGAAAATGCTCATGAGTGCACAAAATTGGAGGTGGTATAGGAGTTTCTAAAAGTAAGGACAGGGTACACACTCCACAAACATGGAGCTCTGCCAGCCTAACACTTTTTGAGAAACTGCCACTGAGGTTGTGCACTTGAAATATATGTTATTGTCAGGAGTTAAGTTTCCTTTGCAGTGACACCCTCAAAGCTGGGTGTGCGTCTCTGAGACCTTGAGGACATAGTTTCTTATTTTCCAATGTACACGAGGCAGCAGTGCTGAAGTCTCTCTTTGTAGGTTAACTGTGGCGACTGGGGCTTAGTTTCTCCCCATGTGGAATGTGAAGCCAATTGGTCATCCTCCACTTTTTGTGGTGTTTCTTGCTGCTGCACTGGGAGTTTGGTATTTGCTTCTTGAAATACAACAGTTCAACTGGTACACAGTGCTGGAGGGAATTCTGTCAAGTGTGGTGGGTCAGGGTCTGCAAGAAAGTGCACCATCCAGGCTTCGCTGAAACTTTAGTGACACACCATAAATTTTGGCCTTCCCTGGCCAGACAACGACCCTCTCTGAGGCTCTAATTGTCCTCATAATTTCTGATATTGGGACCAGCAAAAATAAATAAATAAACTACCATTTGTGTCATGCTAGTCAAAGTTCTGTTTTCTGTAACCCCCCTTTTGTGTAACTTTCTGGGCCATATAGCTGGGCTATAGGAAAGGCGGGTTTGCTGTTTTGTTCCTGCCGTTTTGGGAGGGAGAGGCAGCCCAGCTGGTTGACATAATAAGCTTGCCTCAATTTGATTTTAGTTGGAGTCAGTGTTCTTTTTTTGCTTTCTCATCTAACCTTTTTGAGTTTCCCAGCAAGATGACCCTGCCGACCAGATCACAAGACCAGACTGCTGGAAATTCTGAATCTGGCCTTCCCTCCAGGGCTCCGGGCTGGAGAGCCACTCTAGGGGGTGCACATCTTGAGATGTTCCAAGGCCTTTGAGTGAGCGTTCGGTCCCAGGTGCACTGCAGTGAACCACCTCACTAAAACTATTAGCAAGCACCTGGTGGAGGAGGCCTCAATAATTAAGTGCTGCCTTTATAACATCGGATATCCATTAAAGGAAGATCTGTTCTGATGACATAGAGGTGTCCTGGGGAGGCTCACATATACTCCTTTTCGGGACAGTAATGAGAATCATTCTGTCTTCTGTTCTGTTCTGTAGGTAATTCCTCTGGAATGGTAGAGAGGTGCTGACTGGCATGCACGCGGTCCTACTTCGGAGCTTTAGCAAGACGTTGCATTGCTCCTCTGTTTTTCTGTTTCGAGTCCGGGTTTCTGTTTTTTGTGTTTTGTTCTGTGTTCTATGTTTTTCTTGTTTGTTTTGTTCTGTGATTTCTGTGGCAAAATCTTAACTATATTGGACGTGAAAATGGGTAACAAAGCAAGTAAAACTGACATCCCTTTGGATTGTGTTTTAAGGAACTGCGATGAACTTTACCCCCCTTTGTTAAGCAGAATGAGAGAAGCCCCTAGCTGGGTGCCTGGTGCACACCCACTGAAGAGGACAATGCCTGCTGTGGACCTGAGAACTGAGTATCTCCCAGGTTAAAAAGTGAATCTCCATTAAAACCCCTTGTCCCTCCAGATCCAGAGAGTCACAACATTTTGGCAGAGTCCCCTGTGTTTTTCCTTTGTTACTAAAGCAATAACCCCCCCTTTTTCTTTTTCTAAAAACCTTGTCCTCATTATTAAATTGGCATTAATTGGCTTCAAGGTCAGGAGCCGAACTTTAAGTTACAAATTTTGCTACATCCTCCCCACCCGCTTAGTCCTGGAACTTTTTTAGAACTGACTACTTAAATGTTAGTAAAGTAAATGTAGAATGCTTGGGGTGGATCCAAACCAGAGTAGCTGATCCTGTAAGTAAAAGGAGGGACTGAGGGACTCCCAGCAGCTGCCAAAGCCCTGTTGCTTCAGGGAATTCCCTCCTTTCTTCCCTGCACTGTAAGGATTATGCCACCTCTGTCTTCTAAAAAAGAGAAAAAGAAAAAGAGGACACTAAATGCATTAAAGTCACCATGGAGACCCTTGATTGTACATTTCAGGTTGCCCCTCTTTTAAAACATCTGGTCCCCCCCTGTTGACATCTATGGTGCCACTGGTGTAGGAGATTTTTCTCTTATCTGCTCTGTTTTAAAGGGTTCTGTCTGACAGCCACAGTCTGGACCTCCTTTCTGTCTGTCTTGTGTCTTTGTTTCTGGCCCTTTAAGACACGTGCAATAATGTGTTGATATTATAAATTGTTTTTGGGGAATGATCTTAGCTGAATGTGTGTCTAAATGATGATGTTTTATTGTAACAATCTGGTATCTGAAGGGGTTTTTGAAGCATTGCACAATCTTGCAGTTAAAAGTCGGGTTTAGGTAATTGTTTAGTTTATGATTTCAGATAATTCATGCCAGAGAACTTAAATACTAAGGATGGAAAACTAAAGAACTCTACTTCCAAGTTGGCAAGTAACTTCCCAATCACTCAGTCTTTTTTTTTTTCACCAATTTTGAATTGGGTAGCCTGGGAAAATGTCACTTTGTGCACCAGAGCATTAATCTGGACAAGTATTGTAAATCATAGTATGATATCTGTTGACAAAACAAGATGTAAAGATATAAAATTTTGTGAATTGTATCTTAAACTTGTACCATAATTTTCAACATCCGAACCTGAAAATTATGGTTAAAATGCCTTAGGCCTGAGGTGTCTGCTCAGAATAGCAGTTTTTTCTTCCTCCTTCCAGAACTCAGCCATGATTTATTTTGAAAGGCAAATGAAAGAAGCCTGCAAGATTATTAGGAGACTGATCTGAGGCCTAAGAAAAAAAAGGTAAATTGTATGGTATTTACTAATTACTGACCAGTCATTTTTTCTAGGACTCTTATTTTTTTCCTTAGATACTTTATTTTTTTTTTTTGAGCTCATGATTTTGATCATACATACCTAGGTTAATGTTTTTCTGATCAGTACTATCTTTGACCAACTTTGGAATTTTTGAAACATTGCAATGGAGATTTCACCTGCGAAAAGATAAAAGGCCTTTACTATTATTACGTGTGCTCAATTTTGTTATGTGTTGTATGTCTATATATACATATGTCCGTATATCATATATATGATACACAAATTAACATATATAAGGAGCACTCATAAAAAAAGCGCTCATATAAACAAATTTTAAAAAGTGGATCCAAAGGTCTTTAATTCACGTGATTTAAATGGTTCAATTAAATTGGATAAACAGATAAAAATAAATGTTTTTAAATTTAAGCTTTCAAGTTTTTCTAGGTATTCAAAAATCTAATAAAATGTTAATATCTACAAAATGTCTAAAATGCCTTGGTTCTAGGACTTTTCCTTCAACATAAAAATGGTTTACACTCTTCAATACATATGTCTAATATTTTGATAAATAAGTAAAGTAAATTTGATATGGGATTACTCATTCATGAGTACTTTTGTTAGATATCTGATTGACTTCCTAACGTCTGTATAAGTTTGACTAAAGTCTGTAAAGGATAGTAAAAATCAATCATGTGTTAAAGAGACAAAAATTTCTTAAAACATAAGTTTACCCATAGCATTGTGTTTATTAAGTTTTATTTTTTCTAGAGCAAGCAACCATAGAAATTAAACAACTGATTAAATTAGAACTGTTATTTTAGAGCACTGTATTGCCATTTCTTTAAAAGCTAAACTTGGTTAATGTAGAAACATCAATGTAATTGTGATGCTACTAATGTGCTCATATCAGGTATGCAAGTCTGTAAGGTAAAAATTTTAAAAGAGGATTATATCAAGCTAGTGTTCTGAAGTTGTACGGTAAAAAATGTATTGGGGATTTATTCACCTGTTACCAATAAGATATGCAAAGTTTTATGTTACTTTTTACATTGGGGAACAATTTAAATGTATTTTATGTTAATTAGAGCCTAATCTATGTAAACGTTAAAAACTTTCAGCATTTCTTTAATTCATGTTTTAAAAGTGATATTATATGTTGTTAGCTAATGTTCATGTGACCTCAAACAATTTATGTAAACTTAGTAAAATAATATTTAAAAAATAAAGATCAGCTTTAGAACTAAAACACTTAATATTTATAAAGAGCGCTGCCTTACCTGAGATAAGGCTGTGTGTCCCATCTTACTACATGTGAGAATGACTACAAAAGCAGTAGGTCAGATTTTATTTCTTTAAAGTTATGTTAAAAGTTCTTTTTTTATGTCAAAATAACTAGGATCTCAAACAGGGGATATAATGTATTACTCAGCCAAAAAATTCAGTGTAGCTATTACACGAACTAAGTATTTTTACTCTTGTTATAAAATTTTATTTTGTAATTTCCTTATATGTGATCTAGATTCTCTGTTAGTGTTTTACAGAAGTGTTGCTTTAAGAACAAAACATGGGTTAATTTCAGAGAGTAAGTTATCACCTACAAGACAGACAGAATAATACAGATCCCAATTAATAAAAAGATAAATAATTATAAAGTTATAGACATTAAAGCCCAGTGCTCTTAATATAAGGATGTTAAAATTTATTTGATGGATGTTTAAGATTAGGATTTAAAATTAAATTTAAATGAAAAGGGCCAAAAAAAAAAACAATATTTGTCTCTTGCCCTCTGAGTCAGTCTGAATCCAGGGAACAGGGGACTTCACTAAAGAGTTTTGCAACTCTGGGACACATAAACTCCCCAACAGGGAGATTAATGAGACCACTGGAGAACAGAAAGCCAATCAGTGCATTTGCTATGAAGAGGAGAGTCATCAGAGAAGGGAGAAATCCCTGATGCTTCCCAGGGAAGCCACATGGTCAAGCAAGACCTGGACCCACCTAGCGCAAATGGCTCTAGAAGAACTGAGAAAGTGCTCTCAAGTTTCCCCAGGAATGACTCCCATGAAAGCTCAGCTGACTGTTAACAATAGATAGAAACAAAAGTCAGTTTGACTTCTTCATCTTAAAAACTTAGCAAAGACAATGAAAACCAAAATACAGCCATTCCTGGGCATTTAAAAAAATAAATAATAATAATAATAATAATAATAATAATAATAATAATAATAATAATAATAATATTTTAAGGTATACACTTTATGTTAGCCTCCCAAAATAAGTAAGACTGGAGGCTACAAAGAAGGATTCTCAGAGAGGAATGCCTGATACTTATTAAAAGAGACTATCAAGAAGAGCTGCCAGAGGCAGAAATTTTCAGTTTAAGGCCTAAAGATATTCCTAACCTACACAGGTAAGTTTGGTGTTTGCTAGTACGATTATGCAGCATTGAGTATCAGAATTAAAGGTTTCCTCTATTAGACACAGAGGTCATACTGGTAAAAGGATTTTGCAAGATCAGATGACATTAAATTATTAAACTGTATCTTATGGGGAGGGACAACTGTAATACTAAAAGTTAAATATTAAGTTGACAGTCTTGATAACTGGGAATATTAAAGACCGGTGAGGGAAATTCTATAGAGTGACATGTTCCACCTGCTGCAACATTTATTCAGTACTCATGGTTTTTGTTTCTCTCATAGAAGAACCCATCCCCAGATGACTTTACAACCTGTTCTTCCTTAACGAGACTTCAAAACGAACTGATTTCTAAAAGGCAACTCATGTCCCTCAACTACTTCTAAAAGGCAACTCATGTCCCTCACACCATGCCTACTCACGTCACCCTCTCTCAGCTCAGAAGAATCCAAAATGGGTGACGCCTCTCTTATTACAACAATGGAGCCAAATATAAATAGACTATCAATACAAGTAATTAATTAAGTCAGGTAAAATCAGGGAGACTGGTTTTGGGTGAGTTCTAAAAATTTGGAGACTTTTACCTGAGGGATTAAAATTTCCTCAGTGCTCTTCCCCCAATCTATCAAAGATTTGAAAGGGACACAGAGAAAAGGGGAAAATGATAGACCCAACATGATCTTTTATTAAAATTGGGAGCCATCTTGCCACAAAGCATGAAAAGATAATTTTGGCTTTACCATAAATTACTGAAAATTCTGAACCTGTTTGGAATGCCTGCCAGTGACTTGAACTGACCCATGTCTTGCTCTCTGACCTGATAGCAACCCTTTTTGAAACTTTAGTGACATATCATAAATATTTGCCTTCCCTGGCCAGACAGCAACCCTCTCTGAGGCTCCATTTTACAGCAAAAAAAAAAAAATGTAAACTACCATTAGTGTGATGCTTGTCAGAGTTCTGTTATCTCTAACCCCCATTTTGTGTAACTTTCTGGGCTATAAAGCTGTGCTGTAGGAAAGCTGGGGTTGCTGTCTTGTTCCCGCCGTTTTCGGAGGGAGAGGCAGCATGGCCAGTGGAAATAATAAGTTTAATTTAATTTGATTTGTATTGGAGTCAGTGGTCTTTTCTTGTGTCCTGATCTAACAGGTAAACACTCCAAAAACTTGCAGCTCTGCTGGCCTAAAGAATTCTTGAGACACTTCCCTTGAGATTGGGCACTTGAAATATATGTTGTTTTAAGGAGCTTTAGCATCCTTTCTAGTGGGACCATCAAAGCTGGGTCTGCATCTATGTGACCTGGAGGACATGGAGGTTTCTTATATTCCAATGAACATGAGGCAGCAGTGCTGAATTCTCTCTTTGTAGGTAAACTGTGGCCACTGGGTGCTAAGTGTCTCCTCGTGTGGACTGTGAAGACATTTGGTCATCCTCCACATTTATTGCTGTTTCTTGCTGCTGCACTGGGATTTTGGTATTTGCTTCACGAAATACAAGGAGTTCAACTGGGACCCAGTGCTGGAGGGAGTTCTGTCACGTGTGGTGGGTCAGAGTCTGCAGGAGAATGCACCAACCAGGCTTCTATCCCACAGAGCCTGCCCCCTTGACCATAGCAACCTGATTCTGAACATTGCCCTGAAATTTCTCCTTATAACAAGATGCCTTTACATAGAAGGTTCTGCTGGCTGCACCATGTCAGTCACAACCCATTTGGAAGTAAATGGCAGATCCACATGGCCCCACCACAGATGTTTTATCACACACCTGCACAACACTCCTCTATGACCACTAATCAGGAGGCTCCAACTTACTGACATCTCTGTTCTACACCATTATCATAAAACCCAGTCAATTAAGGCACTGTCTGGTACACTTAAAATAGCAACAGGACATCCAAGATTTTCCAGTGCCACCTGGTCATGGGAATTTCAAAAATTTCATGATATTTATCTAGGCATTCTTCAAGGATGAAGTCGGAGGCACTGTGGGTTTCAATTCATTCAGGAACCATTAAATGTTGAGGAAGATCATTTCAATGAAAACTCTGGAGAAATCTCACAGGCAAGGCTTCCCAAAGAGTGGGCAAAAGGTTACATGAAGCCAGGCCCATAGAGGTCTACAATGAAAGGTCCTTGTGTGTTTTGACTCTCAACTATGGATGCCAAGGCTTTCAAAATAAAATCATATGATATCATGGCTGAGATTCCCTGTGTTCTGTGGAAAGCCACCCTTGGTCTACATCTCAGTTTTCAAGGGCGATTCTCATGCGTGGCCTCCAAAAATGCCAACACAAATAATGGCAATACTTTTTTGAGGTCAGTTCCACAACGCAGTCTCAAAGGGTAATCACACCAGAGTTTAAACCCCGGTGGACCCAGTCATCTTTTCCAATCGCCACACAAATGACCACAATTAAAACCAAAACACTTCCACATAGCCCTCATATTCTTCCATATAGACACTCATCATAACCTCTGGCTGGAGGTTTCCATGAGGGGTACATCTAAAAACAGGGTCCAAAATAAGCTCCTTTTCCCCTCATTTGCCTAAAGTCTTTGTGGCCGGGACAACTCTCCTGTGAACCAGGAGTGATCAAATAGGCCTGCTCTTAATACTGCTCTGCTTCTCCAATTTGAGGCCTACTGACAGTCTGGTATAGATTCTTCATGTGATTTGGAGTCATGAGGAAACCCAAGCACCACTACAGGGCTTTGATGTACTAATTTGACCCAAGGGATCCCTATTTTCACTTGATGGATGTCCGGAAACTAAGAGAGATAGGCAAGAAGCTTCATCCACAATTACTGATTTTTTTGCCATTTTGGTTTTGGATGTACACATGGCATCTTTCTTTAGATCCTTCTGGTGTTGAGAATCTAAGCGACAACCTCACACAGGGCCAAGATGCTGATTCAGACACATCCATTTTAAAAGCAATTAAGCAAAGAGCCACAGGTGATGCCCATTCATTTCCATTTGAAAACTATTTTCTTCAGGCTTCACAAAGTGTGACCTGAGGCAAAGACCTTCCTGACATTCAGGGCAACAGAAAAATAGGTAAGCAAAAGGCCCAAAGCAGGGTTTCTCCACTGAGACTTTCCTATTCACACGGATATCTGAGTTTTCTGAGATGCTCTCATTCTCTTCAGCTATTCAGTACATGGCCATTTCACAGAGCTTGGAGGTGGTACATACCTTGGACACAAAACCATGAGCCTATTCTGGATAGATGACTGAATTCAGGAAGAAAACTGGAACTTTGTAAGATAATAGGTATTGCACATCAATAAGGCTAGCCACTCTCTATTCATAAATTAGGCAGGATGAATGCTGGGAGCTTTCTACTAGACACAACACATCCTTTGATGCATTCTCTTTACTATTGTCTACAACCACTGACACAGTAAAATACACAGACATAGAAACACTCACCTTGTCAAATGACAAACAAGAAACAGTCCACCCCAAACCAAACAAACCGACTTTTCTACCTATTCTCAGAAAATGTGAAAACCACATACTCACACCCACACTCAAAAAGGTACCTCCTTCCCCCAAGTAGGTCTGTGACTCTATGGAGTGTCTTCTAACTGGTGAGCCATACTATGTTCCCCCGAAATTGCCTCTACAGTCTCAGATCTTGTCTCCTTTTCCAACTCTGTGAAGTTGCCATGAGCCACTGGTGAGCAACTACCTGCTTTCCCAGGAAAGGACCCTCTTCATAGCTCTCCTGTCATTTTGCCATCCTCACATTAGTAGGTACCAAGAAAAGCTGACCCTGTCCTTGGTAAATCCAAACAATTGAGTTCACTGGGACTGGGACTGGGACTGCCTCTGGGTCTCTGGGTTCCTGGATACCATGTTCAGAGAGTTCCATCAACAAGGAAGTTAGGTAGGTCAATTCCTTCAGCAACTGAATGAGGTCACTGCCGTGACAATCACTTTGTCCTAACAGTTGCTTCCAAGAGTCCCATGAGATGGAGCCTGCCCCTACTTCCTGTGACACTGTCACAAGTTAGAATGGTATATCAACCATAGGCACCCAGGAACAGCTCTCCACACAGGCCTGGTTTGGTCCATCTTTACATTAAGAAGAGAGAGGCTGATTCAGACACATCCCTTCAATCTGACCAGGGTTTTTGCCATGGAAGACGACTTTTGCTTTCTTAGTTCCTCAATAGCTGCCTACATCTTATCCAGGGATCATTTCTGCATGGACCATTGAGGTTCTCAGCAGGTGGAAGAACCCCTACATTCCTGTATTGTAAGACGAACTCTGTACCTGCTCTTCTGTAAAGTGAGATTGAGGGAACAGTGTATGGTTAGGGTTAATAACAGGTTCTATTTGGGTTAGGATTCATTCTACGAGTTGATTAATGGTATTGGACACCTGCGATATTTACAAGAATATACAGGTGAAATATAATTTTGAAAACAGAAATCTAGGTAAGATTTGAAGCCCAGAAAGGCATTAGGTTCTTGAGTGGGATACTTCGCTTTGAATTATATTCTGCACAGTTGTCTCAGATGAATCAATATCAATGGCATAGGACCTTGTACCTTGGATAATTGAATGTCGAAGAGAACATCCAGTCAAAAATGGATAGTCAGTAGTATTAGGACATAAGTCCGTAGGTTTAGTAAGAAGAGTGAGTATAGGAGTGGGAACAAAAGTTCTTTAGCAATAGGCTTTCGGGTAGAGAGTGAAAGTAAATGTCAGCACATGTGAAGAGTCAGTCACAATAATGATCAGTGATACTATGTAGGGAAGAAGATATCAATAGAGACAGTAGGAAATCAGGCAAAGTATAAAGTGAGTGATAGGATTAGACATTTTCAACATGGTTGAGTTTGAATATATAATCTTAGGAAGAAACAAATATGTAGTCACCAATAAGATTGACATTTGAGAGCATTAGGCAACCTGGACATGGAGTTTTTAGTAATGCATGCTCACTTCAATTTAGGCTTTGGTACAATCATAAGTGTGACATTTTCTTTTTGTGTCCAGAATATTACTGTGATAAAATGTATATGTAGAACAGGTGACATGAGTATTTCTTCCAACATTTCTGGGAGCTACATTTTGAAGATGAATAAATTAGTATTGGGGATGCAAATAGATGTACCCTGTGTCTATAAATAGAGAGATAATGCATGAATAGGCCATACTGTGAATAAATAATATAAGTGGTTCAAACATTAAATAATGGATTGAATTGATATCAGAAAATATACAGGGAATCTTATATTGATATACAATCATTCATTCCATCCAGTTACACATGTAATGGTAATATTAGAGTTATGGTATATCATGAAGAATGTGTGAGTTTTGCTTCAAAATGATTATGGAAATCGAAATGAATGTGTTTGAAAAGACCTGTCATGAAAAGACCATTCAGGAACCCAGGAGGAATACATGTGTTCTGAAGCCGGAAATGATTGAAAGTGAATCAAATGGCCATAAATTTGTGAACTTGTGGATGAAATATATATCCTATGATGTGAATAAACTGAAGAAAATTTAATATACCAGTGTTGAATCATATGAACTTCAAAATACACATCATGTCCAATAGAAATCTACTTGCATTGATGTTAAACTGTGTCAGTCACTGTAGAAATATTAGGATTGTATGCACCATTCACTTAAGTTACTTTTCAGTACTAGGAAACAAATAAGTATTTCAGGTGGATGTATATTTCTGAGAATAATCTTGTGAAAAGTTGATTATAAATTCACATACATAAACATGAATGAATTTAGGGAGTGTATATAAGACACATATATTTCATATTTTGAAAAATCTGGAGAGTGTGTGTGTGTGTATATATATATATATATATATATATATATATATATATATATATATACAAAACACACACATAGACAAAAAAATGTAGCAATATATATGCCAAACGAAATTCAACATGAAATATATATCATCCATAGATGCAAAAATATTTATTTTACTGAACATGGATTTATGTATAATGTTGATCTACTAGGAAGCTCACCCAAGGTTGAATTTTCAGTTTCAACAGCGTTTATGAAGAGTGATCTCTTCTCATAATTTGTATCTGCCAAGTCAGCCTCCTCACAAGAATGTACGTGTGATTCCAAGTAGGATTCGATATGTGCAGATAAAAATACATGTGCTGAATAGGCTACAGAGAAATGGAGACAGGAATTCACATGTTTGTTAACTTTAAAAACACATGGAGAACTATTTCAATTAAAAATTAACTAGATTTATTACAACTACCCTATATCATGCAAAAGGCAAGTCCAACTATACACCATGCCTCCTCCGAACTGCTTGTATTTCTATTCTGTTTGGGTTATTTTTCTCCATCATATTAGGATTAGTAGTCAGAGTCTAGTAGGGTATGGGTTAGTGACAGTTGTCCCAGTCGGCCGGACACATCAACGTGGGTAACGAACCTAGTTTGGGAGGAATCGAGGGTCAAGAGACACGACAGATGACAGCAAGATAGGAGTTCTGATCATGCTGCAAACTTTTATTGTTCTCACATTCGAATTCATATGCTGCAGATGGAAAAGCTCTCTTAT
Organism: Callospermophilus lateralis; assembly: GCF_048772815.1. Taxonomy (NCBI): domain Eukaryota; kingdom Metazoa; phylum Chordata; class Mammalia; order Rodentia; family Sciuridae; genus Callospermophilus; species Callospermophilus lateralis. Next base: position 335,581 of record NW_027513816.1, on the reverse strand, counting down.
CGGCAGTTGCTGGATGTCTTCAGAAAGTGAGATAACTTCAGGATGTTTCAGGAAGACAGATGGCCGCAGGATGTCTCAGGGAGATAGATGGCTGCGGGATGTCTCCCAGGCAGGATATCTCCCAGGGGGCTGCTTCTTGTCAGTGTAAGGCTATTCTTTGAAGGAGAACTTCCTTCTAGCCCCTGACCTCTCCCCTTTTTTATATAAAATATATGACCATACCTTACTGGCCAATGTTTTAGGGGGTGATAGAGGCTCTGTTTCTCAAGGAGGCCTTAGAATATCTCCTGATCTGAGAGAGCATGTTTACTAGAAGATTTCTTGGTGGCCTTGGCATGTTTTTGGAGGAGACGGCTTTGAGGGGGAAGCATGCCGACCGCCATGCACCAGACCGTGTCACTAAGAGGTCTTATGTTTTGGGATCCGTGGATCCATCCTTCTGCAGTCCATCCTGCACCCTCCGTTATTAGGGCCTAACATCCTCACTCCATGGGTGCATCCTCCCCCAAACGGAGGGGCCCATGGAGGACGAATCCTTATGGCAATGGCAGAAGATGGTTGGTCAGAGCTGTTACTTATAGTTTTATGTAAGAAAAAGAGATCTGTGGGGATGTAAACTTAAGAAATAAGCCTGTGAGAAGGGTAGAACATCCTTTTAAATGTTGGCAGCATGGTCTTCCATCTCCAGATGATGATAGTGGACCTGTATGGGCTTAGAGGCCAAAATATTAATCTGTTCTTTAATAAAGTGTACCAGCCTGTTTATAATGCAGGGGCCTATGGACACCATTGAAAGTAAACCCAACAAAGGGCCTAATAGGGGTACAAGGTAGGGTAGAAATCCATTAAACCCTGTCCAGAGGGGATTTTCAAAAAGTTCCCTTCGTCTCTTTTCTAGATCTTCTTGAAGCTGCTTAATTTTAGAGCGTACTATGCCTGATTTATTGGCATAAAAGCAGTATCGTTCCCCTAAGGCCAAGCAAATACCTCCCTGGTTAGCTGTCAGCAAATCTAAGCCTCGTCTATTTTGAAGAAACACTTCCGCCAGGGAGTCTACTAGGTTCTGCAAATCTTTAATGGTTCCTGATAGAGTTTATACATCATTTATAAGTTGTTGAGACAGGCGAGGTAAGAGTGTATTGCCTGACTAAGCCAGCTGTACCTGTGCCCACAGCAGCTGTTATTCGAAGGCTGGCAAGGAGTTGTAAGGCCTGTATTGCCCGCCTGTGTCTTTTCACTAAGGTGTCTAGACTAGGAATGCATAGAGTTTCGTCTCCTAGGACAATAGTTTTATGAGGGAGTAATAAGGCAAGAACACAGCCAACAGTCCAATTTGCTGGAAGCCTGGGGAAGGCCGAGTTTCCTCCACACATTAAAAACTGTGCCATTGGGGGGACAAAGATGGGGTGGGTGAGGAATAGTTTTGTACTGTTGAGCAATTTCCAAAGGAAGTAACTCCAACATCAGTATCATACGTATTATTCTGCATCACGCCTAAAAGACATATTGTAAAAGTGCCTATAGGCTGTACTTTAAAAGGAAATCTGGGTTGGCATGTATTATCATCGTCTATGATAGAATTAATAGAACTGCAATAGGCATGATTGCCCCTGTTGTCATGGAGAGCCAGCAATCACCAGCAAGGGTGGGCTTGGAATTATTAAGGAAGGAGAAGGTAGTTTCCAAAGTATCTAATGTATTGGTATCTAAACCTGGGAGCTGGGATTTAGGCTATATTAAAAGATGATACGTGAGCTCAGGGATTTGGGGTTTCAAAAGTTTGATTATCTGAGGATGCTTGACAGCATCATTGAATCCTCCACAATCAGAGACCCCTGTAGGTGCCTTAATGGGGCAGCAGGAGGGTTTACCGACAGGGCCTTGGCACCAAGGTGACTGTAGCTTGGTGTATTTGCCATCTCCTCCCCGGGCAAAAAGAACGAGGGTATAATGAATAGTGGTCCCCCCTGCTGCATGAGTTTTAGTTATGGAGGCTTCAAATAATTGTTCTCCCTGCTTGTTAACACAAATTGAGGCCGACGCATAAGAAGAGACATGCATCTCTTGGGTATGCGTTCAAGTTTCAGAACAATTTTGGAGAGCTTTACTTGTACTAGGGGGAATAATCTTTGGCTTGATAACACATACCCATTTAGGCTGATGAACTCCTCCGAGCTTATGGTCAAACTCAGCACGGAGGTAAGCCACCTTAGTCACGCAGTCAGCAGTCTGGGTCCAACTAGTGGGAGCCTGAGTCCAAGATCCTCCCTTGCATTCACAGGGAGGGCCAAAAATGTACTCCATGATGTTGGAAGGTGGAGGACCAAGGCCTCCATGTACAAACCTGTTCAGCAGAAGTGCCTTAATCAGGATGCTCACACAGATTGTTGGCTGCATCCTAAAAAGAGGAAAATTTGTCCTCAAGGGAAGGACCTCCGTCCCTATGTTGATGTAAGTCATTTTCCTGTTTAACCAGGCGTTCTGGTAACCATCTAGGGCCTGCTTGCTCTTGGTCCAAAACACAAGCTGAGCCTCGTCCCCAGAGGAGGACACAATCTGGGCCTTTCCATTTATTTGTAAGGGGATTGCGCCACATAACAGGTGGGCGAACAGAATGGGACGAGAGATGCCAGTGTCAGTCTGCGGCTGAATGGCCTTCATTGTCTTGAGAAAGAAAAATAAGGGCAAATAATGCAATTAAGGTGATGCCTGGGAGTGGTAAATACAAGTGCAGAAGACTTCAAGCGGGTTAGCCAAGTCTTTAAGGTAAGGTGCAAGGTACCACAAAACTGTTTAAACTCGGCACTGGTATATGCAGGACAATTATTTTTTTAATATGTATTTTTTTACCCATTACGGAAAAGGCTGAAACAAGATAAGAAAGAAATTCTTTGATAGCCTCTCCAGAATGTGGTGATGCAGAAATAAAGCCGCTGAAGGTATCTATAGAAACGTGTATATATTTGTTTTTTCCAAATTCAGAAAAATGAGTAACATCCATTTGCCAAAACTGATTGGACAGTAATCCTCTGGGGTTAACTCCCAAGTGTTGAATGGGGAGGAAGACAGGGCAACCAGGGCATGCTTTTACTATTTCTCGTGCCTGTTGCCTGGTGATTTTACATAGTTATCGAAGGCTCTGTGAATTTATATGGTGAAGATTGTGTAACTCCGTGGCCTTTTGAATGGAGCCATCAAAAATTGGAAAGATGAAACGAGTTGCTGCATCAGCTTGGGCATTACCTTGTATTAGAGGGCTCGGAAGATCAGAGTGTTCCCTGATGTGTCCTAAGAAAAATGGGTGTTGTCTGGCCTGAATTAGCTGCTGAAGCTGGTGAAACAGAAAGCCCACATTGGAAGAAGGCTTAATGGTGGGTGAAATCTCCAGCAGGGGCACAGAATGAGCAATGCAGGCACTGTACGTATAAATATTAACAGGATTATCAAAAAAATGTTTTAAAAACTTGTGTTATGGCAAACAATTCCACAAACTGTGCTGAATGATAGACAGCATCAAAGGTGGTAGGATGGTTATTGACAACAAAGACTGCTCGGCCATTACTGGAACCGTCTGTAAAGACAGTAAGGAATTGAGGAATGGGAGCCTTTTGAGTAATTTTGGGAAAAATAAATGGATGTAACTGGACAAAATGTAAAAGGGGGTCTTTGGGGAGGTGATTATCAATTGTTCCCAAAAAGCCTGATAGGACAATACCCCATTCATCCTCTGTCTGTAGTAAATATTGGTTTTGGTCCTTAGTAAATGGAATTAAAATATTATCAGGGTCTTTGACAAAATGTTGTCGAGTTAGCAAACGACCTTTAAAAATAATAGAAGCTACCTGAGCAAGATAAACAGTAATAACCTTGGAGGATGTGGTGGGTAAATGGACACAAAGCAAGGAGTAGCCTTTATTTTTAAAATGTGTATTTCACTGCCGAAATATTCCTGTGGGTGTATGAGGAGTGTGTAAAATAACCAGAACCAGAGGAAGGTTATAAGAATTTTGTGTAACAAACTTTTGGGCAATGGCTTCTGTGACTTGATTTAATGCCTGCCATGCCTCAGGAGTAAGCTTCTGAGGGGAGGAGGGGTGGGAATCACCTCTCAAAATATCATTAAGGGGCAAATGTACACAAGTGGGTAATTTTAAATATATTCATAGCCATTGAATATCCCCCAGTAATTTTTGAAAATCATTAAGGATGTGAAGATGGTCCAACCGTAGTTGTATCTTAGGAATTTGGATCTGATTATCTTGAAGTTTAAGGCCCAAATAGCTATAACAGTTCTGTGTTTGTACCTTATCAGGAGCTATCTGTAGTCCCAAGCTAGTGAGGATTTTGTAAAGGTCCAAGTAACAATTATTATGGTCATGTGTATTAGGTGCAGCAATTAACAAATCATCCATATAATGTAAAATATAAATTTGTGGCCATCACTCTCTCACAAGGTGTACTGCTTGAGCAACGTATTTTTGGCAAAGACTAGGGCTGTTGGCCATACCTTGGGGAAGAACCTTCCACTGAAATCTCTGCATAGGGCCCTGAAAATTAATGCAAGGGAGACTAAAGGCAAAATAGGGTCTATCCTCAGGATGTAAAGGAATGGTAAAAAAACAATCTTTTAAGTCAATAACCATTTTACAATAGTTTTTGGAAATAGCCACTGGTGTGTGAATGCCTGGCTGTAGTGCTCCCATCGGGTGCATAACTTTATTAATAGCACACAAATATTGTAAAAGGCACCACTTGCCTAATTTTTACTTGATAACAAAAATAGGAGTATTCGATGGTGAGGTTGAGGGCTCTACATGGCCGGCTGCCAGCTCTTCCTGCACTAACATGGAGGCAGCCTCCAAATTTTCTTGGGTAAGGGGCCACTGATCCACCCACACAAGAGTTTGAGTCTCCCAAATAAGTTTATCTCCATGGGGTACAGGAGAGCCAGGGACCGACACTAAAAATCCGAATACCCAAGTCCCTATGTATTTGTTTTTTGTATGGGTTGTATAGGCTCAACCAGTCCTTGTCTCAGTCTCCCAAGGCCTGTACCATGGACAGAATTGATATGAAGCATTTGATGAGTCACTATGGAATTGGGACTGGCCAGAATAACTTCCATTTGAGTCAAAATATCTCGGCCCCATAGGTTAACAGGGAGGTCAGGAACAACGAAAGTAGTCACCATTCCTTTATTACCCTCTTTATCAGTCCAGCGAAGAGCCCTAGAGCTGACCAGAGGATTTTTTGACTGTCCTATCCCTTTAAGGTCAGTCAAGGATGTGGTGAGGGGCCAAGCTGATGGCCAGTATTTTGGAGAAATAATTGTGGCAACAGCTCCAGTACCTAGAATTCCTTGGAATTCTTTTCCTTCAATAAGTAAGGATATGGTGGGTCTATTGTGAGAAATGGGTTGAACCCCATATACATCAGAGGAGCCCAAGGATTCATTCCCCCTCGGTAGGTTTGGGCGGTGGAAGTGCCTGCTGGATAAAAGGGAAGGAGTATTAATTTGCAAGTCTTGTTCCTGCTGCGATGGCCACAACTCCATTAATAGCTGTGGCCAGTATTTTTATTTCTCCAGTGAAATCATAATCATTAATGCTAGGGAAGAAATGAACACCTTGTAAGTTAGTAGAGGCTCTTCCAAGAATAAAGGCACACATATGAGATGGAGGGGGACCCATAATTCCAGTGGGTATTATCTGGGGCCCTTGCATTGAGTCTAATATAGTATCTGTGGTGGCACAGAAGTCCAATCCTGCACTGCCAGGGGTGGCTAGTTTGAGGGAGGCAATTTTGGAGAAGGATTTTGAGGTAGGTTGGGAGTTTGGGAGGAAACAAATTTTATTGCCCCTGGGTTTGTCCTGGGAGATGTCATGGCCAGGGGCTGGCCCCGCAGGGAGTTTCCCAAGAAGAGGAAAGAAATAGGCTGTCTGAGGGCATTTGTCTTAGATCTACACTCACTGCCCCAGTGATGACCTTTACCACATCTAGGGCAAAGCGTAGCTTGGGGCGGTTTAGCCCCAGTTTGAGGAGACACTATTCCTAGGCTTTGTTTGCCTGTCAGACACTTGCGTGCAAAATGGCCAGGTTGTTTACAAGTAAAGCAAGTATTTGAGCCAGGATTGTGAAAGTTCTTGGTAGAAGCGGCACCTAGGACAAGATCCATGGCATGGGCTGCACCCACCCCTGCACAGAGTCTAATAAAGTCAGAAAGTTTCCCTTTATCCTTATGTGGTCAAAAAACATCCTGACATGCCGGGTTGAAGTTTTCAAAGGCAAGATGTTTTACAAAGGTGCTTTCACTTTGGCTTGGTCCAAGCAAGCATTCTGCAGCTAGGTTAAGCCAGGGAACAAAGTAGCTATAAGGCTCTCCGGGCCCTTGTCAAATTTTTGCCAGGGAAGTGGTAGCCAAGGCCTTTTGAGGGAGGTGTCTCCAAGCATATAAGGAAGCCATCTGAATCTGCGTCAAAATTCCAGCAGGGAAATGTGCCTGTTTAGTTTTAGTGTCAAAAGGCTCATTGCCCACTAGCTTAACATAAGTCCAGGATTTAGAGGAGGCCTTAGTTAATATTTTTTGAGCAGTTTCCCGACAGTGCTCTTTGAAAACTGCATTCCATAACAGGAAGTCTCTGGCACTGAGGGTAGCTTGGTCTAAAAATTTCCAATAATTGGGAGTAAGCCATTGTGTGCTGTGGATTTCTAATAAAGGCAACATGTAGCACGCAGTGGGGCCATAGTGAGCACAAGCCTTTTTAAGTTTTTCAAGAAAATGCAGGCTTAATTTTTTGTAGACTCTGGGTTCCTTCCTGCCTAGGGGTGAACTTCTCATCCTCTGAGTCTTGATCTCCTTGATTCACTTCCTCGCTTCCTCCTCTTGATACTCATCTAAGTCTTTGACCTCAGCCTGGGCAGGCTTATCTATCTGACTGGTGGTGACTGGGAATGTGAGCACAGGCCGATGGAGTGGCTTCACCTTTGTATTAGACGGCTGTGGGACAGTTGCACTGACTCCGTACCTAAGGCTAATGAACATAGCTCAGATTGAAGCGATCTTAATTCTTTTAAAGGTTGGATCTGTTCCCTTCTATAATGTAAGGATGCTTTCAAGGGAGCCAGGTTAGGCAAGGGAAGTGGGAAAAAATATCTGGGGGGGGCATTTTTACCCTGAAGGGTCAGAGCACAAAAGGCAGTAGGGATATAGGAGGGAGGTGGATGTGTAAGTCCTATAGGCTGTGGCAGGGTCCTGAGAGGTGGAGGGTCTTCTGAATTGTAGCGAGCTGCTTCCTTCTCCCAGGTAGCCTCCTCCACAGGGGTCAATGTGTCTCCGGGATTTAAAACTGGATAAAGGCAGTTGGTAATAATTGGAGCCTTATTCATTAGGGTGGTATTTTTAGGGGGATCAGGAAGGGTCCCACAGTCCTGGGGAGCCTGAGAAGGGTCTATGTCTATACTAACTGAGGGGCATGCCGAGGGGGAATGAGAGGTAGTTGCATAGTCTCTTCCCCAATCCTGACAAGTTTTAAGGTACCATTGTCAAAGGGTGAACTTTTAAGAATTTCATTAATTAAGTTCCAGTAAGAAAAGGTGGGAACAGGCACATTTTCTGGGCAAAGGATTCATAATAATCTTTTATACAGTCTCCTACTCTAAGCCATCTTTTATCATCAATGATCCTTTCAAGGGGAAACCATGGACACAGTTCTCCTTTGTGTGAAAAGAGAAAATTTAAGTCTTTTTTCTTAACACGCGCCCCCAGGTCTTGAAGGACTCCTTGAGGGCTGACAAAAACAAATCATGTGACAAAACTGCTTGTCCATGGTGGGTCACTCACCGTGCGTCATCCCCAACCTCCTCCTGGATCTGTTTCTCGGTGGTGTCTTCTGCTGTGATCGCGAGCTCCGCTTGACAAAGTCTTCCAGGAGGTCGGGGTCCCCCTCAGTCAAAGGCTCGAGACCCAGTCGTTGGGCGCCAGATGTCCCGGCCGGCAGGACACATCAACGTGGGCAGCGAACCTAGATAGGGAGGAATGAAGGGACAAGAGACACGAGAGATGACAGCAAGACAGGAGTTCTGATCAAGCTGCAAATTTTTATTGTTAACACAGGGGTATTTATATGCTGGATGTGGGAAATCTCTCTTATTTCTAGATGTCTTCACAAGGTGAGATAACCTCAGAAAGTTTCAGGAAGACAGATGGCCGCAGGATGTCTCAGGGAGACAGATGGCTACAGGATGTCTCCCAGACAGGATGTCTCCTGGTGGCTGTTTCTTGTAAGTGTCTGGCTATTCTTTGAAGGAGAATTCCTTCTACCTCTGACAGTCAGGGATTCAGTATTTCGAATGGAAAATTGGAAAATGAATCCAATGTGTATGCAAATATGTGCTACCCAAAAGTCTTCCCACTCTCATTCAGAACAATGCCTTGACATTACCTTCACCCCAAGTAAGACACAATAACAGGAGAAGAGTTAGAAAATCTCTGAATACACATCTGGAATGGAAAATGCTCAGGAGTTAACAACCTTGGAGATGGTTGAGGTGTTTCCAAAAGTAAGGTACATGGTGAAAACTCCACAAACATGGAGCTTTGTTGGCCTAAACACTTCTTGAGAAACTGCCTCTGAGGTTGGGCACTTGAAAAATATGTTGTTGTTAGGAGCTTTTGCTTCCTTTGTAGTGAGACCATCAAAGCTGTGTTTGCATCTATGTGACCTAGAGCACATGGTTTCTTTTTTTCCAATGAACATGAGGCAGCAGGGCTGAATTCTCTCTTTGTAGGTAAACTGTTGCCATTTGGGTTCTAATTGTCTCCCAGTGTGGACTGTGAAGCCATTTGGTCTTTCTCTAATTTTTGTGGTGTTTCTTGCAGCTGCACTGGGAGTTTGGTATTTGCTTCACGAAATACAAGGAGGTCAACTGGAACAGAGTGCTGGAGGGAGTTCTGTCACGTGTGGTGGTTAAGGATCTGCAGGAGAGTGCACCAACCAGGCTTCTATCCCACATAGATTGCCCCCTTGACTATAGCAGTCTGATTCTAAACATTGCCCTGAAACCTCTCCATATAACAAGATGCCTTTACATCCAAGGGTATGGGGGCTGCACCATGTCAGTCACAAACCATTTGGAAGCCAATGGCAGATCCACATCACCATACCACAGATGTTTTAACAAACACCTGCACACCACTATTCTAGGCTGACTACTCAGCAGGCTCCAAATTACTGGCATCTCTGTTCTACACCATTTTCATGAAACCCAGTCAATCAAGGCACTGTCTGGTTCACTCATGATTATCTATACGACATCCAAAGGTTCTCCAGTGACACCTGGTCATGGGAATTTCAAAAATTCAATGGTATTTATCTATCCATTTTTCAAGGATGAAGTTTGAGGCACTGTGGGATTCAATTCATTCAGGAACCATTAAATGGAGAGGAAGCTCATTTCAATGAAAGCTCAGGAGAATTCTAACAGGCAAGGCTTCCCAAAGACAGGCTAAAAGGTCACATTAAGCCAGGCATTTGAGGTCTACAATGTGTGGTCCATGTGTGTTTTGACTTGCAACTATGGCTGCCAATTCTTTAAGAATAAAATCGTTTGCTATCCTTCCTGAGATTCCCAGTGCTCTGTGAAAAGCTACCCTGGGCCTAGATCTCAGTTACCAAGGGCGACTCTCATGCCTGGCCTCCTAAAATCCCAACACAATACATGGCAATACTTCTTTGAGGTTAGTTCCAGAACTCAGTCTCTAAGGGGAATCACAGCAGTGTTCAAGCCCATGTGGACCCAGTCATCTCTTCCAACGGCCACAAAAATGACCACAATAAAAACCAAAACACTTCCACATGGCCCTCATCTTCTTCCATATAGACACTCATCATAACCTCAGGCTGTAGGTTTCCATGAGGGCCACAGACAAAGACAGTATCCAAAATAAGGTCCTTTGCTCCCATTTGCCTAAAGTCAGTGTGGCAGGTACACTCTACATGTGAACCAGGTGTGATCAAAGAGGCCTGGCGTTAATATGGCTCTGATTCTCCATTTTGTGGCCTAATGACTGAGGGGTTTAGATTCTTTTTGTTAATTGGAGTCATGAGAAAACCCAAGAACCTATGGCCTAACCTCTACAGTGATTTGAAGAACTCATTTGACCCAAAAGATCCCTATCCTCAAAGATGGAGGTCAGGAACCTTACAGAGCAAGGCAAGAGACTTAATCCACAATGACTGCTCTTTTGGCTATTTTGGTTTTAGATGCACACATGGGATTTTTTTAGATCCATCAGGTGCTGAGAATCTAAGCCACAACCTCACACAGGGCCAAGAAGCTGATTCAGACACATCCCTTTCTAAAGCAATTAAGCAAAGAGCCACAGCTGATGCCCATACATTTCCATTTGAAAACTCTTCAGTCTTTTCAAAGGGGTGCCTGAAGCAAAGACCTTCCTGACATTCAGGGCAACAGTACAATAGGTAAGCAAAAGGCCCAAAGCAGAGTTTCTCTACTGAGACTTTTCTGGTCACACTGATATCTGAGTTTTTTGAGATGCTCACCATTCCCTTCAGCTATCCAGTACATAGCCGTGTCACAGAGCTTGGAGGTGGTACATATCTTGGACACAAAACCATGAGCCTATTCTGGAGATTGTCCAGAATTCAGAAAGAAAACAGCAACTTATGTAGATATTAGGAGTGGCCCATCCATAAGGCAAGCCGCAGATCATTCATAAATACGGCAGGATAAATCCTGGAAAGATTTCTACTAGACAGGACATATGTATTGATGCGCTCTCTTGTCTAATGACTACAACCACGGACACAGTGGGATACACAGACATAGAAACACTCGCCTTGTCAAAAGACTTACTAGAAACAATTCACACCAAACCAAACCAAACAACTTTCCTACCTATACTCAGAATATGAGACAAACCAAAAACCCACACAGACCCCCAAGTAGGTCTGTGAAAATACGGAGTGTCCTTTGACTGGTGGGCCTTAATATATTCCCCCATAATGGGCTGTCCTGTCTCAGATCTGGTCTCTGTGTCCAACTCTATGAAGCTGTCAGGAGCCAGTGGTGAGCCACTACCTTCTTTCTCAGAAAAAGCCCCTCTTCAGACCTTCTTGGCATTTGGCCATCCTCACATCAGTAGGTACCAAGAAAGACTGTCTCTGTCCTTGGAAATTTCAAACAAGTTTGACCACTGGGAGTTGGACTTGGACTGGCTCTGGGTGCCTGGCTTCCTGTATCCCAAGTTCAGAGAGTTCCATCACCAAGGAAGTTAGTTGAGGTCACTTCCTTCAGGAACTGAATGAGGTCACTGCCTTGGAAACCACTTTGTCCTCACTGTTGCTTCCAAGGGTCCCATGAGATGGATGCTGCCCCTATTTCCCGTGACACTTTCACAAGTTAGAATTGTATATCACCCATAGGCACCCGGGAACAGCTCTCCACAAAGGCCTGGTTTGGTCTATCTTCTCTACATTAAGAAGAGAGAGGCTGATTCTGACACAACCCTTCATCCTGACCAGGTTGTTTGCCATGGAAGATTACTTTTAATCTTTCAGGTCCTTCATGGCTGCCTACATCTTCTCCAGGGATCATTTCTGCATGGACCTTTAAGATTCTCAGCAAATGGAAGATCCCCTACATTCCTGTATTGTAAGACCAACTCTGTCCCTGCTCTTCTGTAAAGTTAGATTGAGGGAAGAGTGTATGGTTAGGGTTAATAACATGTTCTATCTGTGTTATGACTCATTCTGCTGGATGAATAATGGTATTGGGAACCTGCAATATTTATAAGATTATATAGGTGAAATATATGTATGAAAACAGAAATCTAGAATTTGAAGCCCAGAAGCGCATTGGGCCCTTGATTGGGATACATAGTGTTGAATTACGTTCTGCACAGATGTCTCAGATTAATCCATATACAATGGCATAGGACCTTGTAAATTGGATGATTGAATGAGGAAGAGAACATCCAGTCAAAAAGGGATAGTTGGTAGGATTACAAAGATAGTTGGTAGGTTAGGAAGTAGAGTGAGTTTAGAATTTGGACCGAAACTTCTTTAAAAATAGGGTTTCAGTTAGAGAGTGAATGTAAATGTCAGCACATATGAAGATTCAGTCACAATGATGAACTTTGAAAAATATGTGGGAAAGCAGTTAATAATAGAGATATTACAAAATCAGGCAAAGTATAAAGTGAGTGATAGGATTAGACATTTTGAACAGGGTTGAGTTTGAATATATAATCTGAAGAAGAAACAAATATGCAGTCACCAGTAGGATTGACATTTGAGAGCATTAGACAACCTGGCCTTGGATGCTTTTAGTAATCCATGTTCACTTTCCCTTTAGGCTTTGGTAAAATCATAAGTGTGACCTTTGCATTTTTTGTCCAGAATATTACAGTCATAGAATGTATATGTAGATCAGGTGACATGAATATTTCTTCCAGCAATTCTGGGAGCAATGTTTTGAAGTCCTATAAATTAGTATTGGGTGTACAAAGAGGTGTACCCTGTGTGTATGAATATAGAGATAATGCATGAATAGACCACATTTTGAATAAATAATATAACTGGTCCCACTTTAAATAACAGATTGAATTGATATCTGAAATCTTATAAGAAATCTTATATTGATATAACATCATTCATTCCAACCAGCAATACATCTAAAGGTAATATTAGGATTATAGTTTATCATGAAAAATATGTGAGTTTTGCTTCAAAAGTGATCATGGAAATTGAAAATAATGTGTTTAAAAAGAAGTCTCATCAAAAGACCAGTCAAGAAACATGGAGGAATACATGTGTTCTGACGAAGAAAGTGATTGAAAGTGAAACTAATGCCTATAAATTTGCGAACTTGTGGATGAAAATATATCCTATGATGTGCATAAACTGAAGAAACAGTAATGTAGCAGTCTTGAATAAAAATGAACATCAAAATACACATCATGTCCCATAGGAATCTACTTGCATTGATGTTAAACTGGGTCAGTTACTGTAGAAATATTAGGATTTTTATGCACCATTCACTAAAGTTAATTTTCAGTACTAGGAAACAAATATGTATTTAAGGAGAATGAATATTTTGAGAAAAGTCTTGAGAAAATTTGATTATAAATCCACATACTTGAATATGAATGAGTTAAGGGAGTGTATAATAAGACACATATTTCATATTTTAAAATATCTGGAGAGTATATATATATATATATATATATATATATATATATATACACACACACACACACACACAAACAAACATACACAGACATTAAAAATAACATAATATATACCAATTGAAATTCACCATGAAATGTATATCATCCAGAGATCCAAAAATACTTATTTTCTTGAACCTGGATTTATGTATAATGTTATTCAACAAGGAAGCTCACTCATAGGTTGAATTTTCAGTTCCAATAGCATTTAGGAAGAGTCATCTCTTAAAATTTGTATCTGCCAAGTCAGCCACGTCACAAGAATGTACGTGTGGTATAAGGTAAGATTCTATAATTGCATGTAAACATACATGTGCTGAATAGGCTACAGAGAAAGGGAGACAGGAATTCACATATTTGTTAACTTTAAAACACATGGATAACTATTTCAACAAATAATTGACTACATTTATATCTCCTATCCTATATAATGCAAAAGACAATTCCAACTATACACCATGCCTCCAGTTCTGAACTGCTTGTATTTTTTTCTTTTTTGGTTATTTTTCTCCATCTTGTTAGGATTTGTTGTCAGAGTCTACCAAGGTAGGTGTTAGTGTCAGGTATTCAGTATTTCGAATGGAAAATTGGAAAATGAATACAATGTGTATGTAAATATGTGGTACACAAAAATCTTTCCACTCTCATCCAGAACAATGCCTTGACATTACCATCACCCAGAGAAAGACACAATTAGAGGAGTAGAGTTAGAAAATCTGTGAATAAATAACTGGGATGGAATATGCTCAGGAGTTCACAAACTTGGAGGTGGTAGAGGAGATTCCAAAAGTCAGGGACAGAGTAAACACTCCACAAACATGGAGCTCTGCTGGCCTAAAGACTTCTTGAGAAACTGCCTCGTAGGTTGGGCACTTGAAATATATATTATTGTCTGGAGCTTTAGCTTCCGTTGTAATGAGACCATCAAAGCTGGGTCTGAATCTATCTGACCTGGAGGACATGGTTTCTTATTTTCCACTGAATATGAGGCAGCAGTGCTGAATTCTCTCTTTGTAGGTAAACTGTGGAAACGGGGGGCTAAGTGTATCCACATGTGGACTGTGAAGCCATTTGGTCATCCTCCACTTTTCGTGGTGTTTCTTGCTGCCGCACTGGGATTTTGGTATTGCTTCATGAAATACATAGAATTCAACTGTTACCCGGTGCTTGAGGGAGCTCTGCCATGTGTGGTAGGTCAGGGTCTGCAGGAGAATGCACCAACGAGGCTTCTATCCCACATAGCTTGCCCCCTTGACCATAGCACCTTGATTCTAAACATTGCCCTGAAACCTCTCCATATAACAAGATGCCTTTACATATAAGGGTCTGCTGGCTGCACCACGTCAGTCACAAGCAATTTGGACGCCAATGAGAGATCCATATGGCCCCACCACAGATGTTTTATCACACACCTTCCCACCACAGCTCTGGGCCCACTCCTCAGCAGTCTTCAACTTTCTGACATCTTTGTTCTGAACCATTTTCATGAAAACCAGTCAATCAAGGCACTGTATTATATACTCATGATCAGAAACAGGACATCCAAAGTTTCTCCAGTGCCACCTGGTGATGGGAATTTAAAAAATTTCATGGTATTTATCTAGCCATTTTTCAAGGATGAAGTTGGAGGCACTGTGTGTTTCAATTCATTCTGGAACCATTAAATGGTGAGGAAGCTCATTTCAATGAAATCTCTGGAGAACTCTCACAGTCAAGTCTTCCCAAATAGTGGCCAAAAGATCACATGAATTCAGGCCCATTGATGTCTACAATTTGCCGTCCATGTGTGATTTGACTCTCATCTATGGCTGCCAAGTCTTTCACAATAAAATCATGTGATATCCTGCCTCAGATTCCCAGTGCTGTGTGAAAAGCCACCCTGTGTCTATATCTCAGTGTCCAAGGGCCACTCTCTTGCGAAGCCTCCTAAAATCCCAAGACAATTCTTGGCAATACTTCTCTGAGGTCAGTTCAAGAACTCAGTCTCTAAGGGAAATGACCCCAGAGTTCAAGCCCAGGTGGACAAAGTCATCTCTTCCAACCGCCACACAAATGACCACAATTAAAACCAAAACACTCCCACATGGCCCTCATCTTCTTCCATATAGACACTCATTATTACCTCTGGCTGGAGGTTTCCATGAGGGGTGCAGCCCAAGACAGTGTCCAAAATACACTCCCTTGCCCCTCATTTGCCTAAAGTCTGGGTGGCCTGGAAACTCGTCCGGGGAAGCAGGAGTGATAAAATAGGCCTGCTGTAAATACTGCTCTGCTTCTCCAGTTTGAGTCCTACTGAAAGTCAGTTATAAATTCTTTATGTGATTTGGATTTTGCAGAAAACCCAAGCACCTATGGGCTAGCCTCTGCAAGGCTTTGAAGAACTCATTTGAACCAAAGGTTCCTATTCACCCTTGATTGAGGTCAGGAACCTTACAGAGGTAGGCGAGAGACTTCTTCCACAATGACTGCTCTTTTGGCTAATTTAGTTTTGGATTCACACATGGGATCTTTTTTTACATCCATTATGTGCTGAGAATCTAAGCCACAGCCTCACACAGGACCTAGAGCCTGATTCAGATACATCCCATTCCAAAGCAATTAAGCACAGAGCCACAGGTGATTCCCATTAGTTTCCATTTGAAAACTGTTTTCTTCAGGCTTCCCAAATTGGGGCCTGAGGCAAAGGCCTTCCTGACATTCAGGGCAACAGAACAATAGGTAAGAAAACAGCCCAAAGCAGTGTTTCTCCACTGAGACTTTCCTGATCACACTGATATCTCAGTTTTCTGAGATGCTCGCAATTCCCTTCAGCTATCCAGTACATGGCCATGTCACAGAGCTTGGAGGTGGTACATATCTTGGACACAAAAAACATGAGCCTATTCGGGAGAGTGGCCAGAATTCAGAAAGAAAACAGGAACTTAGGAAGATATCAGGATTGCCCATGGATAAGGAAAGCCACAGTTCATTCATAAATTGGGAAGTATGAATGCTGGGAAGCTTTCTACTAGACAGGACACATCCATTGAAGCATTCTCTTTTCTAATGTCTACAACCACGGACACAGTGGAATACACAGACCCAGAAACACTCGCCTTGTCAGACGACTTACTAGAATCAGTTCACTCCAAACCAAACAAATCACCTTTCTTACATATTCTCAGAGCATGAGACAAAAAAACACAAACCCACACACACACACCCACAAAGGCAAATCCTTCCCCCAAGAAGGTCTGTGACTATCCGGAGGTCCTCTGACTGATGGGCCATACTATGTTCCTCCGAAATGGCCTGTCCTGTCTCAGATCTGTTCTCCTTGTGCAACTCTATGAAGTTGACAGGAGCCAGTGGCGAGCCACTACCTGGTTTCTCAGGAATGGCCGCTCTTCATAGCTTTCCTGGCATTTGGCCATCCTCACATCAGTAGGTACCAAGAAAGACTAACTCTGTTCTTGATGAATCCAAACAAGTGAGACCACTGGGATTGAAACTGGGACTGGCTCTGGGTGCCTGGCTTCCTGGATCCCATGTTCAGAGAGTTCCATCATCAAGGAAGTGATGTGAGGTCACTTCCATCAGAAACTGAATGAGGTCACTGCCTTGGCAACCACATTGTCCTAACACTTGCTTCCAAGGGTCCCATGAGATTGAGGCTGCCCCTACTTCCTGTGACACTTTCACAAGTTAGAATGCTATATCAACCATAGGCACTCGGGAACAGCTCTCCACACAGGCCTTCTTTGGTCCATCTTCTCTACATTAAGAAGAGAAAGACTGATTCAGACACAACCCTTCATCCTGACCAGACTCTTACTCTCTCTGGTCCTTCATAGCTGCCAACATCTTGTACAGAGATCATTTCTGCATGGACGTTATAGGTTCTCAGCAGGTGGAAGGTCCCCTACATTCCTGTATTGTAAGACCAACTCTTTCCCTGCTCTTATGTAAAGTTAGATTGAGGGAACAGTGTATGGTTAGGGTTAATAACATGTTCGATATGGGTTAGGAATCATTCTGCTGGATGAATAATGGTATTCGGAACCTGTGATATTTATAAGACTATCGAGGTGAAACATAAATATGAAAACAGAAATCTAGGAACGATTGGAAGCCCAGAAGGTCATTGGGCACTCAATTGGTATACTTAGCTTTGAATTTCGTTCTGCACAGATGTTTCAGATAAATAGATAATCAATGGCCTAGGACCTTGTACCTTGGATCATTGAATGTAGAAGAGAACATCCACTCAAACAGGGATAGTCGGTAGGATTAGGAAGATAGTTCGTAGGTTTCAAAAGAATAGGGAGTAAAGCATTTGGACCAAAAGTTTTTTAGCTATGGGGATTCAGTTAGAGAGTGAATGTCAATGTCAGCACATGTGAAGAGTCATTCGCAATTATTAACTGGAGAAAAGGTGTAGGAAAGCAGATATCAATAGAGACATTAGGAAATCAGGTACATTACAACGTGTGTGATAAGAAAATACATTTTTAACAGGGTTGAGGTTGAATATATAATCTTAGGAAGAAACAAATATGTAGTCTTATTATACGATTAAGAATGATATTTGAGAGCATTAGGGAACCAGGTCATGGATGTTGTTAGTAATACATGGTCACATTCAATTTGGGCTTTGGTACAATCATAAGTGTGACCCTTGCATTTTGTGTCAGGAATATTACTGAGATGAAATGTATATGTATATTAGGTGAGTAGAAAATTCATCATGAAATATATATCATCCACAGGACCAAAAATATTCATTTTACTTAACGTGGATATATAGGTGAAATATAAGTATGCAAACAGAAGCCTAGGTAAGATTTGAAGCCCAGAAGAACACTGGGCCTTTGATTGTGATACTTAGATTTGAATTATGTTCTGCAGAGTTGTCTCAGATAAATCGATATACAATGGTACAGGACCTTGTACCTTGGCTGATTGAATGTCAAAGAGAACATCCAGTCAAACAGGTATCGTCAGTAGGATTAGGAATATAGACTGTAGGATTAGAAAGAAGAATGAGTAAAGGATTTGGACAAAAAGCTATGCTTCTCCAATTTGAGGCCTACTTTCATGCGTGGGCGACGCTCATGTGTGGCCTCCTAATATCCCAACACAATTAATGGAAATACTTCTCTGAGGTCATTTCCAAAACTCAGTATCTTAGGGGAATCACACCAGAGTTCAACCCCAGGTGGACCCAGTCATCTCTTCCAACCACAACACAAATGACCACAATTAAAACCAAAACACTCCCACATGGCCCTCATCTGCTTCCATATAGACACTCATTATAACCTCTAGCTGGAGCTTTCCATGATGGGCACAGCCCAAACGGTGTCTAGAACAAGCTCCCTTGCCCCTCATTTGCCCAAAATCAAGGTGGCCTGGACACCCTTCCTGTTAACCAGGAGTGATCAATAGGCCTGCCGTTAATACTGCTCCGCTTCTCCAATTTGAGGCCTACTGACTGTGGGGTTTAGATTCTTTATGTGAATTGGAGTCATGAGAAAACACAAGCACCTATGGGCTACCTTTTGCAGGGCTTTGAGCAACCCATTTTATTGAGTCTAGGAGTTGGACAAAAAGTTCTTTAGCAAAGGGGTTTTATTAGAGATTGAATGTAAATGTCAGCAAATCTGAAGAGTCATTCACAATGATGAACTGGAAAAAAGGTGTAGGAAAGCAGGTATCAATAGAGACATTAGGAAATCAGGCAAAGTACAAAGTGTGTGACAGGAAAAGACATTTTTAACAGGGTTGAGGTTGAATATATAATCTTAGGAAGAAACAAATATGTAGTCACCAATAGGAATGATATTTGAGAGCATTAGAGAACCAGGACATGAATGTTTTTAGTAATACATGGTCACATTCAATTTAGGCTTTGGAACAATCATAAGTGTGACCCTTGAATTTTGTGTCAGGAATATCACTGAGATGAAATATATATGTATATCAGGTGAGTAGAGTATTTATTCCAACGTTTCTGAAGCAATAATTTAAAGACTTATACTTTAGTATTGGGGATACAAAAGGTGTACCCTGTGTCTATGAATATGGATAAGATGCCATAATGGAAAATACTGTAAATAAATAACATAGCTGGTTCCAACTTTAAATAATGGATTGAATTGATATCTGAAAATATATAGAAAATCTTATATTGATATATGTACATTCCTTCCAACCAGTTATACATCTAATTTTGATATTAGCATTATGGTTTATCACGAAGAGTGTGTGAGTTTTGCTTCAAAAATGATTATGGAAATTGAAAATAATGTGTTTGGAACGAAGTCTCATTAAAAGACCAGTCAAGAAACATGGAGGAATACATGTGTTCTGAGGCAGGAAGTGATTGAAAGTGAACCAAATGCCTACAAATTTTTGAACTTGTGGATGAAATGATATATCCTTTGATGTCCATAAACTGAAGAAATAGTAATGTACAAGTGTTGAATATAAATGACCTTCAAATATACATCATGTCCCATAAGGTTCTACTTGCATTCATGTTAAACTGGGTCAGTTACTGTAGAAATATTAGGATTTGTAAGCACCATTCACCGAAGTTAGTTTTCAGTACTAGGAAATAAATATGTATTTCAGGTGGATGAATATTTCTGAGAAAAATCTTGTGAAATGTTGATTATAAATCCACATATAGAAACATGAGTGAATTTAGTAAGTGTATAATAAGACACATATATTTCATATTTTGAAAAATCTGGAGAGTATATATATATATATATATATATATATATATATATAGAGAGAGAGAGAGAGAGAGAGAGAAATACATATATAGATAGATACATAGATAGAAACACACATTCAAAGACATTAAAATGTAGCAATATATATGACAATCGAAATTCATCATGAAATATATATCATCCACATATCCAAATATATTCATTTTTATGAACATGGATTTATGTATTATGTTGTTCATCTAGGAAATTCACCCTCAGGTTGAATTCCAGTTCCATCAGTATTTAGGGGGAGTGATCTCTTCTCACAATTTTTATCTTCCAAAATCAGTGAGCTCACAAGAATGTACATGTGATACCAGGTAGGATTCTAAATATGCCTAAAATAATACATGTCCTGAATAGGCTACAGAGAAAGGGAGACAGAAATTTACAAATGGGTTAACTTTAAAAACTCATGGAGAAATATTACAATAAAAAATTGACTAGATTTATAACACATACCATTGATAAAGCATAAGGCAAATTAAAGTATACACCATGCTTCCTATGAATGGCCTGTATTCGTATTCTGTTAGGTTTCTTTTTCTCATATTAGGATTAGTAGTCAGAGTCTAGTAGGGTATGGGTTAGTGTCAGGGATTCAGTATTTCAAATGGAAAATAGCAAAATGAATCTAATGTGTATGCAATTATGTTCTACACAAAAATCTTTCCACTCTCATCCAGAACAATGCCTTCACATTACCTTCGCAGCAACTAAGACACAATTAGTGGAGAAGAGTTAGAAAATCTGTGATTACATATGTGGAAAGGAAAATGATCAGGAGTTCACAAACTTGGAGGTGGTAGAACAGTTTCCAAAAGTAAGGGAGAGGGTAAACACTACACAAACTTGGAGCTCTGCTGGCCTAATTACTTTTTGATAAAGTGCCTCTGAGGTTGGGCCCTTGAAATATACGTTGTTGTCAGGAGCTTTAGCGTCCTTGGTAGTGAGACTACCAATTCTGCGTCTGCATCTATGTGACATGGAGGACATGCTTCCTTATTTTCTAGTGAACATGAGGCAGCAGTTCTTAATTTTCTCTTTTTAGGAAACTGTGGCCACTGGTGTCTAAGTATCTACCTGTGTGGACTGTGAAGCCATTTGGTCATCCTCCACTTTTCATGGTGTTTCTTACTGCTGCACTGGGAGTTTGGTGTTGGCTTCACGAAATACAAGGAGTACAACTGGGACACAGTTCTGGAGGGAGGACTCTCACGTGTGGTGGGTCAGGGTCTGCAGGAGAATGCACCAACCACGCTTCTATCCACATAGCTTTCCACCTTGACCAAAGCAACCTGATTCTGAACATTGCCCTGAACCCTCTCCATATAACAAGATGCCTTTACATATAAGGGTCTGCTGGGTTCACCATGTCAGTCACAAGTCATTTGAAAGCCAATGGCAGATCCACGTGACCCCACCACAGATGTTTTTTCACACACCTACACTCCACTGCTCTAGGCCCCCTACTCGACAGGGTCCAAATTTCTGGCATCTCTGTTCTACACCATTTTCATGAAACCCAGTGAATTAAGGCAGGGTCTGGTACACTAATGATCAGCAAAAGGACATCCAAAGGTTCTCCAGTGCCACCTGATCATGGGAATTCTAAAAATTTCATGATAATTATCTAGCCATTTTTCAAGGATAACGTTGGAGGCACTGGGGGTTTCAATTTATACAGGAACCTGTAAATAGTGAGGAATCTCATTGCAATAAAATCTCTGGAGAACTCTCACAGGCAAGGCTTTCCAAAGAGTTGCCAAAAGGTCACATGAAGCCAGGGCCATTGAGGTCTACAATGTGAGGTACATATGTGTTAAGACTCTCAACTATACATGCCAAGACTTTCAGAATAAAATCATGTGATATTCTTGCTGAGATTCCCAGTGATCTGTGGAAAGCCAAAATGGGCATAGATCTCAGTTTCCAAGGGCAAATCTCATGCGTGGCCTCCTAAAATACCAACATAATTTATGGCAATACTTCTCTGAGGTCAGTTCCAGAACTCAGTCTCTAATTGGAATCACACCAGAGTTCAAGCACAGGTTGACCCAGGCATCTCTTCCAACTGCCACACAAATGACCACAATTAAAACCAAAACACTCCCACATGGCACTCATCTTCTTCTATATATACACTCATCATAACCTGTGCCTGGAAGTTTCCATGAGGGGCGCAGTCCAAGACAGTGTCCAAAAAAAGCTCCCTTGCCCCTAATTTGCCTAAAGTCAGGGTGGTCTGGACACCCTTCCTGTGAACCAGGAGTGATCAAATAGACTTGTGTTTAATACTGCTCCACTTCTCCAATCTGAGGCCTACTGAGTGTGGGTTTTGGATTCTTTATTTGAATTGGAGTCATGAGAAAACCCAAGCATCTATGGGCTAGAATCTGCAGGGCTTTGAAGAACTCATTTGACCCAAAGGATCCCTATTCTCACTGATGTAACTCAGGAACCTTACATAGGAAGGTGAGAGACTTAATCCACAATGATTGCTCTTTTGGCCATTTTGGTTTTGGATGCACACATGGGATCTTTCTTTAGATCGATTAGGTGCAGAGAATCTAAGCCACAGCCTCACACAGGGCCATAGGCTGATTCAGTCACATACCTTTCCAAAGCAATTAAGGAAAGAGCCACAGGTGATGCTCATTCATTTCCATTTGAAAACTGTTTTCTTCAGGCTTCACAAAGGGTTGGCCTTAGGCAAAGACCTTCCTGACATTCAGGACAACAGAAGAATAGGTAAGCAAAAGGCCCAAAGCAGGGTTTTTCCACTGAGACTCCCTGGTCACACTGATATCTGAGTTTTCTGAGATGCTCGCCATTTTCTTCAGCTATCCAGTACATGGCCATGTCACAGAGCTTTGAGGTGATATATATCTTGGACACAAAACCATGAGACTATTATGGAGAGTGGCCAGAATTCAGGACGAATACAGGAATTTAGGATCATAGTAGGTCTTGCCCATGGATAAGGCAAGCTGCAGTCCATTCATAAATTGGGCAAGATGAATGCTGGGAAGCTTTGTCCTAGACAGGACACACCCATTGTGGCATTCTTTTTTCTAATGTCTACAACCATGGAGACAGGGGGATACACAGACATAGAAACACTCGCCTTGTCAAAGACTTATTGGAAACATTCCACTCCAAAACAAACAAACCGATATTTTTTTTTACCTATTCTCAGAACATGAGACAAAACCACAAACTGTCGTCCACACACACCAAGGCACCTTTTCCCCCAAGTAGGTCTGTGACTATCCGGAATGTCCTCTGACTGGTAGGCCATATTTCTCAACAATGGCATTTCCTGTCATAGATCTGGTCTCCTTTGACAACTCTGTGAAGTTGTCAGGAGCCAGCGGTGAGCCACTTTCTGTCCTCTCAGGAAAGGCCCCTCTTAAGAGCTATCCTGGCATTTGGCCACGCTCACATTAGTAGGTCCCAAGAAAGACTGACTCTCTCCTTGGTAAATCCAAACAAGTGAGCTCACTGGGACTGGGACTGGTACTGGTAATGGGGGCCTGGCTTCCTGGATCCTAAATTCAGAGAGTCTCATCACCAAGGAAGTAGGTGAGGTCACTTTCTTAAGGAACTGAATGATGTCACTGCCTTGGCCACCACTTTGTCCTAACAGTTGCTTCGTATGCTCTCTGAGATCGAGGCTTTGCCTACTTCCTGTGACACTTTCACAAGTTAGAATGGTATAGAAACCATAAGTACCTGGGAACAGCTCTCCACCCAGGCTTGGTTTTGTCCTTCTTCACTACATTAAGAAGAGAGAGGCTGATTCAGACACATCCTTTCATCCTGACCGGGTTGTGTGCCATGCAAGATGACTTTTGCTCTCTCAGGTCCTTCATAGCTGACTACATCTTCTCAAGGGATTATTTCTGCATGGACTTCTGAGGTTCTCAGCTGGTGGAAGATCCTCTAGCTTCCTGTATTGTAAGACCAACTCTGTCCCTGCTCTTCTGTAAAGTGAGATAGAGTGAACAGTGTATGGTTAGGGTTAAAAGCATGTTTGATTTGAGTTAGGAATCATTCTGCTGGATGAATAATGGTATTGGGAATCTGTGATATTTAGAAGAATATAGACGTGAAATATATGTATGAGAACAGAGATCTAGGAACGATTTTAAGCCTAGGAAGGCATTGTGCCCTTGATTGAGATAATTAGCTTGAATTATGTTCTGCACCGAGGTCTCAGATAAATCGATACACAATGGCATAGGACCGGGTACCTCGGATGATTGAATGTAGAAGAGAACATCCAGTCAAAAAGGGATAGTCTGTAGGATTAGGAAGATAGTCAGTATGTTTAAGAAGAAGAGTGAGTCTAGGAATTGGAAAAAAGTTCTTTAACAATAGGGTTTCAGTTAGAGAGTGAATGTGAATGTCAGCACATGTGAAGAGACCATCACAATGATGAACTGGGGAAAATATGTAGGAAAGCAGATATCAATAGGGACATTTGGAAATCATGCAAAGTATAAAGTCAGTGATAGTATTAGATATTTTCAAGAGGGTTGAGGTTGAATATATTATCTTAGAAACAAATATGTACTCACCAATAGGATTGATATTTGAGAGCATTAGGCAAAATGGACATGCATGTTTTTAGTAATCCATGTTCACTTTCCATTTAGGCTTTGGCACAATCATAAGTGTGACCTTTGCATTTTGTGTCCAGAATACTACTGTGATAAAATGTATATGTAGATCAGGTGACATGAGTATTTCTTCCACCATTACGGGGAGCAAAATTCTGAAAACTTATAAATTAGTACTGAGGATACAAATAGGTGTACCCCCGTGTTGATGATTATAGAGATGATGCATGAATAGACCATATTGTGAATAAAGTATATAACTGGTTCCAAGTTTAAATAATGGATTGAATTTACCTCTGAAAATATATAGGAAATCTTATATATATACATTCATTCAAACGAGTTATATATTAAATGGTAATATTCTGGTTACAGTTTATCATGAAGAGTGTGTGAGTTTTGTTTCAAAAATGATCATGCAATCGAAAATAATGTGTTTTGAAATAAGTCTAGTGAAAAGACCAGTAAAGCAACATGGAGAAATACATGTGTTCTGAAGTAGGAAGTGATTGAAAGTAAACCAAATGCCTATAAATACCTATACATTTGTGAACTTGTGGATAAGAAAGTATATCTTATGATGTCCATAAACTGAAGAAATTGTAATGTACAAATGTTGAATAAAAATGAACATCAAAATACACAACATGTTCCATTGGAATCTACTTGCATTGATGTTAAACTGGGTCAGTTACTGTAGAAATATTAGGATTTCTAAGCACCTATCACTGAAATTAGTTTTCAGTACTAGAAAACCAATATGTATTTCAGGTGGTTGAGTATTTCTGAGATTAATCTTGTGAAATGTTGTTAATAAATACACATACAGGAACATGAATTAATTTAAGGAGTGTATAATAAGACACACATATTTCATATTTTGGAAAATCTGGAGATTATATATATATATATATATATATATATATATATATATATATACACACACACACACACACACACACACACACGCACACACATTGATATGCAGCAATATATATGCCAATCGAAATTCATCATGAATTATAATTCATCCACATATCCAAAAATATTCATTTTGTTGATCATGGATTTATGTTAATTATGTCTAATGTTTTTCACTAGAAAGCTCACCCACAGGTTGAATTTTGAGTTCCATCAGTATTTAGGGGGAGTCATCTCTTCTCACAATTTTTATATACCAAAGTCAGTGAGCTCACAAGAATGTACGTGTGATATCAGGTAGGATACTATATATGCATAAAAAGATACATGTGCTGAATAGGCTTCAGAGAAAGGGAGACAGGAATTTTCATATGTGTTTACTTTAAGAACTCATGAAGAAATATTACAAAGAAAAGTTGACTAGATTTATAATACATCCTCTTGATAAAGCAGAAGGCAAATCCAAGTATACACCATGCTTCATATGAAAGGCTTGCATTTCTATTCATTTACGTTTCTTTTTCTCCATAATATTAGGATTAGTAGTCAGAGTCTAGTAGGGTATTGGTTAGTGTCAGGGATTCAGTATTTCAAATGGAAAATAGGAAAATGAATCTAATGTGCATGCAAACATGTGCTACACAAAATTCTTCCCACTCTCATTCAGAACAAAGCCTTGACACAACCATCGATCCAAGTAAGACACAATTAGAGGAGAGGAGTTAGAAAATCTGTAAATACATATGTGGAATAAAAATTGTTCAGGAGTTCACAACACTGGAGGTGGTAGAACAATTTCCAAAAGTAAGGGAGAGGGTAAACACTCCAGAAACATAGAGCTCTGCTGGCCTAAGGACTTCTTGAGAAACTTCCTCTAAGGTTGGGCACATGAAATATATGTAATTTTCACACGATTTAGCTTGGTTTTGGAGTGACACCATCAAACCTGTGTCTGCATCTATGTGACCTGAAGGACATGGTTCCTTATTTTCTAATGAACATGAGGCAGAAGTTCTGAATTCTCTTTTTGTAGATAAACTGTGGCCACTGGGAGCTAAGTGTCTTCCCATGTAGTCTGTGAAGCCATTTGGTCATCCTCCATTTTTCCTGGTGTTTCTTGCAGTTGCACTGGCAGTTTGGTATTGGTTTCATGAAATACAAGGAGTACAACTGGGACACAATGCTGGAGGGAGTTCTGTCACGTGTGGTTGGTCACAGTCTCCAAGAGAATGTATGAACCAGGCTTCTAGCCAACAATACTTTCCCCCTTGACTATAGCAACCTGACTCTGAACATTACCCTGAAACCTCTGCATATAACAACATGCCTTTACATATAAGGGTCTGCTGCCTGCACCTTGTCAGTCACAAGGCTTTTGGAAGCCAATGGCAGATCCAGGTGGTCCTACCAAAAATATTTATTCACACACCTACAGTCCACTGCTCTATGTCCACTACTCAGCAGGCTCCAACTTACTGGCATCTCTGTTCTACACCAGAGATGTAGAACACGAAACCCAGTGAATCAAGGCACTGTCTGGTACACTCATGATCAGCAAAAGGATATCCAAATGTTCTCCAGTGCCACCTGGTCATGGGAATTTCAAAAATTTCAAGGTATTTATGTAGCCATTTTTCAAGGATGAAGTTGGAGTCACTGTGGGTTTCAATTAATTCAGGAACCATTGAATGGTGAGGAAGCTCATTTCAAAGAAAGCTCTGGAGAACACTCACAGGCAAGCCTTCCCAAAAGTTGGCCAAGTGGTCACATGAAGCCAGGCCCATTGAGGTGTACAATGTGAGTTCCATGTGTCGTTAGACTATCAAGTATGGCTACGAAGTCTTTAAGAATAAAATCATGTGATATCCTGGCTTAGATTCCCTGAGCTCTGTTGGAAGCCATCCTGGGCCTAGATCTCAGTTTCCAAGGGCGATTCTCATGTGTGGCCTCCTAAAATCCCAAGACTATTTATTGCAATACTTCTCTGAGGTCAGTTCCAGAACTCAGTCTCTAAGGGGAATTACACCAGAGTTCAAACCCAGGTGGACCCAGTCATCTCGTCCAACAGCCACACAAATGACCTCAATTAAAACCAAAACACTCCCACATGGCGCTCATGTTCTACCACATAGACACTCATCATAAACTCTGGCTGGAGGTTTCCATGAGGGCGCAGACCAAGACAGTGTACAAAATAATCTCCCTTGCCCCTCATTTGCCTAAAGTCAGGGTGGCCTGGACACACTTCCTGCGAACTAAGAGTGAAAAAATAGGCCTGACCTTAGTACTGCTCCACTTTACCAATTTGAGGCCACTGCCTGTGGGGTTTAGATTCTTTATGTGAATTGGAGTCATGAGAAAACCCAGGCACCTATGGCCTAGCCTCTGTAGGTTTTGAAGTACTCATTTGATGCAAAGCATCCCTCTTCTTACTTGATGGAGGTCAAGAACCTTACAGAGGAAGGCGAGAGACTTCATCACAATTACTGCTCTTTTGGCCATTTTGGTTTTCGATGCACACATGG